>NC_045428.1:59655640-60255640 GCF_902635505.1 Sarcophilus harrisii | reverse complement strand
GTGAGGGAAATGGCAAACTGCTCCAATATCTTTGCCAAGAATACTACAAATGGGATCACAAAGAGGCAAACACAACTGAAACAATTAACCAACAATACCCAAACCACCAGTAGTCTTCATTCTTCTTTGATGCTTTGATCATGATAAACTGCTTAGAGTTTCATTTTCATTTTTTGCATCAAGTTCCCTTCGATATTCAGTCTTTCTCATGTTGTCTTGATAATATTGCCCTAAATAATGTCATCACAGCCTTTGACATTTGTTGCAAGATGAGAGGAACTTAGAAATGTATTCCTAGGCCAAGCTTGCCAAGTTTTTTTTTTTCTCTCATTTCACAGGAAACCTTCCCTCACCATCTGGAAGACATATCTATTTGCCTTTAAGTGTAACTGCCAGGATCCCCTGTGTTCTACATCATCCCACTAAATGCACCCACACTTTTCCTTGCATTAATTTTTTAACATGAAAAAGGGAAAGGGAGAAAAAAAGAAGGAAGGAGAGAAGAGGGAAGGGAGAAAACAAAGACTTTGACTCAAGCATTATAGCTTTAAAAAGTTATCCAGTTTAATAAGATAGTTTTTAAATGGGGAGTTAAAAAATAAATGAATTTTTTTTTAAAAGATCATTTTAAAATCCCTAACAGAACAAAATACTTCCCTGCTTTTCACTCAATAACCCACTTCAAACAGATTCTGTAAAATTCAATTGCTTAAAATTGCTAATGCAAAAATGAGATCCTGAGGGGGAACTGAGTTGATTTGTGCCCCTTCATTCAGCAATAAAACCTCTCCAATATGAACACTCATACAGTCAGTCAAGGTCTTCAAAAAGAACACCCTAAAGTACAAAACATCCAGCTGTGGGGTTCACTAAGTTGAGGAAGGCCTACTGGATGGTCAGCCGGTGTTCTACATTATGAAACCATATTTTAAGGCCAGCAAATAGCTGAATTATTCACTGAAGAAACCCAGAGCTTATAGAATGAGGGGCAGTGATATTAAGACCACCAGGTGCCACGGCAGCAGCTTTTAATGTTCCAAGCTCAGTTGAATGGTGAGTAAAACATTGCTTTTATTTATATAACAACTTCTTATATAACACATCCTCCATTTATTTGATTCTGATGGCCCACTTAAGACCAAGTAAACTAAAGGTATTCTGAAAAAGAAATAACACTTAGGGTATGTTTAGTTTTAAATGTCAACCAGTTAATTCCTCCTTTCAAAGGATGATGGAAAGAAGGAAAGCTGTGGTCTTTTATGCCAAATATAAATTCAACACAACAGTATAAATAACAGAATATAAAGACGTTTGGATTAGCAATACTGGTTCTAAAGATGATGAAACACATCTCCATCTTCTTAGTACAGAGCCAGGAGGTGATAAGTGCTATTTTTAAACACATTTGCTATAATCATTAATTTTGCTTAACTTTTTTTCTTTGCCATAAGGGAGAATTCCTGGTATGAAGGATGGGGGACAAATCTTTGAATATTTATGGGATTAAAAACAAAGGCTATCAATAAAATTTTAAATAAAAAAAGTTTTGGGAGAAGGGTTATTCATAGCATAAGATATTCACTATATTCATGACAGTTTTTACTGAGCTGTGAAGATGTAGCTTTAGCAGTATGTGTATGTTCACGTATTATTGTTGTTATTGTTATTTTTCTTTCATTCTCAAAGAGGACCATGACATCAGGAAGGTGACACCATGACATGCAAGGGAATTGGCTTTAAGTAAGGGAGGGCAGTGCAAGGTCACCTGCCTCACTTTCCCCTCCACAGCTATCTGGATCCAATGAAAGATATAGATCAAGAAGATTGGAGATGGCCAATGTATATGTGTATATGTACGTAGGTGTGTATATATGTGTATGTGTGTATAGATATGTGGATATATTTATATATACATGAATTATATTTGTATATATATATGTATATATATATGAATAATATATGTGTGTGTGAAAACTAATATCTACATATATATCACCAGTTAAATGTAGGAAAAGTTCACTCATTCACTCATTTTTCTCACATTACACTTACTTATCAATGCCTTGAATTCAGCTTTTTTTCCTTTTCACTCAGCTGAAACTATTTTCTCCAAAGTGACCAATGAAGTATAAAACATGCCTTTTACTCAAGTATTACCCTTGACCTCTCAGTAGAATTTGATCATTATCACTGTCCCCTCCTCTCTGTGTAGATATATTTCACAGTTCTAACCTGGATCCAATTTTCTTTTACTTTTTTACTCATATCCTCTCTTGGAGATTTCACTGGCTCTCATGGGTTTAGTTATTAACTCTATGCAAATGATTCCCATATCAAACTATCTTGATCTAATCTTTTTCTCTTGTGAACTCTAATCTCACATCATCAGTTTCCCAATTGATATTGCTAACAAAAAATCCTGAAAAAGATATATTCCAAACCCTACATGTTGAAAACAGGATTCATTTTCTTTCTCTTCAAGTCTTCCTTTTGTTTTTTTGCTAACTTCTGCATTTTCTTGGAAGCATAACCATCATTCTTGACACCCAGGTTTGAAAGCTCAGAGTCATTCCTGATTCTTCCCTCTGACTCACTCCTTCCACCCATTTTCCAAATCTTATCATTTTAACTCTATGATACATCTCTCTTTCAATCCCTGGTTTCCACTCACACAACTCCTAACTTAGTTCAGACCCTCATTACATCATGCCTTGTTTATTATAACAACAATCTAATTGGCATTTCTACACTCCCAAACTATCTCCTCCCCAATCCTTTCATAAATAATTCCAAAAAGAAATTCCTAAAGCAGAGGTCTCATCATCTCATCTTTCTGATCAAGATGCTATGGTGAATCTCGCAGGCTTCTAGGATAAAGTACAAATTCCTCTATTTGGTTGGCAAGGCACTTCATGATCTGGCACCAGCCTATGTTCCATGCAGCAGTTTCGTTCATATTACACTGTAGCTTCCTATACTTCATGAAGCCCCTATTTTCTGTCAGAGATCACTTCAAATATCACCTCCTAGCAGAAGTCTCTTCTAAGTCCTAAAGTTTCTAATACTAAATCTTTGGAAAAAACTGAATCAATTTTTAAAATTTAATTTTCCATGCATGTATTTTTTTTCCTCCAGAAAGAATATAAGCCCTTTGAGGACAGGATATTTGATTTTTTTCCCCTCTAAAACCTCATATATAATAAGTTTGATGAGTTATTTAATTGAATTCAGGCCAACTGTGAAAGCCAGTCTGAATTAGCAGGAAAGCCTCCCGTTAGAATGGTTTCAGCATGTCTCTCTTTACTGCTTTCAGGGACATATTTTAGATAGGCTAACCAAGTTGCCTAGTAGAGGTCCTACGGGAATTTGCTTTAATGAAAAGATTGGGATGATTTGTAATTAGCATATAATTGTGTGTGTGTATGTTTAAATGGGTGTTCTTAATGTGTTTGAGAAAGCTTAAAACATTCTGGAATTTAAACATTTACCCAGAATCTTCATCTACCCTGTTAATTTGCACTAACTATGCAGGAAGAGTTTGTTAAGCAAAGGTAAACTACTCTGGTGATTTTGAATTGGTAAAGTTTAAATTATGGAGACATAATAAGGTTTTACAGGGCTTGTCTGCAATTCTTTCTAAATCAAAGGTTTTCTGGAAGGCCACATGGGAGGTCTTTTTATGGAAAGATTTACTTTTAATTTTGAACAGTCTCCCAATATTACCCTCTAAGAAAATTAAATAAGTATATGGCATTTTATATTATTCAGCAAACTTCCTGCCAGTACTGCTTTCTATGGCAGAAGGAGGTATCTTGTTAGTGTCATGAAAAGTTCTCCATCTTCTCCTGCTTAAAAAAAAGAAAAAAATGAATAGCTACAGCATTATGGAAACTAGTTTGGACATATAATAGCTTGAGTTGGGATGGAAATTGTTGAGAGATGGATTTTTAGATCTATGTAAGGAAAAAATTGTTCTAACAATTAATTTCATGAGGAAATGGCCTGTCCCAAGAGATATTCCCCTCCTTCATGTCTCCTCTTCCCCCAAAAGCCCTTTATCTGCCTTACCAGAAGGCTTCAAGCAATGGCCAAAGGACAATTTCTCAAGAATGGTATTCAGGTATGAGTTAGATTAGATTATCTCAATGATCCCATTGAAATCTGAAATTCTGTTTATTCTCTGATACCAGAAAATTCAGTTTATTCTTCTGGGTGTGTGAAGAGAAGTCCACATGTAGTCTTAATTTATTTTTAAGCTATTAATGCTTAAAACTGCAATTTTTTTTTAAGACAGCCATTTTAGGCTTAAAGGATTATAGGTTAGAGTTGGGAGGGATTGTGGAAATAATCTCAGCCAACCCACTTATTTCACAGATGAGCAAAGTGAGGTTCAGGGAGATGAAATGACTTCAAAAAGTCAGTGTAAAGTGGCAGAGCCGAATATTCTGATCCCAAATCAAGAGTTCTTGCCATTTCACTAATGATTCTCTTGTTATAAACATAGGGAGGGCAAGACCAGCACTTATCAATGATTGTGTCATTCAGGCACTGCACAAAACATTCACTGAGTGTCTACTATATACAAAAGACTGCATGTGAGTATTAATGGTGCCACATGTGACAATACTGTACCATTTTAGGGTCATTTTTTAAACTATGCAATTATTATGCTTGGGGAGGGGGGGTATGATTTATCCATTGATAGGACTGCATTCACTTAAAGAAGCATAATGTAATTCCAATTATTGGAATAGCTACCCCATTTGTGTCCCTGAATCTTCTTTTTTCCCTTCCATCCAACCTCAGATTTACCAAAATAATCCTTTTAAGGCAGATATCAGATTATTTACACTCCTGATCAAAAAATGATTAAAGTCTCCTTATTATCCCATAAGATAAAATGTGAACTCCTTCTAGTCAAAAAATTCCACAATTTCCAATATTTCATAATTGATGGTTGGTGATGATAACCAGCATGTATACAATGCATTAAAATTTGAACAGTTCTTTGAGTACATTTTTTTTTGATCCTTCCCAAAACCCTGTGAGGTAGTTACTAATAGTATTTCTGTTTTACAGATAAGGAACTGAGGCTCAAAAAGGATCAGTGCCTAGTCTAGGATCACACGGCTAGCATCTAAAGCAAAATTTGAGTTCAAGTTTTCCTGACTTGAAGTCAGGTACTTTATCCATTATATCAAGTTCTAGAGTTAGATGAGATCTGAAATCATTTTGTCCAATCCCCTCAGTTTTGAAGAAAATGAGACCTAGGAATATTAATTGTTCTTTTTTCCAGCCGGCAGGTACTGCTATACCAAGCTAAGGATTGTATATCTTTTGCCTCCATTTATTCACAGAAAGAGCACAGCCTCCTGATCTTTCTATCAGAATCCTTATCTTCTCCAATGCTCACATAATGTCACCTTTTCAGTGATACTTTCCCACATCCTTCTAGCTGCTAGTGCTATCACCTCAAATTCCTTTGTATTTACATAGCTGCATAAATGCTATGTACATCATTCAGCCACCTAGTCAGAAGTACAGCAGTTGCCAGAGAAGTCTACAAAAAACAAACGAATAAACAAATGATTAAACAAAACCATAGGTCTATCTCTGGACGGTTGGATGCCTTCATTCACATTTCCAATGATAATTACTTTATCTTGCTTAAGTGGAGACTCAAAAATCCATCTGAAGACACATCCATCCCATCAGCTAATAAGTGAACATAAAGCAGGATATGTCTTTGAGAAGAGTTCAGAAAGGATAGAATATTTATTTGCCACAAGCCAGATTCCCCACTGTATAGAATGTTAGACTTAGATCTCTTCGAATGACTTCAGTCTCCTATTATGCCTTTACCATATGAACATATCTACACTGATATTTCCTTACATATAATACTCGGTTGCATTACTTCAAGGTGAATCAAGCACAAAAACATACAAACCCAACATCAGAGGTGCGTTTGTGATGTTTCAGAATTTCTAAAATCCATTCCTCATGTGAGCAGGTGAGTGTAAATTGATCAATGAGCATCAACAAGCATTTATTGGAACTTAGCACAGATGGGGAAGAGGGCAACATGGTAGAGTGACTATCCATGTAGACTTGGAACCATAGGATATTCAAGTCCCACATTTGATACATACTACCTATAAGACTCTGGGCAAACCCTTTAACCTCTCAACACACCTTTAAGTAACCAAAGGTTGCTGAAAAGATACTACATTGGTAGGAGATTCCTCACTAAAAAATAAATTCTCTATACCAATAAAATCACAAGCCTAATCTTTATCAATCTATCAATGTGCTATAAGTGGTAGACATTTGGCCCTCAGAAAAGGAAAGACCTGAGTTAAAGTCTTAGCTGAGATATATATATTAACTGTGCCAATGTGGGACAATCCTCTAAACTTTCATTATCTGCAGGCAGCTCTCTGAGACTCTAAGTGCTAGAACAAGGAGATCACTGTCAGACTTCAGCTGAAGACCACTGATGTACCAATACTACTATGTTCAGTTCCAGGTGCCACAGGATTTGTTTCTACATTATTATTTATCATTATTATTATTGTTATTAGGTGAATTTGAAAAGGTAAAAAATATAAATCGTAAGTCACTTTCAAATGTGCAGATTAGGAAAGGCTGTTTTTTGATAGGTAACTAAAGCAAGTTTATGATTCTACTTTGTAACTTGCTTCTCCAAAAGTCGGGAGAATCACATCATTTAAATGTCTATACCATATCAGAGTCCTTTATAGCTTTTCTTTTTTATAGCTAGTCTATCACTGGAGAATTCATTTTAGCTTTCCAATTACTTCATTCTGATGTTATTTATGTCAACCCTTCAGGACAATATAGAAATTAAGTATGTTATGTAGAGTTACTTTGTCAAAAAAACAACAACAGCAGCAAAAAAGCTTATGTAGGAATAAGAAAACCTGAATGCTGCTCTCATCAGGCTACTAACTCTCACTATATGACTCTGAGCAAGTCACTCTCTTAGGGTTACCATCAGTTGGGCAGAAGGAAGATTCTGAATGGGTCTAAATGCCATAGGAGAAGCTAGAAACCACTCGAGCTCTAGGGGACTCTCAGGATTGAGGAAAATCTTATTATGTGTAGCTCTAAACTGAGTGGGTCTCATCTCTGTCCCAATAATGCCTTTTTGGTGTTGTCTATGGTATTGCTCTGGAGTCTTAGGAAAGGCACATTCAAGCATGAATATTCACCTTTAAAAAGTATATCATGAGACACAGAAATTCTTGATCTAAGCTAAATGAATCATGACACTCAAACATGCCTGATAAAAAAGGACTTTAGAAAAATCACTTAAAGACAATTAACAGGCAATATAAGGCTTCACTGCTCTTAACAGTAGTGAAATGCTTCAAAGTCTACCAGGAATACTTTATCAAAAATTACATGTGAAAAAATGCCAATATCTTAACCCCCTAGTTATGAAAAATGAAGTTCCCTCCCTTTTGTCATAGACATGCCTCTAATGTCATTTAATTTCCATTATAATGCTATCATCACCAGTCTACTATTAAACTAAATCTTGGTGTCAATTCCACATCAGGGCTTATATTTTAAAATTTTGCTATCAGAAAAAGAAATGATAAATGCTTTTAAAATGTTTGATTAAAAAAAGTTTGAAAAAAAGATAAACCACACATGATATACTTGTTGAACTAAGAAACAACAAATGCAAAAATTATGAAATTGACTGGAATCATTTTATCATATAATATTAATGCTAAGGAAACAATGAAACTGTAAATACAAAATATTGGAATTGTAGATAATAGATTTATGAATTGGAGGCATTCAATCTTGGGTACAAGTAAATGTACATTGTTGAGTTAAGCTCAAGAAATTATATCATTCAAGAGAATCAGAATAGGAAGAAGAGGGAAAATCTTGTTCTTTAAGCTAAGAATAATAGATGGACTATTTACCTGATACCTTTGAAATTTAAAAAGACTCATTGAGGAAGACTTTTATCTTATGAGGTAGATCCACTGTAAAGGACCCTGGGAAAATCATGCATGAGAAGCACCCAGGAGAAGATATAGATGAGTTTTGACATATATGGAGGGAGGGAGGAAATATCTACATCAATTAAGACTTTCTCTCTGAGGTTACCTTCTATCTATTTTGTATTATATGTAATTATTGACATATTGACTCTCTCATTAGAATGTAACTTTGCTGAGGAAAGGAACTCTTTTGCTTTTCTTTGTATCTCCAAAATGGAGCACAGAGCCTGCCACATAGGTACTTAAGCGTCTTCTATGGGCAAAGAACTGTATTAAGTACTAGAGCAGTAGGAGAAGGTGGATAACAGCTCCTGCCCTCAAGAAACTTGAATTCTACTAAAATAGACAAGAAAAACAACATAATACTAACAAATATATATATATATATATGTATGTGTATACAATATTCATATATATGTTCATTAATATACTGATAATGAAAACAATATGTTAATCTATTGTCCATATGTAACATTCGTATATATGAATATTGAAATATTCACATATATATTAATATATTGTGAAGCTCATCAAACTTCCTAACACCCTGGTAAGGTAAGAACAATAGGTATTGCAGCCTCTCTTTTAAAGACAAAACACAAATACATGGCTTAAGGAATTTCAAAGCTGAAAGAAGACTAAGAAATTAAGAAATTGGTAAAATATTCACATAGGAGCTGGTCCTTGAGCCATACAGAAGCCGGGGACTCCAGAGAGGCAGAGATGAGAAGGGAGTGGATTCCAGGCAAAGGTGATAGCCTGTAGAAGTCATCAGAGCAGAAAATAGCAAGTTTTGTTGAAAGGACAATTAGGAAGCTACTTTGACTATAATTGAAAGAGTAAGCATGGTCTGTGAAATATTAAAGAAATATATATATATATATATATATATATATATATATATATATATATATATACACATGTAACAATTACTTAACAAAAATGAAAATTAGTGATACAGAGGCACTTACATACTCCAAAGAAATATGAAATTTTCTGAAGCACTCTCATTTCTCCTTTCCCTTTTCTACTTTTGCTTAAAATCCTTGAGGCAGGAATTGTCTTGTTTTTATTTCTTCTTTATTTCTTTCTCTTAATGGTATTTTCCCAATGTCAAGAGAAAGAAAGATCCCAGCCCCAGCCTCCAGCACACTGGGTAGCCTCCAGTGAAACAATTATGGAAGGGCATAAATGTGTATGAACAAGCAAAATAGATTTTGTTCAACATCTTTGGAGGGAATATTCCCATTGATGAGATTACAACCACTGGAGAGAATTTTCCTAAGTGGGGAGAGCAAGGAAGAAATAGAAGCTGAATTGGATTGAATGAATGTGTAAACTCAAGTCTCATAATCTTCAGTGAACACACAACTAAAATCACCAGAAAACTGTACTCATGGTGAACAAGACATTATTACAACTAATGAGATCAGCTTTCCCATTCTAGCCTGCAAGGCACAGCAGTACACCCCCCAAAAGATGCACAGAAGAGAATTTGTTTTATTGGGTACTCCTATTGGGAAGTGAGGGGGATCATCTCATTGCCTCCCAATCTGCAGATGGCATCTCCATGTGAAGCAATGTTACCCCAGACTACTTATACTCTGTGGCTCAAAGAATCTTATGAAAAAATAAGTGATTCTGCACTTGGGAAAGGCAAAAGAGGATAATTCAAATGAACTCATTCAAAAACTGCACTTGGTTAATAATAAACATTAGCTACAGGGGCAGAGCTTGATTCGTTCATTCCAACTATCCATCATCTCAAATATTTCTTTCCTTTTGTAGCTAAATTCCTTTAAAAAGCTGTCTTTAATTGCTGCTTCCACTTGCTTTCCTCTCACTTTCTTAACCCTCTACAGCCTGGATCATTCAACTAAAACCACTTTCTCCATAGTTACCATTGGTTTCAACCATCAAATCTAATGGATTTTTTGGAAAACATATTGGAAAACATGACAGGCCTGAGTCTATGGCTATTGCAATTTTCCCTTTTAAAACAAGTATTACACTTAATCATAAATACCATTAAGTTCATCAAGAAAAAATGATCAAGAAGGAATGATGTCATTATTTATGATTTATAGTTCCCTTTTAGTACTGATGAATATCTTTTTTGTACTCTTCTATAAGATTAAAGGTATCATCCTATGTAATTTTTTCTCCCTATTCTCTCAGAGCTTCCTTCATTGGGGCTATGTCCAATGGTCTTCTTGCAGAGTGTCTCACATTTTATAGATATCAATAGGGCACTTGAGTGATCAACTCAGGCAACATGGCCAGCCTACCTTCTTTTCAAGTTGAGACTCCTAACAAGCTATCTCCTTTTATACTCATTTTCAAAACCCATTTTAGCCCACAGAAAGACAGAGACCACTGTGGCAAAAACAAGATATTCTCAGAATAAGAACCCACAACTATCAAAGTTCAGGATTATTCGAAGTCAAAAAATAATGGTAGAAGTGTTTATTAGAAATCCTGAAATATTACAAAGTGGTCAGGGCATATAAAAGGAAGTAGAAACCAAAGATATATTTTGGGAAATAACCTGAACAGGTCCTAATAACAAAGTTCTTAACAGTTCTATAATTACTCAGTGATGATTCCCTCATACAGATACTGGTTTTGTCAGGAACTAATTAGAAAAAAATGATTTTGATAACAGGAAAAAAAAGTTTTATGAAGTTACCAGTCATGAGACAGAAACATATGGATAAAACCAGAATAAGTTAATAAGAATGAAAGTTTTCAGTCTTAAATAAAAGGGAACCTGGACAAAAGTCATTTGATCAATAACTGTGTCCCTGTAAATTCATGTGGGAGGGAAAAAAAGTATGGTCAAAGAAGAAAAAAGTATGTTCATGAAAATTACATATACAGTCCTGGGTTTCAGTCTTATTGAATAGAGAAAAGATTCTTCCTCCTTTCGTTTCCATAAATAGGCTATTCTTGATTAAATAAAAATTTGCCCTAGCCTCTGGTAAAATACCGCTTATAGATTTTTCATTAAACTCATGGGGTTCAACTTCATTTGGAAAACTTTAACATTGCCTTTGGATAGGATGACACTATGCTCCATTCCCCATAATAAATGTCAATTTGACACCAGAAGGCAGACAGAGGATCCTACCTGCTTGGTTCGTTGTCACAGTAACCGAAACCGACTGGTCGTGACTTGGGCTATACTTGGACACTCCATTTACGGCCCAGATTTCAAAAGTGTAGTTAGTATGTGCCAGGAGGTCTGTAATGGAGACTTTGGTGCTCTTGAGCCCATTCTGCTGGGGCGTGTAGTGGACTCCACTGCCACAGGACCGACACCGGCTGGAATCGCCAGCACCGCACTTCTTACACACTACATTGTAGGAAATGTCCTGGCGGCCCCCCGTGTTCTCAGGACTGCTCCACTCCAGGTTCACTGATGTTTCATTGACATTTGAAATCAAGTTGAGGGGAGCAGATGGTGGACCTGTGGAAACAATCAAATACAATATATGTTACAAACAAGGACCTGAAAGTCTCCTTTAAGGATATCTCAGAATCCACTCACTCATTTATATGAAATGAAAGCATTACACTTTACATATCAGTACTTTAAGCATGCTCAAAGTTAAGGGTTTCCTGAAACTCAAGGGCAATAAAATAGTCATGATTACACAAGAAATGCTAGAATCTGGATTTGAATGTGTATCTCCTATACTATGGTAGGCTATTTACTACACCAAGTTGTTTCTTTAGCAAAACAAGCCTATAGTGGGTCTTTTAAAAGAATCATCTGACAAAAAGTGCTTTGGTGAAGTTTTATTTTAATTCCTGGGAAAATAATCTTATGTCAGGTGTTCCTTTGACAGATGGGATAATCTTACATCAGTGTCTTGTGTCCAACCATACCTTACTTTGAAGTAGCAGAGAACCATAATACAGTTTCTTTACGTCTCAATTTTTATCATCCGGAAAATGAGTCTAATAATACAATCATAGTTCCTGGGGCTGTTATGAGACCCCGTTAATTAATGTTTACAAACCATTTTTGCAGATTAAAAACATTACACAAATACAGGTTATCATCAATGTTATTATGGAAAAAAATTTAAAACTAGCTAAATTTTTACAGATCTGCCATTGGCAGCAGAATGTGAAGGGTTAAGCTGTTTAAGGGTAATTAAGAGAAACTGGTTTAACCTGGTTGTATGGTGCAGAAGGCTCAGCAATTGAGAGTTATCAGGTCGGAGCCTGAAAAGGCTGGTTCCAGGCCCCTCCTCCTTCCTTTCAAAATGGAAAGAACTCCATCATGTTCTTTATTAATTCACTTATTCCCAGTGACATCAAAGAGATTGGATAAATATAAGCTAAAGGGATGATATAGGTCCCATTCAATCTGTAGCTTGTGGGATTAAATGATTGCTTTAATGATGGCAGTTTTGAAGGAGAAATGTCAATTGCAAACACAGTGTTTAGGAAAGAAAAGAGGCTTCACTAAGCAGTGATAAATATTCTTGCTTTCTGCAAAAAATAACAGGAGTCTGTGCAAGGAAGCCTCAGAGTCTCCCTAAATCTGGGAACTTTTTAAGTGGGAGTTTATTCCAAGGGATCCATGAGATTAAAAAAAAAAATCATTGCTAGATGCTAGAAAAGGGACCTTGAAGATAATCTTTTCCAACTTTGAAGTCTTACAAGGTAGAAACTGAGACCTGATAGATGAGTGATTTGTTCAGGTCCCCACAGCCAATGAATAGCAGAAGTAGGACTAAAAACTACACTGTGTGATAACAAAACACAACTTTCCTTGTAGAATACAGTCACTTTCCATGATGTGGAAGCCACAATGATGTTGCAAATCAGCTTCTCTCTTTCCCTTCCAAGAGAATGATCTAAATCAAAATCCTTTGAAATATCACAGCTTGTAGCTGAGTTCATCATTATTAAATAAAATAACATTGGTAGCAGGAGAGGCAGACCACCTTGAAACAATGGAGAGAGTGTTCAGGGGGCCTGAGTTCAAATCCCAGCTCTGCCACATACAGATTACTTTCTTAATCACGGACAAATCCTGTAAGCTATCTGAGACTCAATTTCTTTATTCCTGAGAGAGCTGTCCTTGACATCTATGCTTTTATGAACTGTGGGGACAAGATTATTTCAAACTATTTGGAGGAAAGATGATGAAACTCTGTGTGATTCTTCAGTCCTTTCCATGCTCCCTCAACCACAGTGACTAATTGATCACTTACTGTTTTGTAAAGGAAATTTCTGGCTTTCTCGCTATAACTTCATGGAAATTCTTTAGAGATTTTTTTTAAACCCAGAGCTGCAATTTTCATTGGTTAAGGAAGCTTCAGGGCAGCACTTTCTCTTACAGTCTTAGAGAGTTATCTAAGACACTTAGAGGTGATTCACTACAGACCACATAAGTCAGCATGTATCAAAAGCCAAACTTGAGCTTGGGTCTTTCTGAATTCTATATCAGCTTTTTATTCTCCAAGCCATGCTCCTTTTCCCACAAGTAAACCATTGTAGAATGTTAAGAGGTCACTTACTTGTCAACTTATAGGGGTAGGCATTTATTATTTATTATTTCGTTTGTGGTGATGGATGGTAAAAGGATTTTCGTGATAACATTTAATAATTCACTATTCTTGTCTCCTCATACAGATTAATTGAGAGCTTGAAAAAGATAATGTCTCTATAAACTCTCCCTTGGGCCTATTTATTCTCTCCATCTCAACACCAATATCATCTATTCTTTGGTAAATTTAAACAGGGGAGGGGAGGGGGAGAGAGACTGAATGGTCAATGGGGGAGGAAGCATGATGAAACAGAATTGACTCTAAGGTTTGGAATCAGAGGACTAAAGTCCAAGTCTGATATCTGCTACTTATTGGCTGCTGATCTTGGGAAAGTCTGTTTCCTCATCTGTAAAATGCTAAGGGGAAGGACTAGATACCCTATAAGACCCTTGTCAGTTCTAAATTTATAATCCTATTGATTTCATTCATATTTTCATCAGTAATGAGTGTTAATTAATGAAGTTAGAATTCAGATCCAAAAAAATCTTGATGAGTGAGAACAATGATGCTATAAAGTTTTCAGCAGGCAAATGATAAGTCTCTCATTTGGATTCCAAACCAAATATATGTCTGTGTATAATATATACATATTGTGTATATGCATGCATGTATATATGTACATGTGTATAACTTAATTATATACTTGTATACATGTGTATGCATGCATGTATGTGTGTATTTTTGTGAGTTGTTGTCCTTTAACCTCTAAGATGGCCAAGATGATATCATTAGGTCAATATACAATATACCCAACTGTGGCTGATCAGACCAATACAAGCTAAGCACGTTCTATCACACATCAGAAACAAATAGTCCATCTGAACATTTGGAATGGAGATGACTCTAAATTTTCACATCACATCTCACTTTTGTTTTTATACATACATAATTAAATGCACACATCTACCTAACTACATATATCTGGAAGAGATTATCTTGTCTAAATCTTTCATTTTATAGATGAAAAAAATGAGGAAAGTTGAGTAATATACCTAAGGTCACATAGAAAATAAGCATCAAAGACAAAATTTGAATCCTGGTCCTCTGATTCTAAAGCCAGTAACCTTTATACTATTCCAAGAACTCTATTTTCTTGCTGCTCTCAAGCTTCTATTCCATTTCTAACAACAGGTCCCATAGAGTTTTCCATGGTTGCATTTTCCTTCTGTTTATTTGTGTCAAATGCAGAAGTCATACTAAAGAGAGAGACAATGCCATTTCTGTTGAAGCCTGCCTGTCCCATCCTTTGGCAGGTAAAGGGAAAAACAGAGAACTAGTATCTTTTCAGAAATGCCAAATGCAGCCAATAGTGGCCATTACTGTGAAATACATTGCTATCTTCCAGCACAAAAATATCATCATGCCTTGGTCTCTTTTAGAGATTAGTTACTGGTTCCTATGTTACAGTAACTTTCAGGTTAACTCAGAATGACTCTGAAACCCATTAAGCTTACTGCCAAGGTTCTGTGTCCATTTTCACGTGGGAAAATGTGCCACTGTGAATCAAGGAGGCAGCGGGAAGAAGTCAGTCATTAGTATGTGGGACAAGGCAGTCATGGCAGTATCTCAACAGAGAAGAAATGGAGCAGAAACTAAACAGGCAAATGGCAGTGGGTCCCAGGGATAGAAGAAGGAGCCCTGTACTGAAAAGGGGGATGCCAATGGACTACAAAATGGAGGGCTGGTGGGAAAACAAAAAAAAAGCATGGAAAGCTTCTTTCTAACAACTGTTCATAATTATGAAGGCAGAGCTCACGGAACAGGAAATGAGGATTTTTTCATGTTATAAAGTCAATCTCTCCCAAATAATAAGAAAATTCCATTGTCAGTGTTCTTCCTATGTTTCTTCTCTTCCCTTGCCCCCCACTCGAAATCCCCTTTTCTCAGGGGGGAGAAAATCTCTATCATCTAAATGTAAAGTGGAGAACTTGGACTTGATTCCTAACTGTATGACTTTCAGCAAATCATATACCTCCCATAGAACCCAATTTATCTATCTATAAAATGAGGGAGTTGACTAAAATTAACTTTCTAATCAGTTCTAGATCTAACTCTTATAATTCCAACCTCCAATAAACCAACCAGGGAAGAGAATTTCAGGACTTCACTCAATCTGGTTCAAGTAATTTACTTCATAATACTACCTTAAAATAATTACGGACAAAGGAAACATTTCCTTCAGATAAAAGAACATCATCTAGTGGCAAGGTGGTATTGACTCTATATTTGTAAATGCCAAAGCATCAAAATTTCAGTATCCAAATAATGGTGGAAATGATCCCCTGAATGTTTTGTCTTATTAAGCCAAATAGTTGGAAACATTTGGAAGCATCTCAGAAATGAAATCATTTCCTAGGAGTAATCTTTGAAATCTGTCTGAAGTTCTCCTCCTCATATCTATTATGACAGAACTATATTTGGGTGACAAATTAGGAGTAAAGAGGATAAGGCTTACAATAGACAATAAGGATCATATACATCATTAAATATACTTCCATTATCAAAGAATGAGTTTGTGGTGAAGGGGGATATTGCTTTGATTTCTCGGGGTCTAGCAACCATGCTAATAACATATTATTCCTTTGTTAGGATCATTCCAGTCACTGATTATTGGGACAAAGTAGGGAGGGGGAGACAGGGAGGGAGAGAAGACAATCATATTTAGGAAAGTTTTTAACCATGATTAGCCTGGAAGTAAGTTGTCCAGATATCCTTTAAAAGTGGAATTATCCCATATTGTGGAGTCTTGTCTGAGGGATAAGTCTACAGTGACTGGTGGCAGAGAGCAAATATCTTCAAAAACATGAATTGCACTTGCCATGCTAAAAATTTGGCAATCCACCCAGTAAAGAAATCCTAAATGTGGTTTCACATTTTTTTTCCAAATGTTGAAATGTAGATGAACCCAAAAGTCCCTTCCAATTCTTAAGTCAGCATTGTTATCACACTATAATTCAGTTATGTTTTTATCCTCAGTGTTTCTTAATAAAGAAGAAAAATATGGTTTTGAAAAGAATTTCATAATCTGGAATGATAGGCAAATCCAGAATAACAAATTTTAATGGACATAGACTAAAATCTCAGATTAAGGTTTTTAAAAATGACCTATCACATGGGCCCATGATATGGAAGAAAACCTTGTTTAATAAAGCAATTAACTTTGACTTTGGGGTATTTTGACAGATATACAATGTCCACAAAGTAATATGTTCTGGTCAAAAATATGTTTAGTTTGGGACATCATGTTTTAGGATATTGGCAAATAGGATGAAAAGTAGAATGGTTGCAAAACTCAAATTGTATCTTATGAATATGGTTGAAACAACTGAGAGAAGATTTAGACAAGATTTGATATCAATTCTACAAATTTTGAAGGACTGTCATGAAGAAAGTAAGGATTAGATGTAGTCTCAGAAAGCAGAAAATTATAGGGAGGAATACTTCAGATCAATAGAAAGAATTTGCTAACAAATATAGCTGTCAAAAAAAAAAAGGAGAAAAAAAGAAAAGGGAATGTAGTGCTCTAAAAGGTTTTAAGTGGCCTTTCATTAGAAGAATCCAAGTAGAAAGTGAGTAAGTACCTGCTAGAGCTACTGAAATGAGGATTCCTGCAGGAAAACTAGACCTATATGACTGTTAAGGTCCCTTTTATTTTTAAGCCTCAAAGGTCCAAAATAATATCAGTCTTACCCAATTCTTGTGCTATTACCCCTTGAATCAGGAATTCTGAAATATGGTAAAACCCTACATGATTACATTCACTTTATGAAAATCATGGGTAACTGTTACTGAAGCTAAAGTTTTTATTACCCATGTTTTTACATATTGTGTTTTTATGAGTAACATGCCTTGTATTTTATGAGAAACTGCCTCAGTGTGGTGTGGAAATGATCCTGCATTTTGAAATGCTTTACCAGCAAGAGTACAAGCACTGGCAGGTCCTACTAAGCCAAAAAAAAAAAAAAAAAAAAAAAAAACCCCATGGTGGACAACATGCTAGTCAGTCTGAGGACCTGTCCAACTACATTTTAAGAAATTCTTCAAAAAGGGTTTGGCATAAAGAAGTGACTTTTTTTTTCATTCATGGCAACTCATGTAATAGTCTATGAAAGAGTGGGAGGAGTTGTGATTAGCATAGAAGGAAGGTGTATCCACACGGATGAAATCATTAATCTCAGAACTAAGCAACCGTGCCTTTTAAGGATGCTCTCTGGAAGCCTGTGGGTGAGTGTTGGTTGAATATTAAATTAAAGTTTCTTTTGACTAGGCTAAGGACACTTGAAAGGAAGCACAAATATTGTGACCACAAGACAAGTCTATTCTGGTTCATGGTCATTGAAGGATAGGAAATCCAGTGTACCAAACATAGGCTCTGTACAATAAAAAGGACTTAAGGAAAAGCACTACCAATTTTTCTTTGTTAAAATCCTTTAAGCATCTTAATCTAATGGAATTATAAGGGCATTAATTATATTTCTAGCACTATAAGCCAAACATCTCCTCAATTTTTGTATTCAAGAAACAGGATCTGCTAGCTACCTCAATAAAGCATGATCATTCAATTCGCATTTCTTAAGTGCTTCTTATGTGCCAAACATTGTATTAAATGCTGAGGATACAAAAAGAGGTAAAAGATATTCCCTGACCTCAAGGAGCTTAAGATCTGATCATTTTCATATACTGAGTTAGAGGGACCAACATTCCATTGGAAAAAAACAAAATATACATACACTTAGGTACCTACCAAATCAATATACTATAATTGGAGGAAAAAGAATCAGCAGCTACCTTGATTAGGAGAAGTCTCACATAAGAAGTCATTTGAGATGAATATTGAAAGAAGCTACAGTTTCAGAGACAGAGATGAAGAGGGTATTCATTCCAAGTATAGGAGATAATAAAGACAGAGTGCCACCAAAAAAAAGGAGTTGACAGAGTCATATATGGGGAACAGAAAGACCTATCTACTTCTACCATAGAGGATTCTTGAGCCTGTCAAAGTAGACTGGAACTAGGATGTGAAGATTTTTAAATGCCACACAATGAAGTATTAGATCCCAGAGGCAATGGAAATAGGACCTAAAGTATCTCATGACTTCACAATTACTGGTGGAAAAATGGCATAAAAGCCTTCTTAGTTAAAGCCTTAGGCAAAAATCCATATGTATAACTTACTGCCATCTTCCTTTTATTATTATCTCTAACAGAGATCCCCAACACCCAATTGAGTATTTCTCCAATGACACCAGTGACAAAATACATCTATGTGCTAATTACCATTAAAAGAAGAAAATTACAGAATACCTGAGATACAAGGGGCCTGATTCATATTTTGTACATTTCTCCCTAAGAAAGGGGCACTACCCTTTTTTGCCATTATGAATAAATTTAATGAGCATCCATTCATTTCGGTGGTGTAAAATACTATTTCTGCATCACCCAGCAGGATCCTGGTGAAAGGTGCGACAATGGATAATTATTATTTTCTGGTGGGATGTCACCTTGCATTCACTTGACATTAACTTGACAGTGTTAAACTCAAGGTAAGCTGTAGCCAATTTCTAATGCAGATGTAGTATTCCTATATGAGGGAAAGAAGTCTTTGTTGTTTTAACCAATCATGGGTTCTCTGGCGATGGGGGAGAAGAGAAGGGGAAGGAAAGGAGGGAATGAGAACAAGTTTTCTGATCTGAGCAATGAGAATGAGAAATTGAATATGGGTGGCTTTGTAAAATATAAAGCCAACTATGGCAAGCAATAAAGAACACGCTATTAATTTCATAGTTCTCCCAGATCACAGAAGTTTGGAAGCATATGTGCTGATGTATTTCTAACATATGACAGGTAGGTGACCCTGGGAAAGTGTCTTCACATTTCAAAGCCTCAATTTCCTATGAAATGAATTTAGTAGTACCTCCCTCAGAAGTGCATTAGGCAGGTCAAATGAAATAGGCTTGTACTATACACTGGGCTTTAAAAAACTGTAAGTTATTACTATGTTTGCTTCTTCTGTTTTCAAGGAGCAAAGTTTGAGTTCAAATATGGCCTCAAACATTGTGTGAGCTAATTGCTTAATTGGTCTAATTGATCTAATTGCTTAAACCTATTTGTCTCAGTTTCCTCATTTGTAAAATGAGCTGAAGAAGGAAATGGCAAATCACTCCAGTATCTTTACCATGATATTCCAAATGGGATGTCAGATATGATTGAAATGGTCAAATAACAAAGTTCTGTTGTCATCTTTGGCTTCATCCCTACAGGACAAGTGAATGATAATATGGCCATTGAGCAAAAATATTTTACCAACAGTAAATTTAGATAGATTTTGTTATAAACAAATATATAAAATTAACACTTTGACACTGACCCATTTGTGAATCATCTCTAGAATATCTGATAAATAGAAGAGAATCCCTTGTTCATAATAACCCTCCTTGTCCCCTAACCAGGTAAGATTCGACTAGATCTTCCTAGGAACAAACTTGGAATGCTATATATGGTATAAATAGCAACATCTTATTAAAACAGCCATGATAATGGCAACTAGAGATGGGTTCTCTAAAAGGCCAAATGTAGGTGTAGGCACAGTTTCATATATCATATAATGCCAAAGAGTCTCCCCTTCTGAACTCTGGAATCAAGATTCAAGTGTGAACCTGTCATCAGCAAAAGCCCACATAGAGTAAAAAAACAAAACAAAACAAGCAAAAAAAAAATTAGACAAAACTTAGAACTCATCTTGTTCATGAACATGAATTTATAAATAAAACCCAAATACTTCCACAAACAACTGATTCTCATTATTGCCAGATGTATCACCACCATTTCACTAGTATGTGTGGGAAGGCCTGGTAAAAAACATTTTTATAGAGTGGATTAAAAAAAAAAAAAGTTTGTAAACTGATGAGATAAAATTAAATCTATTCCAGGCTTCAATAAAAGAAAAAAAAAACACAATGGTAGGAATGTGACAAGTAGGCAAAACAACCTAAATTCGTTTTGTGTGATGAGTGGCTTCCAGGGCTAGTAGATATTTTTAATGCTGAATGTATTTTTAAGCATCATACTAAAATTCAGTGCCTGAGCCATAATATCAAGGCTGGTTGTAGACACAAACAGTTCTCCTGTATAAATATGTAACTCTTAAAGAGAGCAGCATCGTTAAGTCCCTTATAACCCTGCTCAAATACCAAGTCAATTGGTACAAGGTACATATCTCTGAAAGAAGCAGATCTTGGGCTGCTTTTCCCATTTCATAGGACTTCATTAATCATGTACAACTTTGGGACTGTCAATAATACTTCAGGGTCTTAGCTGTAAAACCCTGCAGATAAGCCTTTGTTGTTAATGTCTCTGCAGTTGAAGAAAGACAGGTTATAACATAGAGTAAACACTTGGGATGTATAAGTTTTGATTATGAAATAAAACCCATGCTTTTCCCCCTGACAGTTGTATATGTTGCTGCTACTAATTGCTTTCTTCCAGCCCCTGTTGCTGTTGGTGAGTTTACATAAGGACTGCTGTTCTGGGAAGCCCCTTTTTCTATAAATGTCCTCATCCTTTTATCACTAAAGTTTCTGTGGTCTCACAATAGTTCTGGCCAAAGCTCAGCAGTCCATTATGAAAAATAGGCTCATCAGCTTTTTTCATAAAGTGCTATCTTCTTGAAGACTTAATTTGTTGTTGAAATTGTAGATATTATTCTAGATCTCTTCTATACCAAAGGCCTTTCTAAGAATGTCTGTCTTTTCTTTCCTCGCTTAATTTCTTTATAGTGAGAATCCTAGTTAATTCATGTATAATTGAAATCATTTATATAATCAAGTCTCAATTATCCAAGTCATTAGAAGGAAGTTTTAATGCAGATATATGCCCCCCAAAGCAGTTTAAAACAGTTGTTTACATTTGATTTTTAAAAAATGCAATTGAATATCAGTTTATCATTATAATAGCCAGTATCTATTTAACATTTTCAGTCATTTTGCCTTGCTCATTTGAGCCTTATTATGAAGTAGATCCTATAGGTATTGATATTCCCATTTAATATATAGGAAAACTGAGTTCAAAGAAGGTTCAAATGTCAGAGGAAATGTTTGGTAACACCAAAAGACAGATCACAAGGGGATTGGGATATGACTATAAAGAAAGCAAATGGAGGCAACACATGTTGGAAGATGAGTTTTCCTAAGACTGAAAAAAACAAAAACAATAAAAACAAAAACTTCAGTGACACTCTCATCCTGAAGTTTTTGTTTTTATTTGTTTTCATTTCCCCCCCACAAAAATGAAGGAATATTGGAAATGCTGGGTATAATTTAAGAAAGAAAATAAAGTGAAATACGAAATAAAGGGAAAACAAAGGGAAATAAATTAAATATTACAGGGGGCTGGGTGTGAATGAAGAGGATTCTGAAGAAAGGAAGGAGAGGATAGGAGGTGACTGAGCACCATAAAGAGATCAAAAGAGAATGTAGATGCTTGAAACAACAAAATCTGATAACTGAGCAGATATGAGAAATGTCAAAGAAGATTCCAAGGTTATGCACAAAGATGATTGGGGAAATTGTGATATTAGTGAAGTCAGAAAGAGAGTCATATTTCAAGGGAAAGATGGCAATTTCATGTGGCGATGCATAGAGCTGGAGTTACTAGTGAAGTATCTAGATGGAGATATCTGGTAGGCAGCTAGAAATGTGGATTTGGAAATTGAGAGAGATAAGGGCTAAAGATACAGATTTATGAGTTGAGAAGCTGGGAATGATAGTTTAGACAGTGAGAGCAGATGAGATCATCAAGGCATAAGGTGCAGACAAAATAGAGAGTACAAGGTAAAACCCTAGAGGGTATCATATGGAAGAGGAAGCAGAAGAGCCAGTTAAGAAGCTGTCATATAAATATGGAAAAAGGAAAATCTGATAAGGGGATGCAGAAAGGAAACTGGACAGGTTTAAGAACAATGGACTGTCTCTTTCTTGTAAAGAAAGATGTTGAGAATGAGGACTGAGAAATCGCATTGGATATAGTAATTTGTTTGTCATTTGGGAAGTCTGAAGAGAGCAATTTCAAAGTCAGATGGCAAGGGATATTGAAGAATAAGCAGTTGAAAAGATAAAGGAGACAGTGAGTCTAGAGTACTATTTCAAAAATCATTAAGTTAAAAGGAGAATAGTAAGATCCAAGAAAGATGGATGGTTTTTGTTTTGGTTTGGTTCCTTTGTTTTTTTTTAGGATAGGAAGACAAGAACATTAGTAGGTGAAAAAGCCAACACCACAATTCAGATTAAGTCACACAAAAGAATGAAGTCATAGCATTTAGCCAAAAATTGGCACTGCTGTTCCTCATCTTATTCCTTTGCCCAACTAATCCTAGATTGCTATATGGAATAAATGTGACATTATTCTTCAGAGCAGAGACAAGCTTCAGCTTCTCTATATAGCTCATAATTTCTTTCAAAGGCTTTTTCTAACCTTGGAAGATATCATCAAAAGGGATAACATTTTTAAAAGATCTTAGCACAGTGTCTGGTATATAGTAACCACTGTATAAAATGCTTATTCTGTTCCCTCCCTTACACTACCTAAGAAGAGGAAAGACAGTTGTCTACTTCTGTCTTAAGGTTCCATCTTTACCATTGCTAGGTTCCAAGTAAAGCAAGAGAAAAATCAATAGGAGCTAAAAGTCAAGATTATGACCAGTTCTTCTGATGATAATTAACAAACATAAAACTCAACCTCTCAGGAACAGTGACATGGTGCCCAAAATGACATCAAGATAGGAAAGTGGTGAATTAATTTCAACTGAAATTTAATTCTTCAGTGTTATAGAATAAAACTGACAATAATCATTTCGTGTTAGCCCTAAATCATGACAGTGTTTTTTTTTTTTTTTTTTTATAATTTCCTGTGAACTATCTCTGTGAGGATAAAGGTTCCCATGTGTGTCCAGTGGGGAGAGAGAGAGAGAGAGAGAGAGAGAGAAGAAAAAGGAAGAAGAAGAAAAATATAGAGGAGGAAACCAAAGCTCAGAGAGATATTTGAAAGCAGGTCTTCTTGACTCCAAATCCAGCATAGTATCTACTCCTTATTCCAGAGAACTTCCTTTTGTAACCACTTCAGAACTGAGAATGGCATTAGCTTTTTTTAGACATCAGTGAATTTTTTTTAATTAAGTAGTTAATTGTTCTTGGTAAAAATAATTTAGCATCTCATAATTACTAAAAATGTCAAGTAATCAGGTTGGCAGCCACACTTAGGGAAATATGGGGCTATTCTGTCAATCTCCTTCTGTTAAAGCCTGTTAGGAAGTGGAATGTGAGTTTCCCTTGGGCCTTGTTCACTCTCTGCTGATAAGTGGTCAATTGGAAGGAAGGCATTGGAGAGAAAAGGGGTGGAAATAGATAGGATTAATCTGAAAACTAAACAATCAAACCATTCTTGATTGGAATCTGCTGGAAAAAACTTCATAGAAATGAAATCACATGTAAGCATCCATCAGTATTATATACATGGGAGAATCAGGGGTCATTTTTATTATTTTAGCATTTGCTAGGATTTGAAACATTATTAGTCCAAATAGGTCATTTGCCCAATATGACATGACCATGGAATGATCTGTTCAGTCGTCCATTTAAACAGAATAGTTTAGAGCTCTAAGTTGACTTTATCCTCAGCTAGAACTTTTTGTTAAAAGGACATCTCACAAAAAATCATTCTGCTATTGATAATAAGTGGAAGAAGTGCACGACTATAGTATAACAGAAAGAGTCTTAGACTTCATTCATAAAGCTATAGGGTAGTCAGGAGAACCTGAGTTCAAATGTGGCCTCAAACATTTCCTAGATATGTGATCCTGGACAAGTCACCTAATTATAACTGCCTTGCAAAAATAAACAAAACAAAACACCACAAAACAAAACAAACAAACAAAAAAATAAGGTTATGAGTTGAGCTTTAAGGTCTGCCATTTGCTAGTTCTGTGACCATAAGCAAACCACTGCTTTCTCATCTATAAAATGGATATCATAATAATCTTACCACCTAGTTTATGGCAACATTGTAAGAAAAGTAATTTATAAGCTACAACTATTAATTCATACAGATATGTGCTACTGTTTAAAAAGAAAAATAGGCATTATGATGACATGGAAAAAGCATTACTACACGTAGTGTCAAAGAATCTGGATTTGATACTTGCTCTGCCACTTACTATTGATAAGACTTTGAGCAAGCTCTGTGAGCCTCTGTTTCCTTACAGGGGGATGGGATTGGACCAAATCAAGGGTGTCAAACTCAAAAAAGAAATGGGATGCCATTAATCTAAGGATTCTGCAGGCAATGATAGTTTTAAAATGCATCTATATTATATTTTTATAAATGTTATTAGAAACTTCCCAGTTGCATTTTAATCTTGTTCAGGCCACATTCAGGATATCATCTGGGCCATGTATTTGACACCTCTGAACTAAATCACCCTTCATTGTCCCATTCCCTTTTAAACCTATGCATTGATTTGACAAGATGGCACAACAAACAGAATTGGATTGGGAATTAAAGACCTTGATTTAGATCCTGGTTTTGCTACTCTGGATCTAAATCTTAAATATTTGATTTCTCTGAGCCTTAATTTCTTCAACTGTTAAAAAAATGAGGGGGAATAGATTTGATGATTGCTAAGGTCTTTCAATTCTATGTTCATAGTACCTTTTATTCGAGAACGTGAATACCAAAGCTCTTTTATATATGACTTTTAAAAACACAGACTATTACAATCTTAACACTTGGGCAAGGGAGGATATTTAAATTGTCATATGAGACGCATAGTTAAATGCAAGTCAAATAAGATTAAGGAATTTTTAAAATCTCACTTAAAAAAAAAAAAAAACTTCACTCTGACCTTGGAAACAAATAAGGACGATGTTATTTTAATTTGCATTCAAATTTTAACAACACAGTCACATAGCACCAGTGGAATCCACATTGGGTTTCCACTGAAGATTGCTCATCATTTCATTATGGTTCATTATGTTGATAACTGTCAGAAAGCATTAGAAGCAAAGGCTTTGAGTAATAGGACTGAAATGGTAATTTAAAAACAATATACTTTCTGGAGGAAATACAGCAGTGCACTAAATTCAATTAGAACAGGCGAATGTAAAGACAAACTAAGTGACGTTTGTTGTCTGAAGTAGAGCCATTTCAATTTCTTATCAACCTAAAACTGCAGAAACCGTTTTCAAATTGGGTCCTTTTGTCATACATTGTGGTAAATTCGCCCTTGTTAGCCCCGAGGTCTTCCAATATAAACTGTCCTAACAGCTGAAATTTTTGGTATATTTCAGGTCATGTCTAAATATCAACTAATCACTCTTTGTTTGTTTGGCACAGCTGACTCAATTATTTGAGGCCATTGACTTGGAGACAGATTCATGAAAGCCCTTCAACTTGGCAATATAAAATAATAATCTCTCATTTATGAAGTACCCCCAAACACAATGCACTTAGTTTTAACACAAGTTAAAGAGTACCAAAGAGTTTAAGAGGAGATTTTAGATGAAAAAAATTTTTTAAAATATTATTTTATAACCAAACTCCACAGAAATCACCTTCAGGCAGATCATGTAATACAAGAGAAACATAACAGATGGACAGTTGAATTATTTCACTAGTATACAAAATAGTAAAACAAAACAAAAACAAAAACCTGAAGATTTCCAATACATTAGACTGATCCTCAGAGTAAGATTTATGAAAAGGCAGAGTCAGGATTTACACAATATAAAAGAAGGTGGTTAGGTTCCAATCTACTCTAGGGGAGGGAGCACCCACAGAGATGCGATCATTGATCCATCAAAGTAAGAGTAACCAAGCTCAGAAGTAAGATTGGCTAAAATGATTTTTTTAAAGCCTATTTCCTAGCCACATTAAGAACCCTCTTTAAGGACTTCACTTTTGACAAGGCATCTTTTGAGCAAAAATTGAAATGTAATGAGAAGTTGAGCATTACATTAGAATGACATTGTCTTTACTTCCGGAGTTGGATAAAGGATGGGAGGGAGAGATTATTCTCTCACATTCTGTGCTCAGGTAGATGTGTGATAAGTCAATCCCGTGGTTTCATGCACAAGCATGTAGGTGACTTTTTCACTGCATGATAAAATTTCTAGTCTGCATTCCTGACTTAGATGAACAAGGTAAATATAAAGTGGAAAAAAAAAAAAAAAAAAAAAAAAGGAAAGAGACCAAGAGTTGCAAGGACATCCATTTCAATGACATTCTCAAATATTTCTATGAAATGATTTATGAAACCAAGATGTCTGTACAGTCTTAGACTGTGCCCTTCCTGCTACCTAGATGGTAGGAGCTTCCCTGCTTAAAAGGAAAATTCTGCAAAAGTCATTTTTATATTCCTTGTGTTCATATGTGGGCATTTTATTCATTATTCATTGGATGAAAGGATTCAATTTGTTGTTGTTGTTACTCTTGCTACTTTCCCCGCTTATAGTAAATATTTTTCAATTCCTTAGAAAGAAAACATGCATTTTTTTTTCCACTATGAAAGAGTGGGAAGGAAATTTGAAAATCCCTTCTAAGGTCACCAAAGAAGTGTCATGTAAACTGTATTTATTAACTTCTTCCAGGCCAGGAAGGAGAAAAAAAATTACAATTATTGCATTACTGAAACTAGAAAGAAATTCATTTCTTTCACTGGCCTTCAATCTGGCAGCTAAACTTTACCAGAAAAAAATAATAATCTTTCATTTCTTTAGATTCTCCAGAAGGAGCTCTCCTAAGAACACATTAAAGTACCTCAGAATCAGCTATGGATCAGTGTCATTAAGTCAATACAGCATTAACCAATTCAACAGTCAAAAGAAGGAGTTTTTTACCCAAAGTCCTGAGAAGATAACATTCCTCTCATATTCCCCTAAGGAAGAGAGTGGAAGGAGTGAACTTTAGCCCATCCCAGGTGTTTCCTTCTAAATTAGCCAAAGCTACTTTTATTCACCTGGTCTAATAGTTCTGCTAGTGAACAAAAACCTGATTTTACAAGCCAGTGGAGCAGAGTCTATCTTTCGCTAGAAGAATGGGTCTCTGCTAGTGTGTTTTATTTCTTCATTAGTGTGCCGTCACAATGAGTGCTCACTAAATGCAGGGCTGAATAAGAATGCCGGGGTTAAAGAGAGCATAATGAACAAAGAAGGAGCCTGATTACCATGGCTGTCAGCACAAGGGAATTGGGTTTGTCACCTGGCTTAACCAACTGGGAAGAACTGATTAGAGTCTGAAATCAGTTTGAAAAGATCCCTCCCTACATGTTTAACTTTCCCTCCATCTCCATAGCCTGTCAAGAGAGAATGACAAAGGAGGCAGAATAGGGCAGTAGAAAGGACACTGGCCTATGAGACCAGTTCTGACCCCAAATTCTGCCATTAACTAGCTGAATGACCTTAATTGGGTAAATTAGGTTTTCTCTCTGGACCTCAGTTTCCTTATATATAAAATGTGGAGGTAAATGGAAATTATCTAAAAAGTTCTAAAATTCTTTTCTGTGTATGTGTGTGATTTCACTGATGTGAGAAATTCTCATTGAAGGGACTCCTACCAAAGCAGGTCATTGAGCAGCTGCTTTGCAACTTATAGACTTAAAGAGATATCTACAATAAAGAAGTTAAATAATTCCTAATACATGTCAATGACAGTTTAAAACCAGGGCTTTCTGATTCTAAGAAAGCATTCATTTCACTATATATTGCTTTTTCTCAAATTAATGCTTTAGTCATCTATAATTCTAATAATCTCCAGTAGGAAAACTCATCCAGGAAGACTACTAGTATGGGGAGGGGGGGGGGTGGGTAAAGGGAAGAGAAAGAAGGGAAGAAAGGTAGATTTATCAGTGGACAGAGAACCAGCCTCAAAATCAGGAAGAACTGGATTGACACATACTAGCTGCAAGACCCTAGGCAAGTCACCTCCCCTAGTGTACCAGGCAACTCTTTAAGGTTAAAACTTGCAGTTATGTGAAAGTTTTCATACTGACAGTTTCCCTACCTTTATTAAATTGCAAGTCTAGAGAACAAAAACAAAAAAATTTGAAAAGGAAATACTTTGGTGAATATCCTCTTCTCTGAAATGACTATTAAGTTTAAAGTAAAGGGAAAAGCATCTTGGTGAATGCCTCTAATCCTTGCTTCTGAGAGAAGCTGGGATTGATGAATCACTTGTCCTTGAGAGTTCTGAATAGCAGTGGGCTAAAGCAGATCAGAGGGTTTCATTAAGACTGATGCAAAAACGGTAAGCCCCAAGGAAAAAAAGGTACCAAAAATAGTAAAGTAGTTTAAGTCAGAAACAGAACAGGTCAAAGTTCCTTTACCAATCAGTATTGAGATAAGACCAATGAGTGGCCTCTTCACTGTACTACTGGCCAATGAGGTGATGGGAAGACCCATTTTTTTAGATATATAGATGATGATTGATAAATAGATGATACACTGAAATTGAGATGGAGATTGAAATAGAGATATATGAAAGATTGAGATAGATCATAGATTGAAATATACAGAAATAGATGATACACTGAAATAATGACATGATAGATTGAGAAAGATTGAGATAGATCACTAAAGAGAAAAACAGAGACAGAAGGGGAAGAGAGACGCAGAGAAAGGTGAAATGAAATGAAGTAAGATAGGTTAAAAAAATAAAGATTGTGCTTCAGAAGGAAAATCCAAAGCCTAAAACTAAAAGACAGAGTTCTGTATTCCATTACTTACTGCCACGAACTTAGAAGTTCACTATTGATGATGTCTAGTACCTTCCCTGCTAGTTTCCTCATTTGTAAAATGAGTCCAGATCATTTCACTCTCACAGGAGATTTTAAGAGCTTTAATTAGTTAATGTTTACCAAGTGCTTAAAGATTCTTAGATGAAAAGACTTATAAAATCAACCATAAAGAGGAAGTGAGTGTGATTCTAAAGAAGTAGTGACATGGACACTACTGCAGGTAGCCAGATGAGACAGACTTCTTGTGTCCGATCCAGTCTATGGCCAAGACCTTAGCTTAACAACTGTAACAGGGACATGCTTCATAGTCAGTAGATTCTGAGGCATGAACTAACATATGAACAAAGTCCCAACTTCAATAAGTTTAGCATTAAGACCAGGGAGATTTTTCCCATGAAGAGGGATCAATAGGAAAAAGGAATTAATCTAGCTCATTTATCAGCATGGATGTTGCACTGATGAGGAAAGAAGCAAACTCAAGCCTGTGCGTGGTGAAATCCACTTTTTAATCTATAGTGGTAAGAGGGGATTTTTTTTTTTTAGCCTGATTTTCTTGTTATTCAACCTTGTGCCAAAATGATCTTTGAAATCACAAAAACAATGATTATTATCCTTTTCTTACTCATATTCACCAAGCAAATTGGATGATAATTTCTTCAAAAATAATGCTAACCTACTCTGCTAGAACCTCTTCAATCATCATGGTAAGTGCCTCATATGTCACATATAGAAGTCAGATGAATATTGCAATGTTCTTATGATTTGAGCAACTGCTGGAAAAAGTTTATTGTTTCATAGATGATAAATCTACGTTGCCATGATTAAATGATTTGTACTGAATCAAATTACTGAATCATTATCTATATTGGTCAGTAGATCCTGAAATCAGAGGGAGGAAAATATAGAAAAGGGAAGTACATTCCCATTCTCTAATCAAACTATGGGATTAGTAGTATATTGGAACTCAAGACAGGACTGGAATTACATGTGCAAAATTTAGAGAGAGGAGAGTTTTTTATATCATGAGAATTTTGAAAAATCTGTTGTTTTGTTTTTAATTCCCATTATTTAGGTAAGAAATTCTTTTGGTCCTAAGTTATTATGAATTGTAAATATCTCCCAGAAGATATCACAAAAGTAAAGAAATGGTATGAAAAGGAGAATTAATTCATCAAAGATTAGCAAGCCAGTCTCTTAAAATGAGCCTGGAAAAAGACACAGAAAAGGTAATAAGTAGGGTGAGGGAAGAGATTGGAATAAGGAACCCTGGTCAATGTGGTGAGGGAACTAATAGAACTAAGTGGGGATGATATGAGAATGTGTGGCAATTAATACTAGAGAAAGAATACCCAGCAGTGGGAGAAAGAGGGGCAAAAAAGATCTAGGAATGTCTGGAGGCAAACCAGCTACTTCTTAATTTTAAAACTGACACTGATATAGTCATTTGTCACTTGAGAATTTTCTAGAGAAGGGAGGGCTCCCAGAATTCTCTCTAGTCCATAACAACTATGGGAAGTCAACTTTAGCTCTGATTCATTTTGAGCCAGGAAGAACTTCATGAAATAAGGAAAATGTCAGAACCAACCTGAGGATTCAAAACTATCCTATTTGTATATTCTATAATGTGCTCTGCCCAGTCATGAGCAGTATCATTCTGGGTCTATAAAGGGCCAAGTATGCATAGACAGAGGAACTCTGCCCCAATCCATGGTAGAGATTTCTTTATTCAGTCATTGCTAATGGCAGAGCACAAATATAGGAACAAGGATATAGGCTATACTTTAATAATGATGGGATTTATATATATATATATATATATATATATATATATATATATACACACACATATACATATATAGTCTTATGTGTATGTATATATATAATATATATATATATATATATATATATAAATCCCATTCATTTATATAACCTTACTCTATACATGTTTCTCCCTCAGCTGTCAAGATTATTGAGCATCCTAGATGGAATGGTAAAGCAGTTTATAAATTCAAATCTTAAGCCCTAATTATACTGTCAGATGACCACAAAAAGCTCAACTGGAACTCCCTTCACAAAATGTTCTGCTGGCAGGATATGCATTTGAAATGAAATCAGAACAGTGAACCAGATCCTCTCATTTCCATTGGCCATTATCATGCCATTATTAGGGTGGGGAGAAGACAATGGGGAGAGATCATTCTGATCTAATTTGCCCATTGCAGGGCATCTATACTGAGAGAAGACCTGGCATTGCCCAATACTGCCCCTCAATGTAACCAACCAGGGAAAGAACATGAATGCAAACTATTGGCTCTAACTTCTCAAAGAGTGCTTCCCATTACCACCCTAGCCATGACTGAAGCAGGGCAGGAAGGAAGATTTAATTGTATTGGGAGAGAAGTATTCAACTTACGAGTGCAGGGCATGGAAGCTGCATCATCTTCTGCTCGAAAATAGCCACGGTCACAGGTACAGGAGGTGGCTCCCTCCCAGACAGAATAGCTATGGGGAGGGCACTTGGAACAGGAATTGTCAGTGGAAAGGGCCTTGTAGTATCCAATCTTGCAGGCTGTGGAAGTAGAAGGGGAGAAAAAACATTACGTTTATATCACGATTACAGCAAGGAGTAAGTACCACAAGGTTCATCCTCCTAATTGAGAAGAAAGCCTAGACTAGAAAGTATAGGCCCAGGTATGAAATGAGCAGATTTATAAAGAGTGATCACTATCATCATCTCAGGACTGCCAATACTCCTACTCAGAACAACCACTTTCAAAAAGCAGTCCTGGAAATTAAGCAGATTCTTCAGTCAGAAAATCTCCTATACCTATACAAAGACATTTCCTTTCTCTTTGTCTCTCTGCTCTATCTTTCTTCCTGCTCCAACCCCATCCTCCCTTTTTCTTTCTCTTATCCATGTCTAAAACCAAACTTAATATTTCAGACTAAAGCAATGATTTTAGTAGTGAGAAATGGACTTGAACTACCCATCCAATTCAATTTCTGAAACATGATGTATCATATTCTATGTATCTTGGAAGGAAGGAAGGAAGTCACATAAGCAATCATAATAAAACATACCCATAAGAGCATCCCTGATTTCTACAATTAAATACAAGTCTAGATGATCTTGATGATCAACCGGTAAAGAAAGCTAAAATGTTAACTTCCAATCATGTTAGCATCATTAGCTTCCAAAAATTCAAAAGAAAAATGGATTTTGCAAAGCTCCGTCATTCCAAGAGATCGGAGAATAAAAAGAATGGCAGTCATCCTTAAAATTGTCTGTATAATTCATTTTTTTTCCCTTTTTTAAAACTGTGTCTTAAGTTGTATCCATATAGCCAAAAATACCAATTGGAAAAAAGTGTCAACCAGCTGCTTTTCATCATCTTGGCAATAACTAAATCAGACCCAGACACTGCTGTTGCTGTCCATGTACCAGATTGCACTGAAGCCACCTGATAAAAAATCCTGAGCAAAAACGATTTGATTCAGTGGTTCCACATAGATCTAGCCACAGTTATCCTAGCATTACTCATGCACCAGGCAGGCATCAGTGTGGGTTTCAATTCAAAGCCTGTTTCTCTCTCATGTACATCCTGTTGGTATTTCATTAATCATGCACCGGTCATGGTGAGCGGAAAGAGAATTTAGCAAGAGTGCAAGGAAGACATCGTAACTTCACTCTTATTAACCGTAGTTGTTTATGGAATTTCCTCTAAGGAACTCAGACTTTATGATGTGTGCAGCCCTGACAATAAAAGTGCTAAGAGATCAATCTCTCCCTCATTTGCTTTGTCTTTTACTGGACCAGAGAATCTTAGAAAACAAGTTGCTCCAGTGACTAAGATTTATGTTTCTAGAGTTTATACACATCACATAATTAGATAAGGTTCAACTTGCAAGGTGCTGTTTGACTGGGCTTAAACTGGCCCGAGGGTTTCGATTCAAATCGGAAACCACAGTTCTGGCAGGAAGAAGCAGAGGGGGTCAAGCCTAGCCTTCCCACATCAAACACAATAAGTCTCAGAACACCAATGCAACCCCACCGGGCACAGCCTGTCACTCAGTCAGTCCCAGTAAACAAAGGCAACTTGTGTAAGACTGGTTACCCTGCTCCTGTTGGAGGGGCTCGAGCAAAATTACTTTTTGTAGGTCCAAATTACTTTTGTATTTTATCTTCTTTCCCCTCTTTCACATCTGAAAAACAGTGGGTGAGGAAAGTTCCATTTAGCCCCTAACTGGCTTTCATGTGTCCAAAGAGCAATTGAAATTAAAATCTAAAAATCTACAGATGGAAGGGAAAGATATTACTTTAATCTGATCTGACATCATAAGCCAAAACTATAAGGCTTTGAAGTCATATTCAGGTCACCTGAATTTCCACTTCTAGTTGATCTAGATCCCTATGAATGGATGAAAGTAAATGAATGAATGATGAAGCACAAAAATATGTGATGCACAAATAGGTAAATTTCCATAAATTTTGAAGACATGGAAAAAGTTCAAATGTGTAAGGAAACAAGAATGTATTAAGTCATAAGGTTTTGAAGTCATACCCAGGTCAACTGGATTTCTATTTTAGTTCATCCAGTTACTCATGAAGGAATGAAGAAATGAATGAATAGATGAATGAATAGTTGAATAAATAAAGCACATAAATTTGTGATACACAGATATGTAAATTTCCATAAATTTCAAAGGCATGGACAGAATTCCAGTGTGTAAGGAAACAAGCATGTATTAAACACCTACATGCTGTGTACTGTGTCAAGCAGTATCTATATTATATGTGCATGTGTACATGCATGTATGTGTATGCAAGTATATAAGTGTGTATGCATACATATAAAATCACCTTTGATCCTCACTTCACTACAATCCTGGGAGATAGATGCTGTTATTATAACTATTTTACAGAAGAGGAAACTGAACAAAAAGATTAAGTGACTTGCCCAGGATGACACAAAAAGTAAGTGTCAAAGAATGAATTTGAATTTAAGTCTTCCTGACAAGTCCAATGTTTTATCCACTGGAAGTGTCCAGTGGATATTTAGTTGCATTTAGTTGCTGCACAAACAAAAAAGGAAAAATAACCTCTTTATTGTAAAAATGCACAACTATAGACAAAATATCTGCCCATTGTGTTTAAATGTTCTAAACTATCCTTCCTCCTCCTTATTTTAATATTTGTTTTTAAACCAAAGAGGGTACAGTTCTGGTGCTCTTGGCAATCCTATCCCAGAGCTTTGAGCTCAGCACTGTATGCTTTTGTCTTCTGCTACATCAAGATCTGTTGTTGATATTTCAGGACCTTAAAGCACATTTCTCACTTCAGATGCTGGGGGTGACATGCAGGGCATACAGCCTTTTTGCTGTCTATATTCAATAAAGCTTAGAAATGAATAGTTTGGGGCATTTCTTTATATTCTGTGATTCACAGCACTTCAAGTCTCACTACAATGGATGAATACCTTAGATCTTAAAACATTTGCTATATCTTTTAGTCTAAATAAAATTGATAAAGGATTTTCTTTGGGTGTAGATGTGACTACCTATCCAAGTCTAAGGGGTGAGAATGTTACCCTGTATTTTTTAAATGCTAATGACTTAGTGGGCAAGAAGTGTGTGGAGGGCCTGGAAAGGATTGCTTAAAAGATTTCTGCATTTTGCTCCTTATTAGGGTGAGGATTTGCTTGATGGGACAGAGCATGAATAGTAACCTTACACAGCTTTCCAGAGATGCCATTGTACCAAGATTAGTTCACATGTGCAATACAAACTTTGAATTCAATTCTCTTGGCTTTGCTTTAATTAGTTCTTTCTGCTGGTTTACAACTCCTCATCCCCCACCCCTCCTCTCACTGTGCCTTTCCTCTTCCATTGAGCTCACCCACTAACATAAACCAAAGTTACACTTTAAGGTAGAATCTTCCTTAAAGCTTAAAATTCTTCAGCTCAAGTACTCAATATAAAAGGAAAAATATTGACACACACACATACACACACAATTCATTTCCCCATTTTAATAGAAGTTCTGGAGAAACCAATTATACATTTTTTTTAATTAAAAAAAAATTCAACTATGGCAATTTGGTCAGGACATATCTTTGGAAAAGGAAGCCACCAGGAAGACCAAAATAATCTCATCGATTAAAGCAAGGGGAACCCTATCTAGGTTCAATATATGTAGCACATTTAAAAGACCAAGGAAACTGATTTAGAAATATTAAAGTCATTTAAAAGTCAGGATAGTATTAGCCTCCTTTCTCTAAAATTACCCAGATACTACTCTCTTTATATGAAGAATGGAGAACACCTGATATGAAGGGAGAAACAAATATGCTAAGAAGAATTTCATATTCTGAGATCCAAGCTTAAGGAGGATTATTTAATAAGCCATTAATATTTCCTTAATTTTATTTTTTGAATAATATATTTTTCAATGGCATATTTTAAAAAGTTTATTTGCTTTTTTTAAAATTTTGAATCCCAAATCACTTCCTTGGTTTCAAAAATGGAAAATAAAGTTAAAATTCCACCGACAACCAACCAAAGTTTACAATTTGGCAAGAACACAGCATTAAATATAAAATCATCATCATCATCACCATTAATAATAAAATAATAATAATATTGAATTTCACTGACATAGAATTTATGGTCAACTAAATACTTTTCTCACAACAGTGATGTGAGATAGATGGAGTTAGTATTATGTATCCTTATTTTAAAGATGAGTAAACTAAGGCAGAAATGAAATGACACAATTGAGTCAGCGGCAAGTAGAAGTATGAACTCAGGTCTTCTTATAACAAATTAAATATTCTAATGGGATAATGGAAATGTTTTAACACAGAAGGACCAGGATCCTCAACTAACAAAATATTTCTTTTTACAATTTTCATAATTTCTCCCATCTATGTAAGTATATTTTAAATGCAAATAATTATAAGCAGATAATTATATTATTTTGAAATTTATAAAGTCTATCATCTTATCTCCAGTATGTACATATAAACACTGTCAACTGAAACAGCTTAGTCCTTCAAGATATTCTTAAAACCTGGTTCTTAAGAAGTCCATCGAACATCCACCCTACTCAGGACTTATATGACACTGGTCCAATTACTAGGAAATCAGATATGCTTCCATAATATTCAATGCAGCTGCATTTTTATAGGTAATATAATAATTACTTTATGCGGCCATATAAGACATCATGCTAAGCGCCAATGTGGATAAGGAGATAAAAAGGATATCATCCTTTCCCATAAAGAACTTGCAAGCAAGCAATAGGGGAATAAACCATCTACACAAATGTAATTTAATAGAAAATTCCATGAGAAGGTATGTGAGAGGTGCATAATCTCTGAGCATTCAAAGAAGGATACTTTTCCCTGCCATGTGAAAAATCATGGGAATGTCAGGACTGAGAAGAGAAACCTCTCTCTATTCCAAGTGCCTTGTTGTATAGATGAGGAAAGCAAGCCTGAGAGAGCCTATGATTATACAACTAGGAAGTAGAACTAAAATTAGAATTCAAAACATAAATTGGAAACCAAAAGAATCCTTAGAGCTTATCTAATCCAGTATCTGTCTGTATTTTATAGTCAAGGAGGTGGTGCAATGGATAGAGTGCTGGACTTGGAGTCAGGAAGACATGTTCAAATGTGACCTCAGATGTGACCTTACTAGCTTTGTAATCTTGGGCAGTCAATCTCTGTCTCAGATTTCTCCTCTACAAAATGGTTTGAGAAAGGTACCCATCTACCAAGGTAATTGTAAGGATCAAATAAGATATTTGTAAAATCCTGAGCACAGCACCTGGCACATAAAAAGCACTATGTGTTAACTAGTATTACTGATAAGAAAAGCAAGCATTGAGAGGTCAGGTGACTTGCTGATGACCACACAGGTAGCAAGTGGCTAACCCAGGCCATCTGACTTCAAAGCTGGTACTTTTCCCACTCTACCATATTACCTATTAAGGAATCATGGAAATTGTCTCTATTTAATGTTCTTACTCAGTAGGGTGGCAATAATGCAACAAAACAAAGAAAGTAGCCACAATTCAAAAGAACACCATGGACCACATTTGCCACTTTTCTTAAAACAGCATCATAAACTGTTAAGTCGAGAAAGTTACATGACTTGACCAAGATAATCTGGCTGGCTGGTCTGAGGACTGGAAACAGAGCCCAGGTTATCCAATGACAAGATTACTGCTCATCTCCTAAAGATCATGGATATTGAGAGTGAAAGGAGTTTAGAGGTCACCTGGTTCAAATATCTTATAGGAAAAAAGGATGTCCAGAAAGGTGAGGTGATTTAGCTCAACATTGCTGATTAATGATAAGCTCACTGGAGCTGGTTAGTGCAAGTCCAACTATCTTGACTTTGGGGTCAGTGTTTTTTTTTTTGTTGTTGTTGTTGTTGTTGTTTTTTACTAAAATAAAGTAAATCCCCACCACTAGAGACAGTGCAAAACTAAACATGCCTCCATGAAGAAAGGACAAGATACCCTTCATCTTCATTCCCTTCATCACATCCCTTTGCCAATATTCAAATAATGCAGAGAAGAAGATCATAGACTTTTTCAAGGTTAAGTTTCACAAGGTCAAACAAGTAGTAATTATCAGAGAACAGACTGCAGAATGCTATCTTCTAGAACTGCCAGGTTTAAGGATGGACATTTGAAGAATCTGAATATAATGAATTAAGGAGTCCTTTATGAAATTATGCCATTCTTTTGGCCCAATGTAATTAATCCCTGTAATGCCCACGACAATTATGGAACCAACTCTTAAGAAGAAGCTTCTAAAGAAAACAATTCCATATGAAATAGAAAATAGAGGAAAAAACCCACACAGAGAAATCTGTTCTTCTAAAAGTCATATTGTGGAATCCAATAGCAATATTACTAATGCCACCTCAAATAAGTCTTTTGATATTAACACTGTGAAATCTGCCTCATCTTATTTCTTCCCAAGACTCAACTTCCTAAGAGTTTCAAAGATCATTCATGTTCTCCATGATCAGTAGGGTTCCAAAGCTAACCAATTTTTTTAATAGAGGCCATTTGGCTAAGGTTCTGAACATCACAAATTTCTTTTTAAAAATCAAAATCAAAATAATTTTAAAGATGTCAGTTACACTTGAGGTAACTGAAGAAATCCTGGTTTTTCAAAGGAAGTCACAAGAAGTTAATTATTTCTTAGCGGGAATATAACTATCAATTCATTTCAATTCTGGCTTTCTGTCCAAATGATGGCTATAAAGATCATCCAGTTTGGAGCTCTGCTAATGGCTAAGTAAAATATATTGGACATCCATGATAATAGAGGTGTGTGTGTGTGTGTGTGTGTGTGTGTGTGGTGTGCTTGTGTCCTTTTCTTAACTGGACAGAAAATTTCACAGATTCCTAGTGGTAAGAGAGAGACCTTAGAAATCACTTAATTTCAACTCCCTCATTTTACAGGAGAGAAACTTGGGGCTAAGAAAGCCTAAACAACATGCTCATAGGAAGTAGCAGAACCAGCCTTTGGATCTATAATAGAAATTTCAATCTGGATAGGTCCTTAGGAGTCATCTAATAAATATATCTGCATTTCATAGACAAGAAAAAAAGAGGCAAGTCATACTACTTAAGAAGCAGTAGGATCAAAATTAGCATCAAAAATATAAATTAAGAACTGGATAGATGCTTAGCAGACATCTAATTCGATATCTGCATGGTATGGCTAAGAAAAAAATAGTATCCTCAAGAGGTTGACTGATTTACCCATATTCACACAGGAGGCAAGTAGTTTAGTCAAGATTTGAACACAAAGCACTTGCCTTCAATGCTGGCACTCTATTCATTGCAACACACTATCTCCTGATAAAAGCTGGTGCATTTTCTTCTAGTTCTCAATAGATTAATAATATTGTAACTAAAGTGGGAAGTTACAGTTGTTTGGACATTATATCAAGGTTTTGTAACTAAAGTAGAAAGTTACAGTTGTTTAAATAGACACTGTATCAAAGTTATCATATTTGCTACTTTTCTTAAAACTCACAAATTCAGTGTCATAAACTGAAAGGTCAGGGAAGATATTCCCTGAAGACATATTGCAGCATATTATTGATTTGGAAAACCACAGATTAACATTATCTCTGTTCAGGCTTGTGTGAAAATTTTTCTGTGACTTCACAACTATAGTTGACATATTACTTGGCTCTCAATGGTGGGGAATGAACTAGAGGAAAGAGTAGAATTTGAAACTTCAAATTTTAAAATTAAATATTAGAATAAAGTTTTTAAAATCTTTGATTATATTTTTATTTATTTTGTTAAATATTTCCCAATTACATTTTAATTTAATTGGAGGTACTGGGGAGTTTGACACCTCTGATCTCATTCTCTTCCTCTATCCTTGTAAATCCACATCTTGCAATACATATACATACATACACCCACTCATACAATCCTCTAGAACTGAGCCAGATCCTTAGAAAATCTGCCTAGAAACTATACACAGGTGCCTGAGAAGATTAGTTCCTCTACCAAACAAAAGTTTGGCATTTTCTCATAGCTATGTGGGCAAATCTATGGTAACTGGTAGTGCAGATGGCTTTCAAATAAGTAATGTCAAAATATCAAATGAGACATTATTTGCAAAGGCCTTAGCACACTGTTTTCCCCACCTTTTCAAAAGACATATACAAAAGCTAATAAATTATTAACTCTATAAAAAAGTATTCAACAACAAAGAATAAAATAGAAAAATGGTGGTGGTGGGGTTTGGGAAGAAGGGTGAACGGATTTAAATGAAAATCAAATCATTTAAGAGCTATTTCTGTTGGTACTTTTGGAAAAAGACACACTAGTTCTCCAAAAGAAGGACCCAAATTACTCCCCTGGGTTTGCTGGATACACCTTGTGCAGGAAAGGTAGCAGGCTAAAGTTTCCTTAAATCCTAGATAAAGCTGATTAATTAGCAGAATCTTAGACAATTACTCTATCTAATGTCTTTACTAAGGAGCTTGTCAAAGATTTTCAAAGCAATCCTCTTCAATGTATGTAAAAGTACTGATGGAAATCAAGATATCTCTCAGAATACCTTTTGGCCTGCTCAAGATTCTCAACAGAAAATTTTTAGATTCAGTTTTTTAAAAAATGTCCCATGCACATACAGATATACACATATAAATATAAACACACACACACACACACACACACACACACACAAACTTAAAATTCCAAATTCTGACTAAAGCTATGATATGAAATATGAAGGATTAAGCATATTTAAAAAGAGATCATACTTTCAGATTTGAGGGCTTCGCTCTAAGATGAATTTGTCATTGATGATATCAAAATGTATTTGGTCATATCTTTTCCACTAGTGTCCCCCCTCCCTCCACCAAGTGGGATATTACTTTATAAACTAGATAAATATCATGATAAAATAGGTAGAAAGAAGGCTGGATCAGAATTCAAATGACCCCAAATTCAAATTTCAAATAAATGCCACTTATAATCAGTCTGACCTTGAGGCAAAACACTTAATCTTTCAGAATTTCTGTTTCTTCAATAGCAAAATGGGGTGGGGTAGAGGAAGGGTTTCAATGAGATAAGTCTTAGGTTTATTCCAGCTCTAAGTCAATGATCCCACTTTATAATTTTACATATAACAAGAACTACCACAAATAAGCAATGAGTCAGAAAATCTCTCAGGTAAGAGACTAATAAAATAAAATAAACTTCATTACCCCACCAATTTACTTAACTGCAATGGCCTCATGACAAAAATGGGCAAATGATTTCAATTCCCAAGAAATGGAAAGCCATTCCTTGAGCTGAACATCTAAATTAGGATGCCACACAGCAATTAGAATAGCAAGCATGTGAATGTCAAATTTCTTAAATAAAATTCCATACCTCCCACTCTCACCCTGCCTCAAATCCACACACACAAATAAACAAAAAAATCTGCTATATTTAAAAAAGACAAAAAAAAAAAAATAACCTTCCAAAATAGCCATTTTAGGAGAAAAAAATATATATATCAGAAAAGAAATCTAATCCTAGGAAATTATAAAAGGTTTGTGGGAGTTTCTTCCTTCCCTTGTGAAATACAAATTCTACATAACTGTAAACACACATGGAAAACACTGTATTGACCACCAGGTGCCCTAACCCCAAAAGAAAGTGAATGAGGTATTAAGGGTTAACTTCGGGAACAAGAGTAGATCAATCAGTCCAATAGACTGTGCAAAATTCAATTGAGTAAAACTACTCAATAATATACCTGCTTTTTGAATATTTTAATACCTTCCTTCTACATTATCACCCATGTTCAGGAAAGATTACAACCTTAGGGACACTAATTTGTTTTTAAAAACTCAGCTCAAATCTGGAGAGTCATCAAAAAAAAAAAAAAAAAAAAAAAAAAACCCCAAGATCCCTTCCTATAAAGGGATTAAATGTGTGTGTGTGTGTGTGTATACATACACACATATTTAATATATATACATATATACACACATATTTAATATATATATATATATGACATTACAGAACATAACTGTTATAAATTAGAAGTGAGAATATTAGCTATGAGACAATCTATATCCTTGTACTTGAGCAGAAAATGATTGAAAATACCTAGACAGGCAGGCAAAAGACTTGACTAAGCAGCACAGTGTAAACTATCAATCCTCATCATCCATGTGGGATATCAATCAAGAGTGGTATGCAAATTAGGATCTATTAGCCTCTGCGCTTGATTACCCATGACATTTCAGGAAGGGCCAGACTTCTGCCGAGTTCTTTTCTCAACTTTCATTCTTTGATATTTAGAATATATAGAATCAGAGCTTATTAAAAATATGCAGGTGAAAAAAAAATCACAAATCTTACTAAGGAGTAAGGAAATGGTTGTTATTTTTGTCTGTGCTCTTTTCCAAAATCTACACACACACACACACACACACACACACACACACACACACACACAACTAAATTTGCCTCAGTTCTATAAAAAGAAATTATTAAGAAACTTGAAAACTTAAAAAGTGCCTGGGACATATTAAGCACTTAAATGCTTTTCAACTGACTAATTCTCCTTCCATTTAGCCATGAATCAACCCAAGGACTGTTTTCACTCCCTCTAAACTCTCCCCTCTTCTTATCTTCCCTGTTTTGGTAAAAGGTAAGAGCCACTTTTCCCTCTTCACACTCACTCACTCTTTTACATATTTAACAAACTAATTTTTTCTATTTTCACAGCAAGACCAACTCTCCACTCATACCACAGCCATTCTAATTCAGGCTCTCATGATCTCTTGCCTAGACTAGTACAATAATTTGCTAACAGGTCTCCATACTATTCATCCCTTCCCTCTAGGATCCATCCTCTACACAACTGCCAAATTGTGTGTCTTTCTTTTATCATGCCATTTCCCAGCTCAAGAATGGCTCCCTATTGCTTCTAGGATGAACTACAAGCTCATCTTTTCAGTATTTTCAGTCCTTTATGATCTCGCTACAATATAGATCATTACTACATGGAATCTCTGTTCTAAACAAACCAGATTAATAGCTAAACTCTATCTATGAAGTCATCTCTTACTAGCTTTGTGCCTTTGTATAGGCTCTTTTACATATCTGAAATATTTTTCATCCTCCTTTCTGCCTCTTATAATCCCTAACTTCTATAAGACTCATCTCAAATGTAACTTTCTATAAGAGTCCTTATTTAATTATTTCAGTTGCCAGTTTCCTTCCAATTATTTTTTTTAATATTTATCTATATGCATATAGTATTTCTCCACCCCTCCCCTCCATTTTTCTTTGTCTTTTCAGTTCTTGGCACACACACACACACACACACAAATCCTTAATAAACATTTGTTAAATTTAATCGAATTTATAACTTAATATTTTTGTTTATGATTTTGGTATCAGTTTCTCTATTTGGAAATAATGAGCATGACTGTAATGAGTGCTGAGGACAAATTCAAATGTCAAAATAAGCTTTTAATAAATATTGGTGTGAGATACTGTGGAGAGCCACCAAAGTTTAAAATTCAGCTAGAAAGTCAGTAATAACCAGATTTCCTCATTGCTCCTCTTTCATCTGAATTGGAGCTGAGAAAAAAAAAATTTTTTTTCACGTCAATTACCATGGAGTAGTGGGACATAGGGTAAAGTGTGCTGAATTTGAAATATATATAAAATTGGGTTTAAATCTTGGCTTTGCCAACATGTTCATGGTGATCATGAACAAATCACTTAACTTTTCTAAATCAGAGATGATAATACCTTTAATACTCAAGTCCAGAGGCTGCTGGGACTTCAAATGAAATGAGGAATGAATAAATAAAGCCCTTTAAAAATCTTAAAATTCTTTTAGCTGAAAAATTCTTCACTATGATTTCTTTTTTCAATGCAATTTCCATTTCTTCTAATTTCAAAAGAGTTATGAAGTCATCTCTACTGAGGTAAAATGCAAGTCCCTTGCAAAAACTTAGATATGATCCCAAAAGTTACTTTCCACAAATGAATCACCAAACTTAAATTGTTGTCAGATGACAGCCTTAGAAAGACATCACCTGGCTTAGATCCAAGCTTTTTCACCTTAATGGGACCAATCAGACCTTAACTGCTGCTGGAAGTCAAAAGTATAGGGTCACCTCCAGTTCCCATGACACATAAAAGGAGGGCCTTCATGGAGAAAATTTGTTGTTGTTGTAGAATGGGTTTTCAGTATAGAAAATATGGATTTGTCTTAACTATGATAACCAGACTTATAGATCTGACTATGATTTGAACCAAGATAGGAACAAAAATGGTATCAGATGAGGGGGACTATGCTATAGGGGGACAAACCCTATGAGGCCTGGTTTCTAATGAGACTATGGGCAAATCACTATTTTCTCAGTTCCTTCATAAATGAAAGAAGGGAAATAATACCTCTAATATTTTTAGGCTGCTAAATGGCCCAGGGGTTAGACTCAGGAAGACCTGAGTTCAAATATGACCTCAGACACTCATCAGTTATGTGATTCTTGGCAAATCATTTAACCTCTGAAATGGCAAATTTTTACAATATTTTTGCCAAGGAAACCCTATAAAGGGGTCACAAAGGGAGACACAATAGAACACAATAGAACAAGTATTTATTGTCTATGGATTATGAGGTTCCAAACGAGATGATAAATGGAAGTCATGTTCCAAACTTTAAATTCTAAGTAAATATCTGTTATTATCACTAAGAATTAGATAGCTGAATTTGAGATAATTTCCAGGTGGGGAGTTCTGGGAAGGCTTCAGGGAGGCAATGATCTGAATAGATTTTTTTTTTGGGGGGGGAAAGATGTTATGTAGAGCCTGATGTTGTGATTAGAAGTGAGACTGTGAAACAAGACACATACACGTGGTGAGTTATTACACATTAATTGGTTCTTTTCTTCTTTCATTTTTCTCCTAATTTGGGAAGGAAAGGATGGTTTGTATTTGTAAAATACACAAGATCCTTGGGTAGCCTGCAATCAGCAGTGTTGTTTTAAGAAGTTGATTTAAATGCCAAGCAGAAAATGAAATGGTACTCAGTGCCAGAGGGCACCCCTGCCTCAGTGGAGATGACTGCAGTAGTTTGGGCTACCATATGACCTAGCTACCTTACAGCATATCAAAGGAATGTATTTAAGGAGAGGAAGAGCCTGGTGAGAGAAGTGGCATCACTTATGCAGCCGGCTAAAGTCCTTACAACCAAATGTACAAAATCTTCTTGTCTTGTCTGTGTTCAATCTCTTATTCACAGAAGCACAAGATCGATAACCATATATCATCTTTCCCCTAATTCCTCATGAAGTGGAAGCACCCAAAGAACAGGTGTTAGTTTCTGTTCAGTTCAATGCCTTTTACATACTGCATACTTAATAAAGTGTTTGTTGGACCTCAAATGAATTAAATCGAAATGAACTGAGGTCAACCTCCCACCCTTGGGTGCTCTGGGTGGTTATTCGTGCAATGTGCCTGGGGAACAGTTGCATTCTTTGTCATCTAGGCCATTCCATGGTAAAGGGCAAGATTCCAAGCCTCCTTGCAGGTGAATTCCTCATCCCTTTTAAGTTCATCTGATTTACACTGATAGCTTCTAAGTGTGTTTATCTTTGTGTTTGGAGGATTATCAGTGAGGTCAGTAAATCTCTCATATATAAATTATAAATCATGAACAGGAATGTCAAGTGAATTAACAAGTCAGAATTTGTTCCTTTGTCTGTAACAGTGTTTTATGACAAATGCTTCGGCACTTTCAAGATCTATCATTTTGTCTGCATGAGCCACTCCCTTCTGTCTAGGTAGTCTTCAAGAGCTGCAGTGGCTAAGAAGTACCTCCATGTAAAGTCTTTTGACACTGGACCTGCATTCCAGTCAGTACAGTGAATCCAGTACTATATTTGCTTCAGCCACTTTCTCATGATGTGATATAAGCCATTTACGTCTCCCATTTTTAGTTCACTGATCTGTAAAATGGGCACAGTAATAGCATCTACCAAGCAAGGTTATTGTAAAGATCAAACAAGATAATATACATAAAGTGTTTTGTAAATCTTAAACTACTCTTATCTTAGCTATTATCCCATCACTGAATACTGTAGAACATGCTGAAGCTTGTACTAGTATACAAGGTCATGTGTGCATCATGATGAGCCATCAAATTCGGGCCCAAACAAGAAGACCCAAGAATCTTACTTGTACTCACTAAGCCTGGCTTTGTGTGATGCCTTCCCCTCAAAATAACACTTCTTAAAAATGGTGGAGCTATTAGAACACTACTTCCGAGATACCCCCAGACAGAAATAAGTCTTCCTCAAAACTCCAATTCTTTGTTCCTTTCCTATCTTCTCATCTTGTACCAGAATCATATATACAACTGTGAGATAGGGAGAACTACATCTAGTACTATTTTACAAATCATATTTTATCACAATTACATTACATATAATATTATTTAAGAAATAAATGATGAGGCAGAGAATTTTTGAGGGGAAATTATATTAGGATATGAATTCACTATCTATATATCTATCCATCTATCTACCTCTATTATATAATATATGGAGAATAAATGAATGTAGCTCTATAGGAAGCAGCAGGATGACTTACAATAAATGACCCACTCCTGGGGTAGTGGAGTGGGAGACAGGATTGTAATTCAAAATACTATAAATAGTCTGTGCCTAGAAGAGTTTAGATTTCTATTCTGGCATCTCAAGGTTCTCCATTTTAAGACCCATAAATAAATAATAATAATAATTATTATTATTATTATAGATGGCATTTTAAAATTTACAAAGCATTTTCCTCACCCCTACTATGTGTAATATTTAAGGAAAATATTACTATATTCATTTTTACATCATCTTAAACCTAGAAGACACTAAGTGACTTCCTATTGTCACCCAACTCTTGAAAATACAAAGCGCATAGATTTATAGATTTAAAGTTTGCAAGGGGACACAGAGAGCATTCTAGTCCAACTCTTCCCCCTTTTTATAGATAAGAAAAGGGAGGCCTGGAGAACTGACAAAACTTTGTCTCCCATCACACAGAGCAGACACAGAATTTTCTTTCCTGTCCCTATATTGAGCAACCACTTTGCAATTGCACGCTGCCTCCAAGTTTTTACTGTGTCCAAATGAGAAAGGTTAATATCTCTGGTGCTTTTCTCCAGTAGGTAACCTGGCAGGTGTGATTATGTACCGCACTTCCTTCCTATATAAATAGATGGGAGTCTTATGAATCATTCAGAATCTTCCTTGAGCAACCCTGCTTCCTGGACTTTGCAGGCTACTACAAATTTGGACTCAGGAAATGGCTCATCATATCGAGAGCTAATTGTTCGTTCCTTCTGGGTATCTCAAAGCAACTGAAAATCAGCAACTAATGAGACGTTTCAAGGGGGCTATAAAAGTAGATGATAGGTATCTCAATAGCCCAGGAAACTGAGACACTGAGAAGAACTTAAGTTTTATTTAATAAAGAGACAACATAGACTCATTCAGCTTTTTCCAACATTCTCTAAAAAAAGATGCTTCCTGAAAGCTTTTCAGGTTTATAAAAGAGAAGCCGTGAAAGATTGTTTCAAACATAAAAAGGCTTTTGTCAGGTAGACAGATAACTCTGTGTCACAAATAAAACTGTTTAGCTCAAGGCAGTGATGGGGTTATGCTTGGCATGTCAGGAGTACACCAGTTTTGTTGCAGTGCAAAACTGCACATTACTAGTAGATGTCATGTTGTATAATAAAGAATGTCCTGGGTAGGCATTCAAGAAAGAAGGAAAAAAGGAAATATCCATTAAGCACTTACTATGTGCCAGATATTATGCTTCACAAGTATAATCTCATTTGATCCTCACAGCAACTCTTCAAAATGGGTGCTAATAATTATCCCCATTTTACAGCTGAGGAAACTGAGGCAAATAGAAGTAAAGTTCACATAGTAATAAATGTTTAAAGCCAGATTTTAAATCAAGTCTTCCTAATTCTACACTCAAAACTTTACCCACTGTTCTACCTAGCTGCCTTTAGTTATGGTCCTAGCCCTATCTCTTAACTCCCTTTGTTACCTGGCCTTTAATTTCCTCATCTGTAAAATAAACAAAGTCAGATGGATGGTTTTTTAAGATTCCTTCTACCTCTAAAATTTACAATACCATGATTGTTCCCATAATCTTCTGGCAGGAGCTTTTTCCTCTAACACAATTTTCATACTTTCCTAAAACATCTTGAAACTTATTCATCTTCAACTTGACTTTATTTTGCCGAGTTCTGAAGCTATTGCCCTCACTTTCCTGTACCCTTGCTGCCATTTCTCCATCTTTTCAAAGATTCCGCTTCATTATATTAGTCACCCCTTCTCTTCCTTGCACTATCAAAGATCAGAACAAATTGCTTTTCCCCATTATCATATTTCAATCTTTCATCACTAGGCAGAATACAAGCATAAACTTTGTAAATATCAGAATTCACAATCTCGTGCTCACTGTTTTCATCTCTGTACAAATTCCTGAATGATGGACTTGTCCCATTAACATTTTGGCCTCATGACTCAGCTAGCTTTAATGGTAACAAAAATGGACAATGCATAATATGGGTGGAGCATCTATTTTCTATCACACCTATCATGTTGCTTATAGGTTTGGGTTTTTTTCTTTGAAGGGGGAGGGTTCCATAAAAAAATAAGTGGGGAGAGTAAAGAAGTCACCAGGAAGGAAGAGTGATATCATAATTAATTCATCAATCAGTTAACAAGTATTTATTATGTTCTTACTGTGTGACAGGCACTTACTAGGCCCTGGAAATAACAAAAAATTAGACAATCTCTCCTTCCAAGGCATTTACTAAAATAAAGCGCATAGATAAACATTTATTTTAAAATGTGATAATAACAAAAGACAATCCCAATACATTTATTACTCATGATTATAAGAGAAGGGTCATAGTAGTCATAGCAATCTCACAGATCATGAAAAACCTTTTTAAATGCCCAAACATCATAAATGTGAGCTACTGTTGTCAGTTCACAACAAAAGCTCAATTAATAGATTGTGCTTATAGGATATTTTGTGTGTGACAGAGGGTTTTCTTTATATCAATCCCATAAGAGATGCCCTATTTCACATATGAGGACGCTGAATCTCAAAAAGTGTTCACAAATTATGGTTTAGAGGTAAGGATACTTGGCCTTGGACTCAGCAAAAATGGATTTTAGGCTCAACTCTGTCACCTTATTGTGACCTTCCTTTTTGGCCCACAGCTGTCTAACCTGTAAAGTGATATTGGATGGAGAGAATCTATGAATTGGGTTGGAAAACAACTTTGAGTTCAGATGTTATATAATCCTAATTTAAATTGACAGGGTAGAAATTGTCTCTTTTTTACTGGTCTACAAATTCTTCAAGAGCTATGTTGATAATTTATTCATCTTTACGTGTTTCTCAATACTCAACAGAGTTCTAGGCACAAAATAGAATTGAGAAGTAATAATAGTCAACAAAAATTTGCCAAATGAAAGAATTATTTAATTAGATTCACTATGACTCTACTGAACTCTGACTTTTAGCTCCTTTCACTCCAGCATAATTTTTACCTTTGTAATACTTACATGTAACACTAATAATTTACTCCTTTAATCTAACTTCTGAGCCAGGCACAAAAAATTGAAGTCAAAGTATCCAACAGTTGATTTTTGTATAATCTATACTTTTTTCTCTAGAATTCTACATTCTAATCCTACATCATGTTTTCACTTTTCACTTTTCAAAAGCAGTCATGAACTCTTCTAATGGGATAGTTAGCCACCATTTTATAGTTTGGGAATATTGCTTTGTTATTTTTCAGAGGGAAAAGATTATAACAATATATGTCCTCACCTATAGGCTGGCCACTAGGCAAATTCCCAAGGCTAGAATCATTCTACTATTTCATATTAGTGTGTTCTATTTTTAAAAATAAAGATTGAGTTATGGTCTTTGTCACAATCTCCAGGCACTGTCACTTATAAACTCATAGCCTTCCAACACCAGCAATAAGAGAGATTCTTAATGTTCTTTCTTTTTCATTCCTTAACAACCTATTAAGCAAACATCATTGTGTAACAGAATACAGTCTTGGAAAGTCTCTTAGATAAGGAAAAAATGTTGAGTCATGAATATGTTAGAATGAATGAATATTTGGAGAATTTTTAGAGACTCTACCATTACCTTTAAAGAATTTTATTTAGAAAGACTGTTCTTGCCTGATCTTTCTCCAGTATCTTCTGCCTCTTATTTTCTGCTAGAGAGTTTCTTTATCTCTATCCAGAGCCATCTCCAGTCTCATCATGACCTAGATCTTGCCACTGGACCCATGTGGCTCTAGAGGAGAAAATGAGGCTGATGATTGCATAGCCCATTCTCACAAATTCAATTCACTTGCACATCATGGCATCATCTCCCTCATGTCATGGTCTTCTTAGAGAATGAAGGACAAACAAAAACAGAGATCATCTGCTGATGGCCTTTTACTTTACCACCCAGAGTTAAGAGAAACATGCTCAAAGTTGAGAAAACCTAAGAGGAAAATCTTTTTTCTTTTAGGGGAGTTTAAGACCTGAAAATAAAATAACATAAAAAAATAAAACCTCTCCATATTTAGTTCAAAAATGAGTCATATTTAGATCTACCTGAAAGGACATCATTTCCATAACCAATTATGGTAGCAAATGCCTCTCTGATTTCCTAATGCACCTTCTCTGAAGCCATAAGCTGAAGAGGGACAGATTCCTGAGAATGATTCAAACCTCTACCAGACTGGTTGTTGGGGTAAGAAGCTTATGAATGTCAACAGTCAGGAAAGTGAATTAAGAGTTATTAGGTTTGAAGTTGACTTTAACTGATACAGGTTGCTGATGTGGGCAGTTGTGTTATTTTGGAAGTGAACAAGTCACAGAGGAAAAGGAAAAGAGAAGAAGAAAAGGAAGAAGAGAAAGAGAAGGAAGAGGAGAAGAAGCAGGAGAAGGAGGAGGAGGAAGAGAAGGAAAAGAAGCAAGAGGAGAAGGAGAAAGAGAAGAGATAAGGAGGAGAATGAGAAGGAAGAGAAAGAGAAGGAAGAGGAAGAGGAGGAGGAGAGACACGAGACACAAAGAGTGGGAGGGAGAGAGAGAGAGAGACAGAGAGAGAGAGAGAGAGAGAGAGAGAAAGAGAAAGAGAAAGAACTGTATTAGATCATCTAAGAGGTGGCAGTTAGCTGGCTGGCTTTCTGGAGTGATACTCACAGGGCCTGTTTCCAAGGATATTTTTATTTTTATTGCTTATTACACTTCTTCATTGTATCAAAATCTCAAGAGATAAAGAGACTTCTACTCAGTACCTGAACAAGAAACTCATCTATAATATTTCTGTCAAGTGATTATTCAATTTTTGTTTGAAGGCCCATAATGAGGGAGAACTCAGTAATTCCTTGGGCAGTCCTTTTCACTTTAAGATGATTCTAATTATTAGAAAGCTTTTCCTACTTCAAGCTGATATATGTGCCTCACCCTAATTTCCATCTATTGTTCCTATTTCTTTCACTTTAGGACAAAGAGAATGAGCCCCAGACCTACAGGCAGTGAGTCTGGCTTGCCCATTACAGTTCTCAAGCCCCACACTGAAGAGATCTGCCAGATTCATGAACTTCTCTGGAAGCCCGAATTGCCAGTGATTTAGAGTTTTCATTCTGATGATTTAGTTTTATTTCTAAATAAAAAGCAGTTCAGAAACCACCTTATCTTTGACCAAAAGGAAAGTCCAGAATTGTAGGTTCTTTGGGCCTCAGGGTTAATCATACCCAACCTTGGTCTTATTTTCCTCATTTATAAAAATAAGGGGATTAGATTAGATAGCCACAGCCTAAATATTCAATAGAATCATAATTTTAGAACTATAAGGAACCATAAAAATCATCAGATTTCAAATCCTTTCCCCTGGAGACACCTTTTCACCTGAGAAATTTTTATGTGACCCTGGATATATAGGTACATAAAACAGTCCTACAAATCAAACACTTACTGATGATAAATCATAATTTTACAACACCCACATTTAGTTATGAGACTCCATATGGGGCCACAACCCATATTTTAAGAAGTGGGGCTTTGAAACATTCCTAGGCATCTGACCCTAGGCATGCTGAAGGCAGATTCAAATCGCCCACTGAGGAGGAGATCGGGTTAGGATCACTTTCCTTATCTTGGGTTTGTTTTGCCATTCTTATCAAAGGCCTTTAAAATGGTTTGAGATGTATAGTTACACAGGCAGGAGACCAATTCATGCATCTGGGAGCTGGGTTAATTTTTTTTTTTAAATTGGACTCCAAATTCTCACCCTATCATGCTTGTATCACTGGAGGTGAAAGCTGAGTGTCTTGGTCCTTATTCATATACAACTTATTCACAAGTGTTTTACTTTGAAAGTTTAAAATATTTAGATATGAATCATAGTCTGAGCAAAGATAACAGAAAAGGTTGGGGGTGGGGTGAGAATGAGGGGGAAGGAACAAGTCATACATCAAAGGCAGCCTGGGGAGTTCAAGGAGATAGGATAACAGATCTAAGTCCTTTGCTGAGTTAGTCACACCCTCCCACAGACAATTCTTTTAGCACAGGAAACTTTTAAAGCAAAGGAGACACGCTTTAAATGAAAAAAAAAAAAAAAAAAAAAAAAAGAAAATCCCACTGTAGTATAGTATCTGGGATTTCTACATTGGTTCTAAAGTATGTGGGAAATAAGCAAAACATGTTCAGGGAATTCAAATCTGATGAGGCTCTAGTTGTGTGACAACAAATGAGAGTTGCCTTGATTTATTTCTATTTTGGGTAGTTATAACATTTCCTAATTATAGCTACATTATATACAGAAATTTTAAAAAAAGGGGCAGAGAGGGCTGTGGAAGGAACGTACTGAGCTAGCGACAAGCCTAAATAAATCTTCACATAACAGATATAAGCTCCCTGAGGGCAGAAATTATTTCACTTTTGTCTTTGTATTCCCATCATCTAGCATTAAGCCTCAAATATAATACTCTTAATAAATACTTATTAACTTATTGATTGTAGTTTGAGACTAGAAAACCAATGGTGACTCCAATTCTATGGTAAATAGCATCAAAGGGAAAAAAACTGTGTAACAGCTCTCAGAATGAAAGGATTATGGTAGAAAGATAGCCTTTCATTTCTTCAGCCTACTAGCATTTTTGTTTGTGTTTTTTATAAGGCTTGGGAGGCTCTTCTTCAAGTTGATCAGGGGACCCCAAGGTAACCCCAAATATCTGTCTCCTCTGCAGAGAGACTATCAAGATATGCTCTTACTGGCTCTCATCTGCCAACAGAATTTTCTCTCCCAGGTAGAAGAATTTGAATTGTGATGGGAGGTAGGGAAAATGTTGTTATTGACTATGTCAATTCAGCTATTATCATTATTATTATTATTATCAACAACAATAGCAATAATATTTTTTTTCCCCTGAAGGAATTGGATGACCTAGTTCATTCAAAAAGGAACTTCGTTCCAGATTGAAGGACAAAGAACATTTGAAGATTTACTAATAGTAGTTAAAATAGTTAATTGAGATTTTGAACGCAACGACCATGGAATAACATTATGAGAACAGTATCAGAAGTATTCAAATGGGCTATATGAAGTTTACTCCTAATTAGTCCAATAATTCAAAGGACAGTCAATGACAGATCACAGCTTCTTTATGACTTAATATATCTACAAGTATGTCATCAGCCTAAATATTCATCACCCTGCAGCCAATTGGTGAATAAAATTCTCTGAAGTTGGCAAAGCATTATCTTCATATAGCAGACATACGATCAATCATCAGGCCCTTTCACTATGTCTGGTCAGCTTGGGGAGACATCCCAGAGTTTAAGCTTTGGTGGCCTAAACACTAAGAACCCAGTATCATTTTCACATCATAGTGAGTCAGCAGAGGGGGGAATTCTAAGGTTTCTGAACTTAAAGGCTGTAAGACATTGCTCCAAAGCCCATCACTGATGTTTATAAATTGTATAATCTTGGGCAAAACAATTAACTTCCTAAATTCCAGTTTTCTTATCTGTCAGACAGGAATACTAATGCATATAGCAATTTACCTATGTTATAATATCTATAGAGTACTTGGCAGACTTCAAAACACTATGTAAAAGACAATGGTAAAATTTAAACTTAAAATTTTTCTCTCCAAAAAAACTAACTGGAGTGTGGTTTTAATTTAAAATTAGGAAATTTAAAATGTGCCTATCTCTTAAAAATTAAAATTAAATGAAGTATGGTTTTACGCATTCTTTGATTTAATTTTCCCCTGAAACTAAGAGAAAACCACAATTCAAGATTCTTTATTCTTTGAAACAGAAGTGCAACCATTTGCTTCCATGCTGAGATGTCACAAGGGAAGGGTATAGATAAAGTACCATGAATTCAATAACAGAGAGATTCTAGTCCCCACAAGGAAGAATAATTGTCATTTCCCTGTTTCCTAGCCCATCAAGAACTCCATAGCCAGCCTTGAAGAAAGAGAGAGGAGACAACAAGAGCAGCTTAGGGGAAACTTTAGATTGGCAAATTAAAGTGAAACTACTGATGTGATCTGTGAAAAAGGAATTCCACTTGAAGGACATTGGAGGTATAGCGATGTTACAAGTCTTGGGAAATAATACTAGACTGAGGTTGGTAGGAGAAGGCCATTGGCTCAAAAGGGAAGGCAATCCTTAACTAATCTGTGTTTATATGTGCATTTATGAAGGGTGTAAAAGTAAATTCACCAAGGGCAAAGGCTGTCTTATTTTTGTCTTTATTTCTCCAGTGCCTAAAAGTATCATATAATATCATGTCGTATTTTATATCTATCTATCTATTATCTAAATATCTCTCCCCAATGACTAAACAAAATGTCTTACAAATCAACAACATGCATCTATATTATATAATAAATGTGGAATTAAAGCAGACAAACTCATTTTGAGATTGCATAACCAAAAACATGGCTGATGCATTTATTTTAGCTGTATTAATGAATGAACCAGATTGCAACAATGTTAATCCAGTTGAAGTTACATGATGGACTGGGAAAGTAGCCAAAACATACCCAACTCACTATACTATGACCAATTCATTTTCTGCATAAATGCTTCATCTTAGAAAGACTGAATAAAATAGTGTTCATTTTTAAGAGGATTTGAGGGTACCTAGGATCTAAATTCTCTCTCCTTAAAACAACAATTCTTCAATAGTTCAAGAATATGTAGTTTCATCTATATGGGTGCTCCCTAAACAATTCTTTCCACATTCTAGTAGGTGACCTTCATCAGTTACACTAGCCAAAGGAAATTCATCATTGAGTGGTGAATATATAATTCTAGGATCCCTCCAAACTTAGCTAGGCTTGTCCCGGAAATACAACCCATCACCAGACCTAGAGATGAAATCTTTTCAGTTTGGTGGGCATACCAAAGTTTATTTTATTGATACAGACTTTAAGGTCATGCATAAAAGTCACAGTGAGATATTAGAGTAAAGCTTCTGTAGAGGATATATTAACATCCTTCCATAACATTACCTTATAAGGTATACAGTAGAATTCGTTGTAATGAGACATTCCATCATATACGATTTTACATCACTTGGCCAGAGTCTTTTGGGATTCAATCCAATGGTAGTTTAAAATTAGTCTGAAGTTAGACATAAATTTAGCTAACACCATCACAGAAGCACATGGATGTGAAATGTGTTTCTCAACAGTTATATCTAATTATTTATTGTTCCTGGATTTTTATACTATTTTTTTTTCAATCTTCATACTTCTTGGTCTCTCCCAAGCACCAAACAATATGATCATTCTTTGCTGAAGATTTTGCTCTTTCTGTGTGTTTAGGCCACTGCATTCTTGGTCCTCCTCCTACCTGTTGGATCTTTAGGTCTCCTTTTCTAATCATTGTGCATATTCTGCTCTTAACTGTGTTGTGTTCAAGAAAGTTCTGTCTCAGGCTCTCTTTTCTCTATATATTCTCACGGGGTGAATTCATCAATTCCCATGGTTTTGTTTTAATTATCATTTCTATGTAGATATTGAAATATCAAATTTTAGTGTCTTTTCCTGACTGAGCTCCTATTGTACATTACATGTTGTCTATTAAATATTTTTGACTGTATGTTCCATAGGTACCTCAAACTCAATAGATCCAAAAGAGAAATTATTATTTTTACTTCAAAATCATGTTTTTGTTTTTTCCTTCTTTTTCTAATTTACATGGTTACCCCTTTAATCCAAGCCTTTTATCACCTCTCACCTATTGCAGTAGCTTACTAATTGGTCACTATGCATCAAATCTCTTTCCTTTCTCTAATTTATCTTTCACACCATTCCCAAAGTAATTTTCCTACAGCAAGGATTTAACTATGTGTCCCTTCCCTACTCAGTAAACTTCAATGATTTCTTATTACCACTAAGATCAAACAAAAATGCTTTTGTTTGGCACTTAAATCCTTCTTCAACATGGTTCTACTCTACCTTTCTAAATTTATTATTACTTTAGTTTTCCTCATACCATTTAATTGGTCTTATGAGTCTTCATATATTGACATTTATATTTTTTGCTTTAGTTACACTGCTTCCAGGCACTCCTTCCTTATTTCCACCATTGTTGTTGGGTTGTTTTTGTTAGTGGTGGTGCTTCTGGCTTTGTGTTGCTTTTTTTGTTGATGGTGGTGGTGGTGCTTTTTGGTTTTGGTTTTAGTTTTTGGTTTTTGCCTTTCAGTTTATCCTCAACATTAAGTACTGTACCAGACACATAGTGGGATAATGGGTATTTCATAAATGGTAGTTGTATGACTAACAGAATCCCTAACAAAACTCTGCTCACAAGCAACCTCCTACAAATGCCATTCCTGATACTTTCAGCTACCCATGCCTATGCCCTCCATTATTTTGGATTTGTATACATCTTATTTTGGTTTGGATACATTTGTGTATATGTGTAAACTCCCTGAAGAGAGGGGTTATTTCTTTTTTATCTTTATGTATTTTATATAGAATAAGCACTAAATTAATGCTTTTTGGATTAATTGATTTTCCATACAATATCACAAACAGTTTTGTTGTTGTTTTTACTACAAAATTCAATAGATTTTCAGTTGCATTTTGATGGTCAATAAGAACAGTTAAATTTCAGCATATCAATAACAAGCTAAAATTAGAGGTATGAAAATAAATTTTATTCTTCAGGTAAAAATAAATGCCACTTGAAAAACACACATTATAATTTTCTGTATAAATCCAATTCACTTAGAGAGGACTTGGATAGACAAGCATGGTGGTAAATTACCTTTCATAATTTGTATGATTGTTAAAATTCATGTAAGCATTAAAAAGAAAATCTTCTAGCACCTCGAGAAGCTTGAAATAGGAAATCCATGCGAAATATGCTTGTGGTACTCTCAAAATTTTCAATCATAGTAAGGGCCATTAATGTATTATTTGCATTAATAATACTGTATGGACACTGACAATGAAGTAAAAGTGAATGCATGTTTATATGCAAATCATGTCTTTATAAAACATTGTGACAAAAAAGGAATAGCAATAAAGAAAATTTAAATCATGTTTACATGACATTTAAAATATTTTCAGTTGTTTTCTCAGTTATACTGATTATTTCAAAAATAAAGGCATGAATAACTATTTGAAAACAGCTAACAAAAATCAAAAGTCACATCTTAGACTCCCCAAAATAATACGATGCATTGCCCAGAAAGGTAATGGGATCTAGAACTATCCTAAGAAAAAAAAAAAAATAGAAGAATTAGGCCTAAGGAGGTGAATCAGCATGAAGAGACCTCTGAACTGGAATCCAGTGCTGCCTAGTCCAACCCACATCTGCACAAGAAAACTCTCTACCATATACTTAAGAGGTATATGATAGCCTTTGCATAAAGACCTTTAATGATCAGGAACCCTCACCTTTTTGAAAGAGCCCATTTTATATTTCGATGACTTCAATTGTTAGAAAATTTTTTTCTTATTTTATTCAGTCATGTTCAACTCTTGTGGGGTTTTCTTAAAAAAAATACTGGAATGGTTTGCCATTTCTTTCTCTAGTGGATTAACCAAGTAGAAGCCAAGTGATTTGCTTAGGGTCACATAGCTCATAAGTGTCTGAGGTCACATTTGAACTCAGAAAGATGAGTCTTCTTGACTCCAGGTTCAACACTCTATCCACTGAATCAAGTAGCTGCCTCCTTCTTTATATCAAGTCTATTTTTAAAAATTCTCTCTAAATCTTCCATTCATTATTCTCACTGTAGTCTACCCTGGACAGATCATATCTGAAGTACTATGTTTAGGAAAGACTTTGATATACTGGAGGGGGTTCAGATCTGGACAGCCAGCTTGGTGAAGGGCCCAATATAATCAATGAGTATTTAGAGGATAGAAAACTAAGGGGGTACAGAATATGGTGGTCTTCCAGTACCCAAAAAGCTGACATATAACAAACAAAACAAAACAAAAAGCATTAGACTCATTCTGCTTAGTCTCAGAGGACAGAATTACAAGAAACTGGGGACAGTTATAGCAGGAATAGGAAGAAAAACTTCCAAATAATTAGAGTTAATCAAAAGTAGAATGGACTGCCTCAGGTTAGAGTAGGTTCCTATTCCCTAGAAGATAGTGAAAAAATGCTGGATAGGCTCTTTCTAGTACGTACTGTAGGGTAGTGTCTCAAGTACTAGTTGTCTTGTTGAACTCAAAATTCCTCTCTAATTATGATTCTGTGAATTTATTTTAATTTTTAAGTGCTCAGCAAACTGCTCACACAGATGGAATTCTCTATTCATAAGATAATATGACAAAATAGATTATAGAAATGAGATGAACTTATCAAATATTTCAGCTTTCTAAATAGCTCAAAGGCAAATCATACTCATGACAGGTCTCTGGTCTATGTAATTTATATGTAACATAACTTTAAGCCTCAAGTGAAACTTCCTATTTAGGTTCATGGAAACTTAAGAGAAAAAATAAATTTCCTTCAGCATATGTCAAATTACAGAAATGGATTTTTTGACCTGTGGGGCATTGAGACTTAACTGGCTCTTATATAATGAAATAAACTGATCATCTAGAATTGTACTTCCCAAATTAATTTGACCATGAGAACATTAGGGTGCTTGAAATGGATTTGCGGAACCCATATATTTGGGTTCAAGGACATTTTGATGTCTGTTTTTATAGGGGAAAAACCCTTAAAACACAACAACAAAAATATCAAAACAAAACAAAACAAACACATATAGGATATCTTTTGGAGAAACATGTAATCTTATATTTGATATTTTAGAGGAAGATAGGAAGGGAAACAGAAACAAATATTTATGAACTGCCTACTATGTACCAGGCACTGTCTAAGCCCTTTAAAAACAGTATCTCATTTGACTTTCAATATGACCAAGAAATATAAATCACAATCACAGAAAGATTCAACTTTAATGTAAAATAGAACGTATATCCTTCAAAGCAGGACTCTACTAATTGTTTGTTACTTTTGCCTTTGATTTTATAGGGCTTAACACAGAGCCTTCCCTACAGTAGGTACTTAATAAAAGCTTTTTAGTTTAGAATGAATCAAAACTTTACACAAAGAGCTCCTTACGAGGTATCCTGGCCTTCCTCAAGAGTTCTATTTTGAGATGCCCCCTTATTTATGTCACTGCCATTTGTACACTAGAGGCATGAAGGAAACCTGGATTGTAGTCGTCACCACAAACCTGAATTTATTTTGAGTTCAAATTCAAATTACTTTTAGCGATCAACTCAAAAGAACTAACCACAAGACATTTGGGGGTGTCCTACACAATCTTTTTCTCAATTCTGCAATCAGCATCCCAATCTGGTGAAATAATAGAGATGAACGTTATCCTGAGTCTAGAGACATTGTAAAACAAAGCTAGTAGAGACAGGTCCCAAATGATCCAGGAATCCCTGCCAACCCAATTACTTTGGCTCAGGAGTTGAGAGACAAAGAAAGTCATTCACACATCAAGCTTGTTTATAAGACACACACAAAAACCTTATCTGTTGTTTAAAACACACAGGCCGGTTGCTCTGCTCTGTCTCTTGTGTAAATGAAACGAGATTCCTCATATCGAGAGCTGTAATCCCCCAAAAATGTCTGATAAGGCAATCTTAGGTGAGAGAGCAAACCCATCTGTCTTACAGGGGAATTCATTCACTCAGGTAAACACACAAAGTAAAAGAGAAAAAAAGTTTAAGGACCTGGGTACACACAAAAAGTTAGCTGCCCTGACCTGGAATGTTTAAAAGAGACCAGGATACTGTTGCCTCTATTCTAGAAAATTGTCCTGCACAAATATTCTTATTAGGAAGGTGGACCAATTCTCAATTTGGAAATAAATGGCCACCTCAACACAAAAAGTGCAATACATAAATGTCAGTCTTGTAGATAGGTTGGGGAAACACACACATATTGTTAAAGAATTTCTCACACTGCCCCACCTTAGCTCTCTTGACCTTTTATAGCAAAATCCTCTGAAAGGGCAGTTGTGTCCTTTGAGAGAATATAATGCAGCTGCAAAGAAGCAAGTGAGCAAAACTCTCTACAAGACATATATGATTTATGGTATTATATACTACAATATATACCAAAATATATGCCAAATGATCAAGGATTTGCCAGAGAAGAATATTGTAAAATGGAAATTTAAATAATAAGGTTAAAAATGAAGATCATGATGAAGAAGAATGTTAATCTTCATTGGGGGACAATTTCCATACTAAGAGTTCCTAAACAGATAAATCACCAGTCCATACTTAAATCATAGCTCACATTTATATAGAACCGTAAGGCTTATTTGCTTTTCATAAAGTAGCAGAAAAATTATCCTTTTCCACTCCCTTTCAAATCATCTCCAGCCATCTTTCTCTGCTTTATTCTTGCCCTTGACTTTCCTTATCCCAGGTTCTCTAATCCTTTGACCCTTCCAATTCCTAGCTAATATACTGCCATGGCAGGCTTTTAAAAGGTGCTTTTTAAAAAATCCCCTCACAACTATAAAAGTGTTCTGTCTGTCTCTGTCACAGATATACCCAGAGACATGTTAATCTAGACAAAGGGGCAAGTCAGAATTTTCAGCCTCCTGTGTTTTAATTGCCTAACGTTTTGACCTCAAGCAAATAAGGGTTTTCTTGCCTCTTGAAAAGAAAAAAAAAATTGAGGTCCCCTGGGAAAGGAAGGAAAGAAGTTAAAAGAACAGGGCTACTGTGTCCAGCTGGTGAGGAAACCTCGTTTTTCTCCTAAACCTGAAGAGACCTGTGGAGAGGGAGGGTTGAAGGCAATGGTCAACACTCCATAAAGCACAGAAGGGAAACTGAGCAGACAGCTTCCTCTCATCACCACAGATTGTAGATTCTGGGAAATATTCCCCCAGTCCTCAAGGGTTGGCAACTCTCTATATACATAAATAGCCCTGATGCCGATTTGTAGCCAACTAAGTCTACTTATTCTCTGAAACATATAAGAGGGGCAGGGGCAAAAAACAAACAAATCCTGTAGCTGGAAAGAAAGAAGGTGTTCATTATTGCAGGCCAGCTCCTAACCTGAGTTCCCATTGTGAAAGACGCCTCACCCCACACACATCTCAATCTCTCAAAAGGTAACTACATACTATTCTAGCTGCAGACACTTTCACAAAATGAGGAAACCAAAAGAAACTATTTGGGGAGATCCTTAGTATCTCTAGGGAAATATTGGCTCAGATTATTATTTAAATTGACAATATTCAGGAATGGTTATGTATTTAGCACTGTATAGAACATATGAAATTGCTAGCACTGCAGAGCAAAGATTGGCTTTGGGGCACCTTGCTATGGAAGAGTTCAATTTCTAAATAATATATCTTAGTTGGCCACAAATACTGCTTCTGTTTGCCATAATCTGAAAACAGAATATCAGTACCAGAAGAAGTAATCCAGAATGCTTCATATTTTAGTCCCTACATAAGTACTTGCTTACACAGTTGCTGTTTATGTGACAAAAAACTGATTTTTTTAAAAAGTGAAATTATGTCAAATGTTATATTAACTAAACATTAAGATAATAAACACCAAAAGCAAACAGTCCAATACAAACAGGTAATAAATCATAATTCTTGTGGGAATCAGATCTCATTACACTTGGAACAAAGAACACTGTTACCCAAGCTGCTGATTAGTACCATATCCCCTCCTTTTTTTTCCTCCTTAAAAAAAAAATTGGGGCAAAGATCCAAACATCTTAGATGCAATGTCATTTCATTTCTTATGGTGCATGCCTCAGCAAGTCCCCATCAGCTGTTATTTTTCAGGACAAACAATATGGCAACAGGGATGATTCATATGTTAGTTTAGGTAAAGGGAGAGAATGGCCATGCTGTAACTTCCATTCACAATAATGTTGGGCATGAGCCACAATGTGAATGGTGACCTTAAAATTTAACAAGACCATGAATGATTGACTCTAAAGAAGGTCAAATTAAAGACAGAGACATATTACTGGATTGAAGACTGGATCTAGAATTAGGAAATACTAGATTCTAATGCTGCCTTGAATATATACAATGTGAGGATACATACTATAAAGTTCATTTCAACCTCTCATCTATCTAAGTCCTTACACTGGGTGTGAGTTGTCAGTCTGCCTAAGGAAATTCTTCACCAAAAAAAAAAAAAAAAAGAGGGGGGTAAGTTAAAAAGAGTACAAATTAGCAATAAATGGCATCAAGAATTCTTGGGTACTATTTAGTACCCAGGAAGTCGCTCTCTTCCCATTAGAAAATGTGACCGTGATTAGGGGCACGTATATCCTCAGGTATTCTCCCAGGTGTGGAGCAATCATCAACAAAAACTGCCAGGAATGGATCTGGCTTCTCTTTGCTCAGTACTGGGTGGGAAGAGAGCTCAGAGGCTGAGGAGAGCAGGACTTAAACTTTTTCTACTAGCGATCCCTTTTTGCCCAAAAAATTGTTATACAACCCTGGGCATATAAGTTTATAAAATAGGTATATAAATCAAACATTTATTGATAATAAATCATAATTTCAGAACTCCCCTATTCAGTTCTGAGGCAGCCCACAGTTTAAGAAGCTTTGTTTTATATTATAAGGGACATTTTTATGCCCTCTGGGGTCATGAAGGGAAAAAAATTAAACCAGATGTTAGAGACTTCTGTAAACTAGTATTTTTTGGTCAACCAAAAATAGAATGAATACTACCTGTTATTTGTAAATGTGTTTCTTCAGGGACCTTAGAAATTGAAAACCCTTTTGTTATGTTGAATCAAAAAATTTAGAGATAGAAGGATCTTTAAAGTTCATGTAATCCAATGTCATGTTTAACAGATAAAGAAAAATGAGTTCTCCCAAAAGGAAAGGTGCCTTCCCCACTGTTATTATGCAAGTGTCTAGTACACACATAGAAGACTCAGCATTAAAATCCAGAGTTTTAAAAGCCAAATCTAGCATCCTTCATATTACGCCACAAGGTTTCTTCCTATGAACAAATTGGAAACAAGACTGGGGCCCACCCTTATCATTTGATGCACCTGAACTCAATAGGAATTTATGAAGTGCCTCCTAAGGGAAAGATTTACAGCCACAGAAGGTGCTACAAAGATGAATAAGAGACACTGTGTTAATGGACCTTTTAAAAACCAGTTATATTAGGGGAAGCAAGATTTGACCGGTGACATAAAGAAAAATCAAACATCATTGGAACTAGAGTAATAAAAATTGATCTGACCCCTTTCTCCAATGTTTCACTATTATAATCCATTTACCATAAAATGGATACTCCCCTCCTGCTCAAAAACTATAGATGGCTCCCTATTGCCTCTAAGACAAAATGAAAACTATGGTCTAGTAGCCAAGACCTGCCACAGTATGACTCCAATTTACCATTCTGGCTTTATTTCAGACTACTTCCCCTAGCCCATACAGGATACATTGTAGCCAAATTCCACCATTAGCTGTATCCCAAACATTCCCTCTCCCTAAATTCTCACAAGGAAAGTCTTCCCTAACTATTAATCACCCAGACTGAAAAGTACTCCCCTTCCCAGAATTTTTCTCTTCCTTCTGATGCTAACTTGTCTGAGTAAACTTCCTTGATCCCCTCAAAAAATTTTTCGAGGACAGGGAATATTTTAATTTTTTCTTTGTAATCCCAGCCTAACATAACATCTTGCACATAGCAGATGTAAACAAGTGTTTGCTCAATCAAAGGGAATACTAGTGTATTTTTCTAACTGCAGTATGATGTAAGAAAGGAATATTTGCCTTTTTTTTTTTAATTTAGGTCCAAACCTATAATTTCAGCAGTGTAGAGAATTCTTTTATCAATGCATAGCTACAATTTACAATAAGCCATCAGAGGTTACATGACCCTCCCAGGCTCATAGATGAATACATTGTAACACAATATATTATTATAGAACACAATGTTAACATATATATTTTTCCATATATACAACAATCCAATAAGGTCACAGCTGACTTCATCATGTCATGTTTTTGATTCAACATAACAAAAGGGTTTTCAATTTCTAAGGTCCCTGAAGAAACACATTTACAAATAACAGGTAGTATTCATTCTATTTTTGGTTGACCAAAAAATACTAGTTTACAGAAGTCTCTAACATCTGGTTTAATTTTTTCCCTTACAGAGAAGAACAAACATGAATGCTTAACACACCATTCCATTATCTCTAATTGGACTCAAGGCCTTGGCTTGGAATGATTACTAAAACAAACAAACAAACAAACAAACAAATAGAAAAGAAACAAATAACTGCAAAAAATGTGAACTGGAATAAATAGCAAAATAATCCTGACACTGCTTTTTTAGTTAGCCTAGATCTTAAAAGTCCAGTTGTAAAATGTTTATCCATTTAGCTTCAATATTTTTTTCTAGATTAACTTAACTCTTTCATGTGTCTGAAATACTGATCATTTCTTACATTCTTCAAAGCATTAAACCTGTTTCTACTTGCAAAATCCTTACATACTTTATAAGTTCTAGGAGAAAAACACTGGTTGGACTCTAAATCCTCTTTCAAAGGTCTTTCCTGTTGTACAATTTGGTTACTGAAACACCAGCCAACCTGTCTCTGGCAAGGTGGGAATTCTATAATAATGGCAAATAGAAATGGAAAAACCAAAGATTCAAAATGAACATTTCAACTTGACTCAAGGGAAATAATATCTATCCTTAGTACTAATGCTACCCCCATCCTAAGGCAAATCTTCCTATCAAGATAAAGATAAGAAATATATTTTTAAATGGTGAACCTCATCTGAGCAAAATTTCTGCCTCCTTGAAAATGACATCAAATCAAATGGTTTTAATATGTGGAGATAAAAAAAAAAAAAAAAAAAAGAAAAGAAAAGCTTTCTGTCAGAAAAGCCTTCCAGTTTTATCCTGGAAGGCTCAAGTTTACAAGATTTATGCATTGTTGTTGTTCAGTCATTTCCAATTCTCTATGACCTCAGTTTGGATTTTCTTGGCAAAGATACTGGAGTAGTAAGCCATTTCCTTCCCCAGGATTCCCATTTTATAGATGGGGAAATAGAGATAAACAGAGTTAAATTATTTGCCGGCGTGTCCAAGATCAGATTTGAACTCAGGAAGATAGGTTTTCCTGATTCTGGACCTAGGATTAGTAGATATACTGTACCATCTAGCTACCCAGATTTTGCATATCTGCTTTCAAACCTAATAGCTGATTTGGAATACTAGAGATTTACTTCAAGGATACATTATGAGATCTACTGTTTCAAGTGCATAAAATTTTAATTTAAAATTAAACATATACACATAATTTAAAGATCTTTCAAGAACATAATGGCTTCTTTTGAATTTTACTAACTACACCTGCAACAACCAGCTTTAATTGCATGTGGAAACTCCTGGAAGTACTCAGGCCTTATTTGTTTTATTGTGGCAAAGATGGTTAATTGGGAAATATTTTTGGCTGAATTTTGGAATGCAATGTTGTCAGGAAGCAGATTTCCTCTCCCTCAATTGATTGATCTAAAGCTAACTCCCACAATGAGTGTTCTTAACTAAGGAGAAGGGCCTGGGACAGAGCAAATAGACCTAACTTATTTATAAGGTAAATTTCAAACACCATTCAATTGTTTCAGTGATATCTGAACTATCTTCCTGAAAAGATGAAAAGAAAAAAATAACAACTGATGGATGGAGATTTAACAATCTAGCTATACTCAACAAAAGAAATGGCTCCAGCATTAACCAGATTCCTTGTCAGCACCAATAACCATGATTAATGTGTATTTCCTGCTGCTCAAGGAGGAAAGTTATTATTATTTTCTCCCCTCATATTCATCAGAAAGTAATGCCAAGGATGGCCTTGAAATTTGAGGACACAATTTTGATAGCAAAACTGTATGTGATTTTTAATTTGAGCCACATGGGTGGCTTAGAGACAGGAAGCATGAAGGGGAGGAAGGGAGAAGAGGGGGAAAAGATTGAATTTAAGGTTATTTCAAAAATTTTCACATATCCTGATTCTATTGTATGATCACAAAGGATTCAACCCCCACATCTCTAATAATTGGTAGTTTTGCAAGTTAGGACAAGGAAATATCTTGGAACAAATGCTAAATAGAGTATGTCATCTATTGACTTGTGTCTGAACTGTTCCTATAGCCTGTACAGGATTTATATTTTGGTGCACAGTGAAGGTAGCCTAATTATGTCCTCCTAGTCCTTTGATTTTAATAGGAGGGTGGCATGTTGGTGGCACAATGGACTAGTAAATGACTACAGGGCAAGGAGGGAGGCTGGTATGTCCTAGAAAGTTCCCAGGTGTGTTCCTGACTGGAAGAAGTTGAGAAACCCTGGTCTACACCCATCTGTTAATCCTAAAGCCAACAGAGCTTCCAGATTTACAGATTACAGAATAAAGCACTAACATAGATGTTACAAAGCTATTTTAAAAATACATAATAAAAATCCCTGGATGTATATAGAACTTTTCTAAGAGTTCAAAGATTCTAAATGCAATCTGGCCCAGGATTCTAAAACCAGTTTACTATTAGAGGGGATAATACTCTGAAATTTTTCATAAGAGAAAAGGTATTCTGTAGTATTTATCTTCTCCAAGAAAAAGAAAACTCCTTTCCATGGGCTACCATCCTATGCCATATTCCCAATTTCCTTCCAAAGCATATTGGCTTCATTCTATGCTTGGAAATTTCCCTAACCCCAAGATACCAGAAGTGCCAGGAGATGTCTCAGAGGTAATAACCTTGCATAAAAAAGTCAGGGACTCTCTTTTCAAATCAAGTACATTCCTGATTCAGGTAAAGAATCAAAAACCCTCAGAATTCCATGGGAATGAAGCAATATTTTGAAATGAAATGTACGTTAAGAAATAAATTGAAAAAACAAATACCACTGATTCATATTATACAGGGCATGAATAATGGCTGAAAACCTCCTTGGTTACATACACTCGAAGTACCTTGCTTCTACTTGGGTATGGACTGCCAATGAAAAATTTTTTTCCTTCATAGGAAAAAAAATTAGTCGCCCAAATCATTGTCTTTAACCAACAAGTTCTTCATTAGAAGGTGACATGATTTAATTCTTGATTATTTTGTTCTACTGATTATATCATTCTTATAAACACTGATATATTTGATTTGACTAAAAGCTGCCAATGGCTCTCACTTAAGTCCCAGTTATCAAAGATTGACCTAAATAGGTTAAAGATTACAGAATCCACTATGTCCTCAAATACCAGAAGTATGGCTGTAATGGGCCTTTCAAAAAGGTTTTTTGCCACCTATCCATGATTTCTCTGGACATACAAGGCTATTATCAGGAGTGACCCAACATAGAAATTTATATTTCACAGTAGGGTCATCACAGATTCAAACAAATGCAAAGATTGAAAGAACTAGAAGGAACCTCAAAATTCACTGAGTCTCAAATTTCACAGAATTTAGAGCCAGAAGAGAATTGCAAGAACATCTTCATCTCTCAATGTTAGTCCCTTGTTCTATGAAATTACTCCTGTCTATTCTATATAGACCTTGCTTAAACATAATTATTTGTATATTCTTTCCCTCATTGGAATGGGAGGTCCATAGAACAAAGACCATAATTTTGTCTTTCTTTGCATTTCTAGTACTTAGTAGTTCCTGGCACATAACAAGTGCTTAATAAATGCTTGTTGACTGAGAAGTCACATTTAACAAACATGAGATAGCCAGATCTTCATGCTTTGAGTTTTATGTTTCTGTTGAAATTTCCAATGGCCTAGAGCAAAATAATGCTATGACTTTTGTCTTTTAGCTTGCCTTTACTTCCTAGGAATCGGATCTCTTCAAACTCTGGTTTTTCTATCAGAGAAAGGGAAGCCTTTTATTGCTTGTCATGAGCTCACATTTCCTCTGTTTCTGTAGATGTCCCATGCAAGGGCAGTTAGGGAAGATTTCATCTTCAAAGTGATAAAGTTCCAAACCCAAGGTTATAGCCTCAGGTATACACTCCTAACCTATGGAAATTAGTTTCAGTGAAAAAGCTGTGTCAATACTTTTCCATCTAGGCAGGAGGAAGAGAGGCTGAGTCACTCAGCTTTGGAGGGAATGATCCCAGCTGCTGCTCAAGAAATCTCAATTATCATCAGTGGGGCTTACTATGTTCCAGTGACCAGGAATCTGGGGTCTAGGGTAATATACAGTGGTTTAGGCTGTTGGTTCAGTGCCTACAATTGAATGTTTTCTTTACAGCTGGAGCTGCAGCTAATTACCTGTCCCATCTATGGCTTCATCCGTGATCATCATCAGTCTCTTACTCATTTCCTGCATTATTTATTTTAAACAGAACAAGAGACCTATAACTACAGAAAATCAATCAGGTCTTTGTCCCAGGGACTTAAAATTAGCACTTAGACTTTCAGTCTTTTTGCAGCATAGAAACAATTGAGGTTGATAACAAGTTAGCAAAAATTAATTAAAACAAAAAGCTACAGATAGGTGGCTTTCTTAGTCTACCTCTTATCACCTACCCATTATATTCCATATAAGATCCTCCCCGACTCAGTGACTCAATATCCCACCTTACTCCCCACCCCTGTGTGGTCTTCCCAACTGCAGATCCATACTACCCTAAAGTTTGGATTATTTCTTCCCACATGCCATCAACTTAATTGAAGACATGTTTTATGCCATTTGGTCTAGGCACAAGAACTCACTATAATTCTGCAGGTTGTCCAACAGGTCCACAACATCCTTCTATTCACCCGTCTATCTATCTGTCTATCTATCTGTCTGTTTGTCTATCTATCTATCTATCTATCAGGTATTTTCATCTTTCTAGAAGATAGAAATGTCTTATCTCCCCCACTAGACCCTAAGTTCCTTAACTGATTTTTTTTTCTCTTCATGTACATCCCCCAGTATATAGAACACATCAAGTACCTAAAAAAGTTGGTTGAATCATTGGATGTAATTTTTTTAGACTATAAAAATGCAAACACATTTCTTTGTCAATTTATAAGCAGCCCATTGATTTCCGAATTATGAGCATATGAATACAGAGCATTTTTTAGTATGAAACCAGCATTTATCACCACCCTGTTACAGCACTGGATATGTCATAAATTTAAATACTGTAATTGAAGTTGAATTTTCTACGGGTTTATTTACCAGATCAAAGAGTGACTTCAACTTTCAGCACTCATTCTATTTGCCAGCATAAACTCATGGGTTTAGCTAAGTGCCAAGAAAGAAAAAAAAAAAAAAAATTAATCATCTGAGTTCTGTGAATTCTGGCAAGTTACTCTTTTTTTTTTTTTTCCTTAGGAAAGAATAAGTTTCAAATTTGTTTCCTGAAAAACCCAGCTGATTGTATCATTAGCAAATGTAAGGTTTCTAGTAAATAATGAAAGAACCTTAGGCAATCCCCTAATCATTCTAGAGAAGTGATATAAGGTCCAATGCCTAGTAAGCCATCTTAACATATCAATGAAATAGAATCCAATTGATACTACCCAAGAGACATTTTCAGTCATGTCCTCCCTAGTCCAGAATACATTGACAATTCTTTAACATGTTCAAAGGGGGAAAAAAAATCTTTCACATAAAAAATAATACAGAAATAAGTTACTAGTATTGTTGTATCCTCAAAGATCTTTGATTTTTGTGCCTTTGAAATATGAAACTTCATTGCATCATCCCTCAGCTCTTTTCAGTTCACTCATCTCCATCTAGGGTAGTATTTTCAATCTTACAGAGTTATTGAGGGTACCTATTCCAAATTCCAAATTCCTCAAATTCCAAAAGGTCAAGGGGGTGCATGAAAAAGCTAAGATGTATGAATATTCAAAAAGAAACTTAGATGTTTTAAAATGAATTATCTTACTTATAGGATATAAGGATAAGCCATCATAAGTAACTTCTCTTTAAAGCAACTACATGGGAAGATCATAGCAAACTTAGCACTCAAAATGTTGTTGCTAAACTTTGGTGGATTTCCTCTTTTGGGACTGCCTTTGGAACTTGAGACACTATTCTTTTGAATAGATCCAGTGATGGAAAAAACGTCCTGCCTAGGTAGGAGTAAATTTGAGTTTGGGAAATATTAAAAAAATCATTTAAATCTGAGCCCTGGTGAGTAAGTTAAATAAACAAACTGAACAATATTGTTAGAGAGAGAGAAATAAACAAATATGGTGTGATTTTAAATCAATCAGCCAACAAGCTCTTATCAGGCTGAGGCATTTGTATCTAATACAAATAATGATACAAACTATTCTCAAGTAGCTTATATTATCATTCAACAAGCATGCATTAAACACCTACTGTATACCAGGTCAACCCTGGGGTGTATCCAAAAAGAGGAGAGAGAGAAAGAGATAAGGGTTATATTTTATTGTAGCCGACAGGATTTACATAAATAATTATATATAATATACAAAAAAGATTAAATTTAAAGGGGATGGGGAAAGGGGCCAATCAGAAAAGGATTCATGCTGAAGGTCACAATTGAAGTTATGAATTCACTCTGAAACATATTTTACTGTGGGTGCCTTGTAAATGTGCTCTGAAGGCCACTCTTTAGTTGATTTTTCATCTTCTTTGTTTTTCCAGTGTGAATATTTGATCCATCTCTTTCCCAATATGGTAAATTTCATCAAGAAAGCATTCTAGTATTCTAAAATTCAATGCAATTACTTTATTTGGTTTGGACTTTGCAGGAAATTCCAAAGACACTAATTGATAATACCTTCCATCAGAATATGCCTCTGTTGTTTATCTCAACTTGATGTCAGTACTCAACAGATCATTCAACAAAGAGATATCCACAGTTACATCTGAAAAATGTTTGTATAATTTTAACATATTCCAAGGAAAGATCTTTTTTGTGAGGATCCTTCAAATCTAGATTGTATTCTGAGTCAAATATTTTTAAAAATCAGCAAACCAAGGCAGCTAGGTAGGTGATGCAGTGGATAGAGAACCAGCCCTGAAGTCAGGAGGACCTGAGTTCAAATCTAGTCTCAGACATCTAACACTTCCTAGCTGTGTGACCCTGGGCAAGTAACAACCCCAATTGCCTCAACAAAAAAAAAAAAAAAAATCAGTAAATCCATTCTATCACGTGTGTGTCCACAAAGGTATGAATCTACTGTAAACCCAAAATCTAAATATCACTTATGAGAACCTACATGTTCTTATGTTTTCATTACATGTGCATCTGCCATTCTCATAAATATTTTAAAAAGCTAAGAAATCAGTAGCTATTTCTTAAGTCTTTTTGGTCACTTCCCTTTTCCTTTTTCTAGATAACAGTATAGCCTATAATCCATTCAATTTCTTTGGAAATCTTCCTGAGTGCCTTTTCAAGGATGTCATGGACAGCATGGGGCAGGTCCACTTGTTCAACCAAACTTTATCTTCTGAAATGTCCTCACCACTTAACTAGGTAATAGAGTTCAAATGTGATTATTCAGGATTATTGCCAATGAATATAGATCACCATAGACAATCTATTCTGTTTCCTGCATGTTTGGTTCTTCCATCTTGTTACAAATATTATTGCTTTGGGGTAGACCAAGTGAACTTGGTCCTGCATCTCAGGCCAACCTCTCCTCAGACTTAATTTTTTTTTTTTTCATGGCTATATAAAGTCTTTTCTGTAATCATAGTTTTCAGAGTCAAAAGCTTGTTCCAAATATGCTGGTGATAATTGCCTACAATGAGTTTCCATGTATATTTTTCTTCTAATTTATTATTTACTTTGACTTTAACTCTAACCAATCAATGGATCTGAGTGCCCACAAATGAATTATTCTGAAATAACTGCTATGAAAGCAACCAATCATTTCTTTTTCATTAAGACACAGTTCATTTCATCTTCTCCTTTCTTCACAGTTGGCCAAATCTAGCACCTACTCTATTCCTGAAGAAAATACACATAACATATTAGTAAGCTTATGCCCACTTTTATTTCTGGATCCCTATCATATTTTTCAACATCAGTTTTGCTGTCATCTATTCTGACCACTTTCCCACAGAAGTCATCAAGTATTATGGAATATGTTATATAATATTGAAGAACATTTGTGGAGGATGGGCAGATTCAACCATTAAAAAGATACTTATCATTTGGAAACCACCATATAAGATCTTGTGTCACGAGATTCTTTCATACAGAGAGTACCAAAAGATTTAGGGTAGCTTTAAGCTTTAATAGTTTTTAAAAATTGCACCAAAATTTTTTGGGGTGCTTTAGTGTTAAGAATAATGTTATCCATAGAGTAATGAATAGCTCCAAATATAATTATGGGAAAAGTTTATCACCAAATTTCAGAGTTGGAAGGGATCCTCTTCAACACTGAAGGTTTTCCACCTTTGTTTCAATATTTCCAATGATAGGCAGAAGTTGAAAAGTTAAGTCTCTAAGTTCCTTCACAATAAAGATCTAATTCATTAATAATCTTTGTTTTTTGCTATTAACTCAGTTAGTTGCATGTCTCAAGAAATGGCCAAAGACACCTCTGCTCAACATGGGGCTATCTCTATATGGAAGAACTCCAGTGCTTATTATTAATTGTTTTTGAGGACTAAATGCAAACATGACAAGTCCAAACTAATTAGAACGAAAAGGTGAGCAAAAGGTTGATCAGAAAGACAAGAGAGAAATCCAAGCTGAGGAATAATGACCAGGATTGGGTAAGAAAACTCATAGAAATCTGTGGAAAGATAAGAATGGGAATAGGCACAGGGGCAATTTATGAGCTGTGTTAAAAACTAGAGAAAGTTAGAGATTAGAGGCAGATCAAAGTTAAGAACAATATCCCAAATTTCTGTCAGTCATTTTGAGACTTTCTGGAAGCTTCACTGTAGGGCAGTCCATATTGTTCTTAAAGAAAAGATGTCTGGATTCACTGAAGATATGTCTTCAACTGAAGCAGCTATTTCCAGGGTTAGATGGAGAAAGCTAGGTAGATCTCCATGAGGTGTATTCTTACTGGCCAACTTCCCCTTTTCCCCTCCCTTCACCAAGACTGCAAACCAAGATCCCTGTAATGGAGTATTTACCTGAGGAGATTTTTTTTTTTTTTTTTTTTTTTTGCTTTGTCCTACATTGCTCTCCTCCCCCGCCCCCCCATCTATAGTTAATTTTTAAAGTTAGAATTTTATTCAGTCAAACTTATGTTCACTGATACTAATCCTGTTCTTTTTGATGACTTAAATAAATTTAATCATGACAGCCCTTTAAGTATATGAAACAAGCTATCATGTCACTCCCCTAAGCCTTTTCCACTCAAGGGCAAACACTCCCATGTCCCTGAAACATTCTGGGGCCATGATTTCCAGATCTCTAGAAAATGACAGGTTTGTCAATGTCTTTTTAAACGCGTCATCCAGAATTAGACAGAATGATAATACATTTTCTAAATATGGTCACAGGATAAGAATTATGAAATCACCTAGTCCAACTGTTTCATTTTAGATATGAGGAAACTGCGAACATAAAATGACTTTCCCAAGCAACACAGTAAGTAGAAAGTCAAGATATGATCCCAGGCCCTTCAACTCTTAATCCAGTGCTCCTTTCTCTATGCCAGTCACAGAAAAATTTAGTAATACCACTTTCCTTTCATCTAGAACATTTTAGTAATACTGTTTTACTTTTATGTAGAACATTTTACTTCTATTAATATAGCCTAAGCTTCTACTTGTTTGTTTGTTTTTTAACAAGTTTAGGACACAAGTAACCCATATTATATTTGTGGTCAACTAAAACCCCAGGGCCACGCAGTCATAATTTGTCAGAGGCACTACTGGAAACCAAATCTTTCTGATTTAAAACTCAACTGTCTCTTCATGATGCCATTTTGCCTGTCAAGTCCAACCATAAGACTTAACTTCCATTTCCATTAGATTTCATCTTCTTAAATGATCTATGAGTAGCACAAGTGCTATAGTGACAATTATTAAATGTCAAATAAACAAATAAATAGATAAGTAGATATTGTAGAAAGATAAATGAACAAATAAATGTAAAAATAAGTAAATAAATGAATAAATGTGTGAATAAACAAATATATAAATAAATAGGTGAATAAATGAGATATTAAAAGTATAGATAAATGATAAATGAAAGAAAAGAAAGAAGAAAAACAGGAGGGGAAGAAAGAAAGAAAGCAAGGAAGCAAAGGAGGAAAAGAGGGAGGAAAGAAGAGAGAAAAGAAGGCAGGAGGAAAAGAAGGAAGGAAGGGAGGGAGGGAGGAAGGAAGGAAGGAAGGAGTAAAAAAAAAAGACAAAGGAAGGAAGCAAAGCAAGAAAGAACGAAGGGGAAAAAAATAAGGTCTCTAAAACATTAAATGTATTCAGTCTTCCACTGTGAGATAACAAAGAATTGGACATAACTAAAACAATAGCATACCAAGTTTCCCATATCTGAGCAATGAGGCTACTCACACAAACAAGAATATCTTAAAATGTGAAATACTGCACTGGGCATTGTAAAAAACAGAAAGGTGATGCCTATCACTGTGTCATTTCAAAGACCAGTTCTGCCATCAGCCACCAGTGTGATATTGAGCAAGCCTCTAACTCTGGGCTTCCATCCATTCATCTATAGAATTTGGGGGCTAAGAGAGATGATCTTTGGGGTATCTTAGCACACACAATCTCTTTAAAGCCTTTTAAACTATAAACTATCCATATCCAGACACATGTTAACATATCTTCACACATTAATTTTGCTCTAGTTCAAAATCTTGAACTAGAAATGCATGTTTGCTAAAAAAGTATTTGGGAGTAGAGCAAATACCTTTGAAGTTCTCAGTGTAAGCAGTGGTTTTTTTGTTTGTTTTGATTTAGTTTTCATCTTTCTAAGAGGTGGAGCACAGGAAGAAGGTGTGCTGTGACAGAGGAAATCCAACTCTTAGCTAACCCTCCCATTCTGCCCCTTTCCCTAAATTCTCTAAGGACAGCATCCCTCAAATAGTTTTTTTTTTTTTTTTTCCCTTCACTGCCATTCCCCCAACAATGAAGATTTTCTAACCTGAGCCTAGATGATCCAGATAATCCAGCTGATAGTGAGCTTGTTAACTTGGAGAAGTACTAGAACTAGGATTGGGATAACCTAAGACCTAATGTCACCTAATGTCACCCTTAATTGTGTGACCTTGAACAAGTATTTTCATCCCTCTGTTAAAAAAAATAGAAACTACCTCCCAAGGTTGTTGGGAAGAACAAATGAGAAAATGTAGGCAAATCTTAAACTACCATGTAAATATCATTCATTAACTAAAATCAAAAGATAAGGAAAGAGTAGCCAAGGATATTATTGTCTTGGACCTCATCCTTGGAAATTAAATGTTCAACTCACAACAATATGGAAGAAACAATTATACAAAGAGAAGAATGTTTAAAATTCATATTCTAGAACTAGCTAGCTACAATTCAACTCTCTAAATTAAAATCCAGTAGCGAAATAATGGGCCATGAAGTACCCATGTGGAATTTTGGCACAAGATATCAAGATGACTCAATTTAAAAGTGTCAGACCTCTCTAACCATGATCCAGTGATTTTTAAGGTCATTCAATACCTAATTATATGATCATCCATGGCCTAGAAGGAAGGAAAGCTAGCAAACACTACTGGGACCTGAATCTGTGGTTCCAGTACATGTAGGTATTTCAAACCTGATATTTAGTCAATGAAGTCATTTCCTTTCTCAGTCAGTAAACCTTTGAAGGCATTATTCTAAAAAATGGAAAATATGAGGGACTAGTTATATGAATGATTATTGCAACAAACAACATCTTTTAAAAGATGACTTTTCATTAGATTTTTAAAAGTAATATCTCACCTAGATAGTGGGGGGGAAACAAAACGTTAGGGGCAGAAAGAGGAATGATAGTTCCTGTCAAGCTTTAAAAAAAAAATCAGCCTTTTATCAGTGCTTGTGAGCAGCTGAAATGTGTAATAGAGCCCACTAGTAGGAACCTTATTTAAACAAACTTAAACAATTAATTGATTTTAGAATGGAAAGACTTTGTTGGTATAACCTTGAATGGCATAAATCAAGAGGAGAAGATTTCTCACACACAAGTGCTAATGATTGCTGTATCCACTTTGGAAGCTCATTTCATTAATTGACTTTGTATGAAAGCTAACAAATAATGCTTACTTATAGGTATGATTTTTGCCCTTGATAATTCTCATTTATCTTTTTTCGTGAGCTTTACTGCCTAGGATGTATGTAATGGTATCTATCATAACCCAAAATCAATGCCCATTTGATATCTCTAATTCCTTTTAAGTGGTTTCAAACCACATCTCTCTCCAAAAAAGCAGAGGTTTTCAACAGCATAATAGCAATATTTATGAGATTATTAGATAGACTCATCTGTACATTCAAAAAGCAACATATGGAATCCTAAAAAGGTTAGAATGTTGAGGTTTATTGAGACAGGTATTTTTTTTTTTTATTTTGGAAACTCAGGTGCATAGAAACATTTTTGTTTAAAGATCTGTCTTCCTCTCTTTAGATCCATGAAAAAACAAAAAAGGTGTAATCAAAAAAAGTGTAATTAGGTACACCAGCTTTACACAGAAGTACTGAATAAAGAGAATACTCAAATGACAGTCTTAAATCTACATAGGATCATGTCTATATAGCAGAAGCACTTCGTAATTTGGAGTTCTTGCTTAAAGACACATTATAAACTGGTAAGAAAAACATCTTGACCTCCCCAAATATAGCCCCATTCTAGGATTCTCCAGAAATAATTGATAAGAAATTAATTCCCAAAATAAATACAAATCCTTGAGGATCTTCAATGAATGTTAAGGTTTGAAGAAAATACTGAGTTCATAAAAAGCATTTTTACAGAGGGGAGGTTTAATTGAGACTCTGCAATAAATGAGCTTCAACTCATAACATTCTTGAAGAGAGATGAAAATGCGACAGAGGGAGAGGGGAAGAACATGAAAAAGTGAACTGGATCTCAAGATCCCTCTAAGCCTCTTCCAAGTTTCTTGGAGATGGAGAGAAGGGGTTTCAGCATCTGCAGTCCTTTTTTGGAGTGGTCATGTCTTTCTTTATTTAACCCGAAAGATATAGAGAAGGAAATGTTCAATAAATTCACACTATGGGACAGTTAGAGAGATGCCCATCATCTTAAAAAATGAGTGGTCTCTTCCTCTGCTGTCTCAGTAGAAAACATTAACACCATTCTCTCCTATCTAGCTATCAAGTTGAGGGAGAAGGCCAAAACCACAAAAAACCCACAAACCTCACAATTAGAAGGCACTTCTTAACTCTGTTTCATCCAATTTATACTAGCCATAATCTGAATAAAAGGTCTTACTCATATATGTTTCATATTTTTCAAATGTTTATGAATTCTGTAGGGACGAATACAGCTTTTTATAAAGTATAACTTAATTCAGACTAGCTTCTCATCCTCACATATTTTCTCATTTGTTGTATTAAAAATAAATGATTTTGGAATACATAAAACATTTTTTTTTAAAGTCGTAATAATTGGAAAGGTTAGAAACCACTATTCATTGGATCATGAATGTTGAGTTGGAAGGGAAGTTAGAGGCCATATAATCCAACTCTCCTTACAGAGGGTAAAGTGAGACCCAGAAAATTTAAGTGATCTACTCAGTCACAGAGATTTGGGCAGTTGCAATTTGGACCCATATCATCTGATTGCAAGGTCAGTGCCCTCCCCACCATTCATTCCTCTGTGCTCCTTTAATGACATATTGATTACATAAATGATTACAGAAAATCACTTTTGCAGGGAATCCCTCTTTGTGATATGTCATATTACAGGAATCACTTTATTATAGGAATTAGGCAATATAATAATATTACTATCCAAGAAAACTATATGTAATTAGTTATCTTCTAAATTCCCTTATGATATAGAAAAAAAATTTATACTATTAGAAAAGAGGTAAAATGCTTCAGTGAGTATTGATAACCCTATCTTTTCTTAAAAAATTATTTCAGCATACATTTCAGGTAAATGGTTATAGGATGATAGATTTGTAATTGGAAGGCACCTTTGAGGCTAAGAAGTCAACCCTCCCCTAATTTTATAAATGAGGAAAGTAAGACTGATCAAGAATAAGTAACTTGTTCAGAGTCCCACAACTAAAGTCTGAGAAGGAGTTTGAACTTCAAGTCTAGGTTTTGGAATTCTTAGAAATGTATCTTTTTATTTAGATCATGAATTTCAGAATTGCAAGTCTTTGAAAGCCAACTACTGCAAAAACCTTATGGTATAAACTGAGGAAAGTCAAGCCAGAGAAGAGAGGTGTTTTCCTTATTTTGTAAGAGTAGAAAAGAGCAGAATTCTGAGTCTAAATCCAGCTCTTAAATCGAGTTCTCTCTTAAAAGTTCGACGAATTTCATGGTCAGCATTTAAGGACTCAGAAAAGGTATTTAGCTAGTCTGCCCTGCCCATAGCAATGTGGAATGATACTCTTTTGCTGACTGGAGACATCCTTCAAAGTCCATAACCCTATTATTTAGCAAAGCCCAAGGACAATCTATCATCCCTCCCTGCTAAGGTAGAGTCAAATAAATATAATTGCTCAGGAAGCTTCTCTAACAGGATACCTATAGCCTTAAGAGTTACACAGTTGTATTTATCTTTGCAAGCCATGCAGGGGCTTATAGAGGCCCCTGACTGACATAAATGTGTTTAAATTTCATAGGAGAGACCCCTGTGAAAAAATACAAATGCTATTTACATAAGGGTAAAATTGGGGCATTGAAATTCCCTCAGTAGAATCCAAACAAAGCCAAGTTCACAAAGAGTAGCTAAAAGCACATATCTTGAAGCTTATCAGTCTGAGTTTTATACCTTCTATAAGTTCCCAGGGTACAATCCTTCTCTATCTCCCCCTACACACACACACACACACACACACACACACATCAAATCAGATATCTTTTATAAAAGCAACATATTTCCTTCTATCAGTATTGATCCAGAGCCTTAATGCAATTTTTTTTTTTTTTTTGCACAAAGATTGTGAATGTCCTCAATTCCTGCCTTCCTAATCTAGGATGTCTTTATCCATCCTCTTCTGTTCAGGCACACGAAAAGAAAGAAAAGGACTGGATTTAAGAAACTTTGAGGCATCTTGTGAATCAATCACTCCTTTTCAGTCCGAGAAGATAATGGACTATAGATGGCATAAACCACTTTCCTCACAGAGTCAGTGCCAAGTTACCTTGCATGCAGACCATATTGGCCCAACTGGGGAAGGGCTAAATCATTAAAATTATTCCATCTTCACACTATGTACTATTAATAATATTTTTTAAATCACATTTATATAATGCTCTAAATATTTAATGTAATTTTTTCTAGTGGGATAAGGATAAGAAGAAAGCAATTTTACAAATAAGGAAACTGAGGTACAAAAATGAAGTCATATGCCCATGATCACATAGTTAGTAAGCATCAGAGCCAAAATTCAGACCAATACTTTTTGTTCTTTTGTTAGCTGTCTATCCTCTGAGTCCAATGGAAGAGTGAGAGGTGCTGGGATAATGGGAGAAGGGAATAACGTGGTTGAGCTTAAGTCCATTTCCAGGTTTCATTCTTGCCACCTTCTATATGTCACTCAAGCAGCTACATCATTTGCATATGTGTTAGCAATGACCTTTGTTTATGACATACCATAAAAAATGGAGTAAATATTCCATAAGAAGAAATATAGAGTCCCCTTGAGTTCTAATTCTATGATCCTTTAAGTAACAATAGGAAATTCTACTTTTTTCCTTTTTAAATCATATGATGAAAGGGTGGAAAAGAGAGCAAACACTTGTAATAGTCATTTCAGGATTGCTGTAACAGTATTTCATTCAAGTGTCCTTTCCCATCTGACTAATTATCTGGTCTACCTCTCATTGTAAGGATAAGAGAAATGAGTCCCAGAGAGGACAAGTAGGATGGAGGAAGGATTATGAACCTGTGAACTTTTCTAAATCTTGATGTCCTAATTTGCCAAAGAAGAAGGTGGTTAAATGATCTCTAGGGTCTCTTCCAATTCCTATAATCCTGTGAAGGATGACCAGCCAAGGTCACATAGCTGGTCAGTGACAAAATCAGGAAATGAAACAAGTCCATCCAAAATTAAGTACCTTGGAATCTCACTCTGGGCCATCAGTATGCCCAAGAACAAAACAAAACAAAACGCTTCAGTAAAGCTCCATCTAAGCTTCCTTTTTCAATGAAATATAGCTTTTTCTAAGAGAAATATTTTCTCAGCTAGAGTCTCATTAACAAATGACCTTCTGATTAATAAGTAACCTAACCATGCCCAAAGATTAACTGTGATTTAAGTTAACTTTGCTTTAAACTGAATGCTCTGTATCTACAGAAGTAATGGGAAAATCCAATAATATGATTATAGAGAGGAAGGAAATAGTACCCTTGCTTTGACTCAATGAAGGCATGAAGGTTGGAAATCATCTGGATCAAGTGAAATGTATCTACTGTTGGATTTGAGGCATTGATGTGCTAAGACATTCAATGGGGTTGAATTTTTCAATAATTACCCATACTAAAAATGGACAAGCTAGATTTCTTTGGAGTACTTCTTTTTAGAATATCTTCCTCTTAAACCTTCAGTTCTACTTGTATTTTCTTCTCCTCCCTTCTTCTCTTTGCTTTCTTCCCTTCCTTCCCCCCCCCCCCCCTCTTTCTCTCTGTATGTCTCTCTCTCTGTCTCTGCCCCCCCCCCTTTACAAAACTGCACTTTGCTCTAAAAAAATGAAAAATTTCAGACTGTCCAAAGGGTAATTTAAGAGTGTGTATAGTAGGTACAGTTATATCAAACAACCAACCATGACATAGGAAAAAAAAAATAGTGTGAGGATATTGTTAAAGAAGTTTATGATCATAAATGGAAGTGGGCCAGGCATGTCAGTGAGAGTAAGGGACAAAAGACAGGCATCCTGAGTGCTGAGCTGGTAGATATGAAATATTAAAAGACTCAGAAAGTCTCTAGTACTTTGGTTAGATGCTCTGATGAGGGTTAATGGAAAAATATGGGTAAAAATGATTCAAAATGAAGTCATGGATTGGTGGGAGTATTACCTACACAAAGGAGATTATAAACCCACAGACAATTTTTAAAAATATGTCTTTTCAAAAAACAAACAAACACAAACTTTTTTCTGGTGAGAAAAGAAGAAAATGGAAACTAAAACCAAACAGCAACTTTTCCCCCAATGACATCTAAATTGTCTTTATCAGAACAGGTGAGCATATGTATATACTTTCCCCCTCTGCCACATAACTGCATGACTTTGGACAAGTCATTTGATTTCTCCAGGCCTCAGATTTCTATAAAATGAAAGACAAAGACTAGAAAATCTGTCAAGTCACTTCTCTCTCTGAATCAGTGATCTTAAAACTTGTGGCATTCAGTCTCGGAGATGTTCAATCTCCAGAAATGCCTAAACAAAAATAGGTTGAATAAAACTCAACTGAAAACTTGCCTTACTCAAAAACACTTTTATTTTACTTTGATATGTTGTTGTTGTTTGTCCTTCAAAGGACCTAAGATTCTAATGACATCACCAATGATACCACTGTAATGTCAGCCTTGTACCTAATGATTTCTGAGTTTCATGGGATATATATGCATCCCAATGAGATCACCAAGGTCTAGGGTCTGGCTTTCAACTTTGCACATTCAGAAACTCCATTTTATCAGTTCATTCAAGGACAATGAATTCTAAGAGTCTGGATTGCACTAGACAAATTCAAGAAACTGAATAATAAATTAGAATGTCAATTTCTTAATTTACACAAAATAGACAACTTCCAAACAGGTATGAATGTTCCTATGAGCCAGTAAGCACATATCTTTTTCTAGCAGAAAATTCTATTTGAAAAAATATATATTTTAAGATCAGGAGGTAATGTGGTTAAGTATAGAGTCAGAAATTTGGGAGGTCTAAAGAGATATTGTCATCAGGCTATAATAGGTTAATGTACTTATTTCTATTATTGTGATATACAAAATATATGTATATATGTTCTAAATATATCTATGTATAAATCTAAAAATCTATATGAAGATATATATAAATCTATAAATCAGAATATAGTATCAGTCAAATTGTTAAATTCTTATCTTCTAGTTTTCCCTTTCAATATTTCCCTTTGCCACCCAAATTAAATGTCTTTATAACAATCTTAATGGCAAACAAAATAGATTTACCAAATAATACAAGTTTATTTTTTGTGATTACATTTTAAATTGGTATGGTTCTTTTAGGTAGCACTACAAATCCCCTAAGATCAAAGAAATGCCCATATGGCATGAATAAGGTGCTTTCAAGATCAACTGTTAGCCATAATGGATAGAGCTCTGATTTCAGACCAAGATAAATGGAGTCAAGTCCAGCTTTTGATATATATTGACTGTGTGACCCTGGGCAAGTCAAACTTCTTAATGTTTTAGGCAATTCTTTAAGACTATTAATCACAGAGATACTGCTTTGAGTTGGTAGAGGGTAATTTCCTCATCAGAAACTTCCCTATGTTAATGAAATTCCAAGTCCTGTTGTCCCCTAGACTATCAAAAGCTGACATTTTCCCAACCCTGGATCTTATTGCACAAAAATGTATTTTATTGGGTTCTGAATCCCATTGATTACATGTATTTTTCAAACTCTAATATTTTTCATAAAAATCATAAGAGTAACAACTAACAGCCTTTTTACATCATAACTGAAGAGAAATCAAAGATTTTCAAATGGGGGGAATGAATCTAAAGTACAGTTTTTTTTTTAAGGTATTTTACAAAGGAACAGTGAATGAATAAATATTTCCAGCTGCACTACAGTAACAGCACCTTGTTAAGGAACATGCAGTAATGAAATCACAACTTCTACCATTAGTTAATTAGCACCTTTGCATCTTGTCTTAAGTGGGGGAAGCATTTTACTGTTAATTACATATAACTGCACTCACTACATTTCTATGAAATCAGTAGCTGCCTATTTGTTTTTTTCTCTCCTATAGTTAGGTTTATATATCCTTCAAAAAAAAAAAAAAAAAAAAACACCCACCGACCTATAAAATATTCTTCTCTATGCACAGGGTAAGTGGTACAAAATTGAGTACTTGAGCAATTAAAGAGAAGTTCAGGCTCCGAGTACCCTTGTATTGATCTCCTATTTCTCCCAACAGTTTTCTTCTAATCCTCTCTATAATTACATGAAATGCTTGAGTTTTCCTGGAGCTGTCAATTTTCTTTGCATCTGTTTTCAAATGGCCATCCTAGACACAGTCTGGGCTCTAGATCAAGCTGTCAATGTTACCCACCCAGCAATCGAAAATCCTCTTGAAACATACTGGCACATCAGTCAAAGGCCTCCTCCAAGGCTTCTAACTCTTTCCCCCTTGGAAGAGAGGGAGAAGGGTGGGACTAGGGGAAGATATTGATCCAATTCTTTTAACATGCTAATTTGCTTAGGGCTGTTTCAATCACAGCCAGGCTGGACACTTCAAAAGGAAAACTGTTTTCAAAGTGCAGATGTCTTTTTCAACCACAGAAAACACTTAAAACTGAAAACAAATGAATTCAAGGACCAAGTTCATAGGCCAATATTGTTGATTTTTTTTCCCCAGGGGGCCAAGCTGATACAGTATTTTACAATGCATTTAATACTTGAAAAAGCAAAGCTTAACACACACACACACACACACACACACACACACACACACACACACACACACAAATCTCAAAAGGCAAGAACCCCTTAGGATTAAAAGATATTGTTAAGAGACCTCTAAAGATAATGTGTACAATATAACTAATAAGGATTAAGAAAAAAACAAAAACAAAACCCCTATAACCTGGTGAAAGCTTGCATTGATCTTGTTTCAAGCCACCTGTTCTCCTTAGGATAAAAATTAAACTAGCTGTAATTAAATTGCTGTAATTCATTAACAGCATTGATACTGATGAATGCCTGAACCTTTCCTTAAAGTGTTGATAATGAGAAATAAAGCTGATTGTTCATTTAATTACACCTCTGATTGGAAACACACCATGAAAGCCAGACAGACAAAAAAGTGACAGCAACATTATTAAAGTATCTTTGTCTCCTCCCTTTGTTATCTGCTTATTATTCCATCAATGAAACATAAGGAACAGATATGACTACAAGACATAATTAAGTGTCTTAAGATTGGAGAGTGTATTATCATATTAAGTTTGCAAAATTAATTCATCAAAAGCAATGATTTGCTCACAACTTTGGGGTCATACATTTCTAGGGACATGCTAGTTATGAATGGTGGTAATTCATGGGAGAAGTGACTGGAAATTGGAATCCTATGAAGGAATCTACTCTTAAGATGCAATAGCTTGGGAAACTTCTGATCTTAAAAGGGAGATGTTCTTGTGGACAAAAGCCCAATAGAAAGGCATTCCAAAGTGAGCTGGGTCTTAACTAATCATGAGGTTTACCCATATTTACCTGCCATGGTATTATGGAAGGAAATCAGTATTCTGTTAACCTCTGACCCTATGGAACTAAAGCAGACAAAGAACCAATCTGGAACCATGGGAGACTGTAGCCAAATGTCAAGCAGCAGGGAACCGATTGTTAAAGAAACATTTGGCTTTGGAACAGGCATTTTCACTGGTGCAAACTGCTATTCACAGAAACAAGCCATGAAGAGATAACACCATAAAATATGAACAAAATGGAGCTTTTTTTTGCCTGGCTCCTAAATTGTTGGCTTTATGGGACTTCATGCTGAACAGTATGAAAAAAAAAATCCAATTTGCTTTGAAGCGTATTAGTCTGTCTAACATCCTAATTATTGTTTACACTGCCATTTGCCTTCTAATAAGAATTGAATAATTACCCAGCACTTCATAGTTTAAAAATACAAGCAAACAGGATTATCTGGGCAATTAAGAAACTGTACCACAGCTTTGTACTGGTGCTCTGAAAATATCTGCACACAGAGAGGGGAAATGATAATTATCAATCAACTTTACTTCAAATGGTATTTTAAGGATTTGGAACAATTTGAGATCTGTAACTTATTAAGAAAAGGTTAGCAGGATCACCTTTGTGAAGTGAGGGTCGGTTTAAACCCAGCTATAGAAAAAAGAGCCAGATAAATCAGCTGAATTTTCTTATCCACTAATGGCACCAGAGCAAATATCAAGTATAGAGGAGCCTTCTGCTGTTCTTTAATCCTAATAATCCATCCCAAATGGACTTTGAACAGTACCAGCAAAGTTTTTCAAAGGATGGTAGGGTTCAACTGAAGCTTTTCCACTCTTGCAGGATGTGTTAGCTGACCTTGCATCCTTCACTTAATCATGCTGCAGGCTGAGCCCATCTTTGGCACCCTGTGAAATTAGTTTCAACCTCCACTCACTAGACTTCAAAAAACTCTGGCCACAATCCTATCCTTTTGTTTATTAGATGCCTATAATCATAGCCTTTCCAGAGTAGTAACGTACCAGAAATAAATGAAAAACATGGGCAGTCTACTGCAGCATGAATACCCATGTCCCTCACTCCTACAGTAGGCTACCTTAAGTACTAATAGTTCAATAAACTTGGAAAAATATCATAAGGAAATACATTGAAGTCATTTTGACAGTAGGGATTTCAAAAAGGGGAATCCTTAAATAATAGGATTTATTTCAATTGTATGAATATAGTCAATCAACAATCATTTATTAAGCCTGTATATGGTTCAGGTGCTATCCCAAGTGCTGTGATGACAAAATGCTATATCAGACCTGTCCACAAGGAGCTGACATTTTACTTGGGGCTACAAAATGAAAATAATGAGATACATAATAAATGCATGAAAGAATCCAGGAACATTCATAAACAATTCTCAGTGTTACTCATCACACTCCCACCATTCCATTCCCAGATCCTTTTGATGGCTTCTGAAATGCAGTGATATTTCTCTCTAAAGAATCAGTTGTAACCTTTCACTTTATAATATACTTTCAAGTTTTGTTGGCAGATACCTGTCAACATCCCAGGCCAAAAGACAAATGTTTGAGCTTGGCCATCTCCTCCACCAATCTCCACAAGAGAGCCTACAGCTGAAGCAGTCCTGGCATAGACAGGCTGGAAGGATTCTCCAATGTGCAGCTCTTTCCCAAAGGTCAAAATAAAATGAGCAGCAAGGGGTTCTGTCACTTGGTAGAGCGGGAGAGAGTGAAACCCAGGGATGGGGCAAAGCTAAGACCCCCAGGGACAAAGGAGTCCTGTGCAAATAGGGACAACTCCCTGCCCCCAACCTCCACCCCCAATCTCTTCCACAAAGCATTAAAATCAAAACCGAATTAATTTGCATGGAATCGAAATCAAGGGGTTCTGCATAAACAGAAGGGGATTTTGGCTAGGGTTTCCAAAGGAAGCTCTTATCTCTTTTGTGAAAGGGGGAAATGGGTGTGCTGTTTTGCATGAGGGTGTATACAAAATATGCAAATGAGGAATCTGCTGCTTGAAAAGGGAAGACTGGCCAGACAGCTGACAATCCCCATTCACACCCACACAAAAACTTTCAGAGGCCCCAGTGGGAAGGACGAAGCCTACCAACGTTTTCTGTTTCCCAGGGAGCTGAACAAGGTCTGAATATTCATAAAATGTCCTTTTAGTCATGGGAGTGTTAATTGTCTCCTGGATCATGAAATTCTGTGACCTCACCTGCTCTCCCTAAAGATATATCAAAAGGACCAACCATAATGGGATGCAATGAGGAAGGTTTGTACCACTAGTGAAAAAGCTAATCTCCAAAGAGACAAGGTTACAGCCAAGAGTTGCCTTTATCATTTTGTCTTACAAGAGCAATAAAAATCAAAGATCATTGAACCATGTTATTGAACACAAATAAATAGTACTTAAGCAGCCATGATCTATATGTCTAATTGTATGGGCACATCATAAATGCTGAACAAATAGAGTTGTGTCCTAAACTTTTTCTAAAGTTTCCCCATTCCTAAAATTCCCTTTAGAGATGACCAAATCTTGAATTATTTTGATGAAAGTGTTGTTTATCAATCACATTGTGACGGTAAATTCAAGATTAATTCAAGTCTGGAAGATCTAAAATGGCAACACAGCCTGTCGCAAAGAAATAGAAATTTAAACTGTGCTTACAGAGGATATATTGGGAATGGGCAATGATCCCTCTGATCTGATCAATGCAGCCAACAAAACCAGATATTTTACATCCAAAAATCCATTCTGGGGCCTGAATTATTTCTTTGAATCATCTACATTGTCTAAAGGTGGGGTTACCAAATCTATATAGTTCCATACTGTGTAGTTTTAGTAACTGAAGATGAAATGCTATAGGTCCCTGCCTTTCAACATGAAAGCACTATGGGGGTCTTTGTATATAAGAACTACACACACAATACTCCTGTGGGATCCTTTATTATCACACAGATTCAGATATATTACTTTCCCATGAATCCCAAGGCATAACTACATGAAGGAAAGATGCTTGATATAACAGTTATCCAATAGCATATTAGTTGTCTTGTATGTTCCCTACTTTCAATGCCTTCCCTATACATTTTAGGAATGCATGTGTTATATATGTGTATATTCTATTATAATTATTAGCACTTTTTCTGAGTATATTTATTATGTACAGAAGAGACCATTACTCTTTCATGCATGCATCCATCTCTCTTTTCCCCTCTCCATTTCTATGTTTACTATGTGTGTTATATATACATACATATATATATATATATATATCTACAAGGGCACACATATACTTTATATGTATATATAGATGTATACATACATATAAAAAGTTCATTCATTCATTCAAAAAAAATATTTATTAAGCTTCTATTCTATGTAGTGCATCATGTGAGGAAGAGGAAACTGGTTTACTAGATTAAGGCAATTCTCTTAGAGCTAGATGTAATCTCCAGCTCTTTGCAGTGAGTCATGCGAATTATGAAAATGACAGAGGGAACTCCTGATTGATCTCTCTATGCATTCATACATATATTGGCATCAATATATATATCTATATGAACACACACATAAAGTATAAATATAAAATAATATGTAGTTATACAAATAATATTTAAATATGCATGTATGTATATTTAAAGATATAGGTACACTGAAAGAAAGGAGGGAAAGAGACAGAGACAGAGAACACAAAGTACACATAGAAAAACTATTAATAATTATAATAGCATTAAAAAAGTGCTTTTAGGTTTTTGAGGTATTTTGCTAGTATTGTCTCATTTGATCCTCACAATAATCTTGGGAGATGGTTGCTATTGTTGCCCCCATTTTACAGATAATGAAACAGAGACAGACAAAAAGTGACTTTCCCAGGTAAGAATCTCAAATGAGATTTCAAGTCTTCCTGACTTCTGGTCCAGTGCTCTACCCACTGCTCCCCCTAGCTGCAACAATATTATAATACAACTAGCTTTGTTAATAAAGAAGGCATTTCAATAAACATTTAGTGATTCAGAAATACATTCATTCATCTAAAGAAGCACTTATTAAATTCCCTCTTTATGCAGTACATGGTCACTGGGAGACAAACCTCTGGTTTGCTAGATTGAAATACCTCTCATACACCTAGGCATGAAGTCTGGCTTTTTGCTGCTGAGGGGTGGGAGTTGCAGGGGGACAGGGCATATATCCTGTGAAGATGACACGGGTAACACCAATCATTGGTAGAAAGATCCTCAAAAAAGCATTCTATCCTTTTTCACTTCTGTACTCCTCTTCCTTTGCACAGCACTTTAATCACCTTGAACATTCAGGAAAAGGTGGGTTTGCCCCACTCCTACATGACAATGAAAACTGTAGAATAAGCACAAGATCTTAAGAACTACAGATGGGGGACTTTCCTCAATTCGGCTTCATCCACTCAGACTCCCAATCTTTATTCACATTCAGGATAAATCCAGTCACTGGGAACCAATCAAGAGTTTCCTATGTCATCTCACTAAAGAATCAAAGTTCATATCCAAATTTGGGTGATATACCCCAATCCAACATATATTAAGAAGAGAATTAACAATCTGGAGAATCAAGATAGGTCTCATGTAGGAGATAGCACCTTAGCTTGAAGGGGTGTAGGGATTCCAAAAGACAGAGGTGAAAAGTTCTAGGTTGTGGAGAACAATCTGTCTAAAAAATCCCAGAGGCAGGAGGGGAAATAGCAAATAGGACAGTTTAACTGAAAGGCTCTATCCCAATTCAATCCAAATCAACCCAACCTAAGGAATATTTTATTCAGTGCTTACTAGCTGCAAAATATTAGGCATTGGCAACACAAATACAAAATAGGAATGGTTCTTAACCTCAGGGAGTTTACATTCTACTAGAAGGAAAGGAGACACTTTCAGCAATTATCTAAATCATAAATTTGTAATTGAATTAATTTAATCCTTTCCCATGCTTTAACACATCCTCTTAGACCTATCAAAGTTTAATTTATTGTGGGTTGCTTTTGTTTTATTTGGCTTAGGATTTCTTTGTGAGGTATAAAGAAGCTAGTGGGGAAGAGGGGGAGAGAAATGCAAAATTCTTAAATGATCAGCTAACTGAAAGATTGGCTACATCATATTTGATGTAACTAGAATGGGTCATTATCTCAGTCCTACAAAAATCTGGTCACAAGCAGAAGAAAAAGGCATAAGGAGAGGGGGCAGGGAAGGATCATAATTAAATCCTGCTCTTCAGATATAAAATGAAATTCTCTTTTCAATGATCATAGGTATGTTTCAAAGGCTCTAAGATAAAAGCAACCATGTTTTTCAAGTGATTGCTTCCTAAGGACACTTATCAAAGGTAAAAGAAAAATGTCAAAAAAAAAAAAATAGCAAAATAGCAAGGATACGAAAATGCAGCTCTCTGAATGAACTATTTTTTAAATACTTTCTCACCATTCCTTCTCCCAAAGCCCACTATTGTGTTTTAGAAAAACAAAGTATTGATTTTCTTAATATTGATTTCTCTTGAGCAAAATACTATAAAATTGAAATATTCAATTTTATAAACTTAAAGTTATTTTTAATTGCTAGGATATACCTAAGGGTCCTTTATTTTTCCTCTAGTTTTAAAATAAAGGTTTTTAATTTAAAAAAAAAAAAAAGCTTCCCCATATCTCCACCAAAAAAAAAAAAAAAAGTATATATAACTAAGATACAAAACAAGTCCCATAATCAAAATAATGCAATTAAAGTAAGGTTAAATTTCTGTCCAAGTTGACTTTACTCCCAAAACTATAATCATATTGGCCTTCAGACAGTCATTACATAAAAGACTAAATTCTTTTATGTAATAAAAGAATTTCCTAGGTTGCTCCCAATATTCTTCATGGAGTTTTTCCTAAAATATTGTTTACTAAAGTTTAAGAATGCCAAAAGAGTAAATATTTATATGTCCTTAGATTCACTTCTCAGTTTACAAACTCTGCAAAAAAAAATTTTTTTTGTCTCTTTTCCTCCAATTCCTATACTCTTTAATAGAATTGCTTAATATTTCTTAAGTAATGAAAAACCACTGTAAAACATCTGGAACATTTCCTCAGAGAGAGAAAAATAGGGAGAGTTAAGGTGGATTTCTTTCTCCTTTTTTTTTTGACAGCATGACAAGGTTTCAGCAGCACAATTTTCTTCAGTACCAAGTCTTCCTTCCACAAGTTCAAACTGCCAACTCCAGTCATCCATTCTCCTTGAAAGGGCAGAAGAGTTACTTAACAGCCTTTGTTGTCTAAGTACAACTGAACAAAATCATTTCAGAAAATGTTATTCGAGAGCAGAAGCTAGAATGAACTTGCAACTGCTTTGGGGGGCAAACCAACAATCACCTTCTAAACTTTTGACATGTCTCTTCATTCTTGGCCTCCATTAGCATGTACTGCTTGTAGGTAAGAACGGCAAGAGGAAATGTAGTTCTGTCCCCAAGGTCCCTTGAAGACTCCACCAGATGACTAGGGTTAGGTCTCAAACAACAGGACACCACAGGCCCCCAGCCACATGGCCATTTTTGCCCACCAATCCTTTGTCAAACATTTAAGATCTTAATCAATCTTAGCTCTGACCTCCAAGCACCCAAGGAAGATGGATGAGGAAGCATGTGACCTTTCCCCTTCTCTTGTATTTATCCTGTCACAGTAGACCCATTGAAAAAACAATTGGGGTGGAACCTGCCCCAGAGTTCTGAAGGCTCTACTAGGATTTCTCTCTATAGCTCTTTCTTGGGTTTAAGCTTTTTCACCCAAAATCTCTTTCCCAGTCCCCTCCCCGGCTTAGCTCACCCAATAGAATTTTTTCTTTCTTTCCAAGGCATCAAGAAATGAATAGAAATAATTGACATAATTTTCAACAGGAATAAAAAATTCAAATGTTTAACTTCTTTTGGTAGGATTATATCCCTAATATCAGAGAGAAATCAACATTGCTATAAAATACTCTGACCCTCAATCAGTATCCAGGCAAACGATGTGAACTTGGGATAAGGATTATGATAAAAGTAAAATCACCATTGAAGAAAATAATTTTTATTTCCATTGATTTTCACTATCTTAAGTCATGTGAAAAAAAGCAACACTAATTTGGTATTGGAAAAATTCTTTGTCATTTAAATTTTTCTTCTTTGATACCCATGACTTCATCAGAGATTATTACTTGGGTTGGGGGCTGGGAATAGATTGTTATTGTCGTTTGTCCTTCCTTTGAAGAGCATGACATCAGGGAGGTGATGCCATGACATGCAAGTGAATTGGATTTAAGTGAGGGAGGCCTTTCAGGGACCTCACAGTTGATTCTTTCCTTCAGCCACATTTAATTAAATTTGTCTTGCCGAGTGTTTTGGAAGATTTTTGTATGGACTTTTTGTTTTGAAAAAAGTTTAGTCATTAATCTAAAGAACATAGAATTACTGAGCTGCCTCACTTTCTCCTTCAGAGCTACTCAGATCCAGTAGCAAGATAGAGATCAGGACTACTAGAGATGACCTTAGATGGGGAATAAAGAAACCATGTAGCAAAAGGTAAAAGGTGGGAGATACTGGAGAAAGACCAGGAAAGACTAGTCTTTCTAAGTAAACTTCTTTGAAGGTATAGGTAGAATTTCTGAAAATTCACCATATATTCGCTCATTCTAAAATGACTCAACATGTCTCCATTATCAACCAATAAATAGAAAATTTTTAAGCTCAGGAAATGGATGACACCGGACTCACTCAACAATTCCTCATGGACCTTGTACTAGGTAGTATTTCATTTCTGCTTCCTCCTTTCTAAATTCCCATGATTATTTCCATTAAACAAATCACTAAATAGGTCAACTGTTTTTCCATCCACTTTCCTTTCCATCTTTTTCTCCTCCCCCCCAACTGTAGTTGTAAAAATGTCAGTCAGGAGCCCTCACATATAACAATGTATGAGTTACGTGGACTCTGGGACAGCTGAAAACCAATGACAATTTTGGATCCGCCAAAATCTACTAATGTTCAAAGAGCATGCATTTAGCAGGAACTGGAAGTTAACAATGTTTTCTATAGTTCTTGACATGTAGAGATGTGCAGTTGCTGTCTTTCGGAAATCCAAAAGACAGAATAATTTACTCTAAATATGATGCCCTGTCACTTCACTGTGTTTTTCAATTTTTGCCATCATTGTGATTTACTAGCATATAAGATATGCTTATGTATTTTCTCATCAGAATGCCAGAAAGAATCACCAGTTTGCAATGTGGCATGGGCTAAGTAGTGATTATTAACTCAAGGACAAAACAATGAAATGCCAAGGAATTAAGGTTTTAAGGTTATTCCAAGTATGATGTTGAAATGAAAATTATTTTCTTATACTGGGTCTGCAGAAACAGTTGACAGACAACCTTTTTCATTGTATTACAGTAAAATTAAACAAGAACCGAAAATAGTTACCTCCCCCAAAAGAATAACTGGCAATACCCTAGGAGTTACCATTAAAACTCGTTTTCAAACACCTCAACCACTATAAACCATAAAAGTAAAATCCAATACATTTCTATGATCCAAAAGAATCATAAAAAAAAAGCCATAAACATCACCTGCCTTTAAATCAATTGGAGTGTCACATAGTTGAGTAATTCTCTCCTTTAAAAGACCTGAACAGCAATTTGGCAATCAACTGTCTTAGTCATCCTAATGACCAAATCATATGAACATGTGGCAACTCAATCCATTGCTCAGCAATGCAAAATCTGAGAAGCCACCTATGGGCCAATTCCAAATTGTGTTATACTGGTTCTGTTTAGTCCTAATAGAAATAATATATACAACAAAAATAAAAGTCATTGCTATTTTTTTGAATTTGTTTAGGAAAACATTGGATAATTTTATTTTTGGCAATTTTTTATTCCTATCAATGCATAAGTGCAGAGGACATTATCAATAAAAATTTTAATCCCTATCACAGAAGCACAATAACTACAAATAGGATTTTATAATGAATGTCTATTTATACACATATATATCATACATACATATACAAATATACATATAGCAATATCACAGTCTTCTGTTTGAAACTGAAAATTATAAAAACAGAGGTAGTAATAAGCCACATACACAAATTACTCAACAAAAATCCGCCATTAGTCATTAATGAGATAAACTACTTAGACTTAGAAGACTAGAGCAATCAAAATAAATCACGATTTGCTGCCTATGACCACAAATCAAATCAAAGAGCTTTTACCAACTTTGTTCCACCTCCTAAGGGAAATAAAAAGAGTTTATGTCAAAATTAATTTTACTTAGAGGTGGTGTTTATCTGTGTGCAAAGTGGAAGTGGGTGTGCCTGAAACAGCCATACCAGCTTGTGGCACATTTGTTCAAAAATGGACAGGGACACAGTGTTAATGGACAAACTGCTCACAAGGGGTCTATCTTAATCAACTGAGCTGGTTGGATTGAAAATGACCCAATCAACTCATCATCTCTAAGTCTACCATACAATAACACATGTCTACACACATGTTGGTGCTTTGCTCCTTTACCAAACATTTCCTAGTAGAAAATTATGGCTCAAGAAATGAGTGTATTCTCTCTTTAAGTGAGGATCAGTCAAGTGTATCTATTGCTTCAGTGGGTTCATTTAAATTGCATAGGATACATCAAGTCAGTTTGGATCTAAGAGCCTGTTAGCAAATGTGTTTGACCTTCTGCTGATTATAGCAAGATCATTTGTTTTGTCAGAATTATAAACGTCTTAGCCTTGCCACCTGGAGCTTTTGGACTTGCTCATTAGACCCCTCTGTCCCACTGCATCCCACAGGGGCTGCTAATTACTGGCTTTACTCCATTTAGTCTCATCTCTGATTTAATTATGTGCACTAAGCCCTAATGAAAAGTACAATATGGCTGTTCCTACCTTGGCATTCTCCATTTCTCTCTTCATGCCCAGCATTGCATAGACAGTTGCCAATGGGTACCAGCCATTCACCATCTGCCCCACAATACATTTTTGGCACATCCTTTTCTTCTGAGTTGTTGACACAAGAGCCTCGAACTTCCACTAGGGAGGATGTATCAGCCCCAGTGATGGTGTCTGGAAATTGGGCCAGATTTCGAACTGTCAACGGACACTTCTTATAGAAAACCCGAACAGAGACTAGAGCAATACAGGCTCCAACATCCTGAAAAGCCAAGTAGAACCCTTTCTTGCTCAGTGGTCCCACATCTCTTATCTCGGTGTTCAACTTCATGATTCTATCACCAATGTCCACTTGGGTGAAGCTCTCATCAGCAGCAATGGTGTCGATCTTAGCAAACTGGCTTTCTCTGATAAAGCGCTCTTTGTCATTATTGGATTCATAGTAGTACAAGTTAAAAGTCTCTTTGCAAGTTCCCATAACTCCTGGTAGGCTATTACAGTCTCTCAGTGTGAATTTAATCTCAATATACACCCTCTGAGCCCCTTCTCGAGGAATCCAATCAGTTCGTAACCAGTTGTTTTGGCTGGACTCCATGACATTGCAGACTTGGTAAGTACGGATTGGAGTATTTTTCTCATCCATAATACTCACTTCTTCCCACTGTGAATATTCAAAGAGAAATAAACTAAATGAAAATTTACATCAAAGCATTATTTGGTAATCCTTTCTTCCTCCAGTAGGACCCTAATTTTATTTGTTTCTAACATCAGAACTACTAAAAAATGAGAAATACAAAAACCAACTACAGAAGTCTCTTTAGAGAAACACAGTCATAATAGTTATAAGATATCTTGGTGGCTAAGCATTTTTTTTTCATTGGTTCTATCTCTTGAATAACAGCCAAAGACTCAGGTAATCCCATTTATGGTGAGTTTATTGTCTGTGAGTTCTCCACAGTTATTTCTGGTGGTCTAGCAGCCTTCAGTTCACCTATTACAACAGCACCAATTGGAAGTGGCAACAGTTCAAATTTGCTTATAAATGAAAACCCAGTAATGTATATTGTTTCAACAATTGAGTAGAGACCTGCAAATTAAGGACAGGAAGAGTGTAGCTTGCCAAAGGAAGACAATTATCAGTTAATTAGTAGAACTCCTGTCAGAACTTTGCTCCCTAATACCTAAAAAATGTCAGTCTTTCTTTCTGGCACAATCACTGTTCTTTAAAAAGAAAAAAAAAAACACATTCACAACATTCTGTGATCTCAAGTAATCCCAAGAAAATGGGCAGTCAATAGTAAACCCAAGAATACTAGATTTGGGGCCAATTGCAATGGTAACTAACTTTAAAACCATTTGTTCCTATAATCATCATGTATGTTTGTTTATTCCTTTTGAAATTTCAGAAATCCAGAAGTTTTAAGAAAGGAATATGGCATTGAACCCATTTTATTTCACTCTAAATCTGCCTTGAAGAGTGGAAAATAAACTAGCAGATGGAAATTATGTCACCAAGAATGAGAAAATTTAACAAGAGTGGGAGCCGTGACATGCAGACTGAATTTGATGTGCCTGGAAAATCTGCTTGGTCCTATTTATTATTCAAAAGATTACAGATCTAGAGATTATTTAGTTCAACCTCTTCACTTTTATGGATGAATAAACTGAGTCTCAGAAAAAAAAGACTTGCACATGGTCACAAGAGTCATATTGGAAGTAAGATCTATACCTAAGACTTTTGACTTCAGAGCTAGGGTGCTTCCCTTATTACTTGTTAAAGATGTCCCTTCCTATGGTAGAATAGATTTGGAGTTGCAATAGACTGACAAAGCCATGAGATAGATTGTCCATTCCAATCATTCATTAATGTCCAGTCTACTGAATTTCTATAGACCTGACATAAATCTGCCCTGGCAGCGACATAGGAATATCACTAGATGGAAAAGAAATGACTTTACAAGTATTACAGAATAGTTCTACTTATATCTTCATTTTGCTCCAAAGAATTATGTAAAAATATTACATATCTTTTGGAGGCATCCCCAAGGGTATTACTGAACATTAGTAGCAAAGAAAATGTATTAGGTATACATTTTAGAGTTCATAACATATAAATTCTTTATTTATCTGCTACTATTGACAAAGTTGGATGGGGGGGAATGGTAAAGGCCAGGGATGAAATAAGTATGAGTATGAATCAAAATTGATTTTCTTCCTTCTAATTAGCAAGTAATTGCCAGTAATTTCCTTTACTTGGGAAAATAGTTGATGAATCCAATATATAATCTCCCCCCTCTTAGAAATATTCACAAAGTTATTCCATCTCAGAGCAAAGGGAATATCCTAATCTAAACTGAGACGCTTAGGTTTTGTCTACACAGTATGAAATAGGATAGCTAAAGCCCCAAAGTGGGATTTTTCCACTGATGCTTCCTGCTTGACTAACTACATAGCTCAAATTAACTGAACTACTGACAAAACTCCCTATTCACTAAATCCTAGGGTATATAGCGCAAGACCATGAGTGGTCAGCTCTTTTAAATGAGAATTGCCTTCTGAATGAAATTCTGTGTTAAAAGGATGCCATGGAGATTGGATTTTGTAGGATTGGTCTCACGTATGAAGGTAGAAGAGAATAAGGAGTCTCCTATAACCTATGATGATGTGCTTGATATATTTTCCAAAATGTGTCCTTATTAACAAAAATCAATCAATCCAGTTTATGATAGTCACTATTATCTCCAAATAACTATCTTTCAAATTCCCCCCCAAAAAAAGGTAGCAAATGTTGTAAGTAATAATAATAATAATACCCGACATTATATAACTTTATATAAAATTTTAAAGTTTTCATATCACTTTACATATGATAATCAGTTTTTTAAAGAGATTTAGCTTTAACAATCCAATTCAATGCCTATTTGAAATTTGAGGCATTAAGCTTTTTCAATTATAAAATTTTAAGAAATTATAAATTAAGTTTATAACTAAAAATATTAATTGTACTAGAGCTACTCCGTATTTGGGAATAGGGAATCCTTAAGTTTTATCATCACCATCTCATTATAACACCTAAAATGCTGTACAGGTAAAGAATTGTCTACCATAGACCCATAAAGCAATTCTGCAATATATGCATTTATCCAGGAATAGTTTTCAATATAAATAAATAAATAATCACAGTTTTAAAAAAAAGTTTCCTGTCCACAAGAACTGACCAGGATGCTTTTTCAAAAATTGGGAAAAAAAGAAATAGAGAATTTGTTAACTTCCAATACACACTTGCAAAGAATCAGGCAGGCCGTAAAATAGGATCTAAAATTTGTCACTAACTTTCTTGAAGTAGGCTACATGTACAGGGATTTAGTAAAATGTCAGGTTCTGCATAAAACTATAGCCATTCCCTCCTCAAACTGGAAAATAGCTTTCAATAAGGAAAATCTGGCAAATGAACATGATTAATAACTCACACCTTCCATCTTCAATTTTACTGGTAGTTTTCATATATTTTAATCTACAGAGAAGTACCCCACTGCAGCCGGAGAAAGCCTGTGTGAATCAGTGACCTTTCCAGGGTATAGGATTAACAAGAAGCCTGACTCTCACTGAGATAAAGCTGTACCTTTCTCCACTGTCAAAGAATGAGGGCAATTGCCTACAATCAACAATGAATACAGCCTGTCTACACTGCCAGAGACCTGCCAATCACAGTGTCCCTTAAAAAAAAAATGATTTTGAGGCATCTAATATTTTTCTACACAAAACTACTGAAAACCGTAGTCAAGTCTGGACAAAAATAAATTTAAAAACCCAACCAAACAACAAAAATAAACAAGAAAACCACAACAAAAAACACACAATGAGGCAAACTAATTTTATAGTATTATTTGCCACAGACGGCCAAGTCAAATTTCTGCTAGCATAAGAGTTTTTAAAAGGCAGCTTAAATTTCTTCAGCTCTACTAACCATGTCTTTGCCTTATTTTTGGAAAGAGAACATGTTCACCTGCAATAGTTCCTATAAATCTTTTTTCCTTATAAATCACTCAAGTGTTTATTCAGCTCAAGGGTATGTGGCACCATACTGGGTAACTAGTTCTTGTATTTTGCTTAATAAAGCCTCTTAATCTCGCAACCCCATTATTTTCAATCAGCGAATCTTAGTCACAGAATACTAAAGGTGCAAGTCAGGGTCATTTGTTTAATTTCTAAAGGATTTGAGAGTTATTTTAATTTGGCAGGAGCAAGATGCACAATGCTGACATATTTCAAAGACTGTTTCCTAGGACTAATAATTAAGGGGGGATGGGGAGAGAGGAGACATGTTGCCATTTGCCTATTTTCATTTCTTACATCTTCAGATGCAGGCAGTGATCGGCAAGTGCTACATATACTGAGACAAATTAACAGTGAATATTTGCACCTTCGAAGATGAGGTCTCTCCTACTTAACCAGCCATCCCAGTCCCTTCGACCTTAGACTAGAAATTCTCTAACTTTCCACATTTGGCAGAAACAATACCCAAACCCAAGCTGTTGGGATGTTTCTTTTGAAGACAAGGGATGCAACTGGCAGGAGTCAGATGGCTTTCTCAGAATGTACAGGAAAACAGCAGTGATTGGAGATTGTGATATGGAGGTATGAGGCTTTCACAGTATGTATCCTCAGAATTGGACTTGCTTGCATGCAGTAAGACCTGCCTTCTCCCTCCTTTATCTTTATTGATTCATTTTCTTAATCTGGAAATAACACAATTGCTCCACAGTTAACCCCTGTAAGGTCTTCCACGGCTATAACAGAAATAGGCATAGATTCCAATTTGGTCCCCAGATCATGTTTCTTGTCAGTATTTTAGTTTTAAATAGGCATCTAAGTCCATGCCTCAACCAATCTCCTAATTTTGAAACCCTTTTCTGCCCTTTTGGTTTCTAGTTCTTCCATGACAGAGTTATCCAGGGGGAGTATAGGATTTCTTCAACAAAGCCTAATTCACTTCATAGGCCATGGAGGAAATCTGACCTCCTCACCACAATCAACAATAATCGAGCCATTAGGGCTCTCCAGAAACTTACTAATCACTCTTAAAAAAAAAAAAAAAAAAAAAAAAAAAAAAAAAAAAAAAAAAAAAAAAAGAGCTCTTTTGATCAACTACCCATTCAGAACTTACCCCTCCTTCCAAAGGGCTGGCTATCCACCCAAGCTCTCCCTGAACCGATCTGGAATCCAATAAGGTAACTGCAGAAAAACAAAGCAAAATAGATTAATTTCCAATCACTAAAAGCCAATACTACAGAAACTATTTGCTTGAGTGTTTCCATATGTGAGGAGGGTAAGCACATCCAACTCTGATCTAAACCCAAACTTTGTTTCACTTATGTAAATAATCATTATTCACTTGATCTTCTCCCCCCCTTTAAATCTGCAGGTTTTTATTTATTTAACTTGCCTAGCAGTTAAAATTCCTTCCAAGGACTCTGTTAATCCATTTGGTTTTAAAGATAAATGCAGAATTCAAAATAAAATGAGAAGACAATATGGGGCAATTAATCTCCAGAGTAAAATATGCAGATATCTATGAATGGCATTGGATGGGATTATATTTATTTTCACAAGTTTCAGGTGACTATATAACCTAACTGCCTGGCAAAGTCATAATTGAATTCTTTATGAGTTTCCCCTAAGGATCATAAAAGACTAAGGATTCTTTTTTTTTTTTTTTGATTGGTTGATTGAGCGTATTTTTCCCTCTTTTATCCTCCTTTTCTGTTTATCACAACTAAACCTATATGGCATTAATGTTTGATAAGCTGATTTTTAAAAATAGCAAAGTTTCAAAGGAAAGATGCATGATGTATTCTAGAATCATAGCCAAGTATGGAGAATAACATCGTCTATGGTCTCTTGGTGGAGACGGTTTGATGTTACTGCCTTTGTTTTTCCTTTCACACCTCTGAAGAGAATTCGAGTTTTGAATTTTAGGTATATATAGTAGTATCTAATGGATTTGATATGCTTCTGTCATCCTAACTTGGAACTGCAAACCATGGTGCTATGACACCACATAAGTATGAAAGACGTCCTTTTTTGGGAACAGCTAAGGTCATTTATCTTTATGACATTGAGAATCCAAATGAATTCCTAATCCTCTATCTCCATTCCCTTCCCCATCGTCCCTGATGATCTGGAGGCCCAAAGATCCACTAAAAATGAACCAATGGTATATTAACATGATCAGCAAGGCCAACCAGAATGGGGTGAGGGGTAACAATTCCCCGGAATGGGTATGGTGAATCCCTCCTTACTCCAAAACCGCCCCCTTCCCATTATTCTGAATTCTTTCCTCCCCAGTAGTTTCCCCCCCCCTTCCCAGTCCATCTAGTTATAACCAGTATTTCTCTTCCTTTTCTTCTTATGGAGAAATTGAAATCTCTAATATGATTTTTAAAAATTGTAACAGCTATCCTCCACCCCCCGCCAGCGACACCCCTACCCCAGCACCTAGAATCTCCCTCCACCCTTCCCCCACCTCCGTATCTTTCTTCTCTCCCCAGAGAAAAGCATGCAACATCCATTTGGATTAATGTAAGGTGGATTAAGGAAACAAAGGGAACAATGCGACCCAATTTACAAAAAAAAAAAAAAAAAAAAAAAAAAAAAAGTGGGGGGGGAAGAGAGGGTAAAAGGGGAGAAAGGGAAACGTGATGAGAATCAAAAGAAGGAACAAAATGAATTTATTGAAAAAAAAATAAGGGGAGGGCGCGTTAGAGAGGGAGGAGACATCCTGGCTTTTCCCTACTGCGGCTACGTCGGTGGATTTTGGCTACAGCTATTTCACCCCAGCTCCAAGTTTAGATTCTCTAGCCACCCTAGCCCCATGGCTCCCCTTCCTTTCCCCCACACAAAAAAAGAGAGAGAAAGAAAGAAAAGAAAAGAAATCAAAAGGAGGAAAGGAGCTCTGCATTTGGTAACAAACAGGAGTCTCCCGGGACGGACTATTAAGTTCACGAAGTAGCAGAGCGAGCGCACAGGGCCTGATGATTATCTCCTGCCTATCCCTCTGTAAAGGACTCCCTGCCGCCCACACCTGACAAGGTAACAGAAGACAGTAGGCCCCGGGTGGTCTGGGGGACGGAGATGAGCTAGGACCATCTTATCTCCCTCATAGACAGTCTTTTTCTGTAGTCAGGTATGTGTATATCTCTCATCTCCAGCCTCTCTAGTTTTGGATATCGTCCGTTCCTACATTATGTGGATGAAACTACGTTGTTTTTTTTTTTTTTTTTAGCCCCCTCTCCTTTCGTAAGGAGAAATATATAAACTGGATCGGAATGCGCAGAAAGACTAGATATAGACAAGATAAATAGATAGATAGTAGATAGGTATAGATATAATGGTCACACACACACACACACACACACACACACACACACACCTTCTCTATTGCCTCCTTGGTTAGGAAACGAGCCTAATAAATTAACCCAGTTCCTCGGACCGCACAGATGCGCTCGTTCCAGACGCTCTGAGAATGAGCGGAGAAAGAGCTCTGTCCTTAGCTGTCTAAAGCCTTTATTTCGGAACTAAGACGCCACCTCCAGGGACGCTCGCAGGGAGGGCCGCAAAGGGAAACCCTACAATCTGTTGGATTGCAACTTGCTTCTCTTTCCCCGGGAGCGGTAAGGATTATATTAGCCGAGGAATGGGAGAGCTCCCGGACTGCCAGTGACAGGAGCGCATCCAGGACTGTAGAGTCACGTCCCTGAAAAATCAGGTCACTAACACCCTGGTTGGCGCAGCAGCCGCGATCCTGCTGCAAACCTGCAGCCTTATTTCTCGGGTTTAAGAAAGAAAAGAAAATAGCTGAGAGAAGGGATGGTGGTGGTAAAAATAAACTTTAAGACTCCGGGAGCAAAGGATGAAGTCTCAGAAGAAATAGGATCCACCACCCCATCCCGCTCCAGCCGCTGGACTTGATCTCTCTCCCACCACTAACTCGCGATCCTTTGCAGAACTCCACTTTAGGATCTGCGTTGCGCTGAATTACACCGCTCTCAGGTTCCCGGGAGCCCGTCCCGTCCCCTGGAGACACTGGTCCGCAGATGCTAATGAACTTTGGCCCCTCTCACTAAACTTGGACAGACTTGCAGCTTGCACCCATCGCAGCACCCACGGCGCCCACCTGGGTCGCCTGAATCTTTCATCTTTCCTCTTCTCCGGCTCGCACCACTCCTGCCCATCCCATACAGCTAGGAGGATGGCGCACACTCGGACCCCGGATCCAAGATCTCCGGAATAGCCGGGAAAAAACATCGTCTATCCTCCCGTCAGTCCTCAGCGCGCGCACCCAGCAAACCCTTACCTTCGTTGGCAGGATATATCCTAGAACCGGTGACACCATTGCAAATTCCAAACAGAAACGAAAAGAGGATGAAATAGAAAATCCCAGCCATGATTTTGTCGATGCCAGCGCCGCTCTTGCCTGTTCTATCCCAGTGGAATAAATGCTTAAGTTAGGAGTGCAGCGGGCTGTAGACATTGCCAAGGAGGCGGGGAACAGTGACGTCAGGCCGCCAGTCTGAAGGGATCGGCCAATTGTGAGGGAGATCGCTCCGCTTGGTCTCCGCCCCGGCCCCCTGCTTAAAGTCCGCACTTCTCGGGTTTCCTCCCGCTTTTGCATTTTGCCGGGTGCTTGTCTCTGCCGCGGGAGATGCCGACGTATTGGGGACTCTCAGCCTCCGGGGCTGCTTCTTTAATCTGGAGTATCAGTCCTGTCCTCTAGCTAGCTCATTTCAGCTAGAGGGTGAGGAGGGAGGAGTATAAAGGGCTGGAGGACAGGGACATCTTTAAGATCCTCCATCTCTTGGGTCCTTAGTCACTAACTACCTGAAATAGGAGTCAAAACCCCGCGAGTACGGAAAAGGGAGCTGTTGGTCTTGAAAATGGTGTCTTAATTGAAGAGGAAGAAGAGTGGGGGCCCACTTCCACCAATAAAATGAGGTCCCTGAAAAATGTTTTATATTTTCATGCCCCCTCATCACCACCACCACCACGACCACCACCATCCCTTATACGTAGATCTTCCTTGATGTTTCTTTTCTACGTGGTCCTTTCAATTTGCTGAGTTTAAGACAGATCTAGGACTTGGGAGGAGTTAGGGGGTAAACGAACAGTTCTCACCTCTCCTTTACAATTCAATAACCTTTTCTTCCACACACTACCTTTTCTCTGATGGGCTCCATCTCATCTAATAAGTTAAGGAAAGAGTCAGAGACAGGGACGACGATTAGGTACCTTCTCAGTATCGATAATGGGGTGCAGGGGGGGAGAAGGGGTGTTTCAGAGTGATTAGAAGCATAGGATAAAATTCAAAGAAAGATACATAGTCGGGAAACCGACTATTACCAGCCTGTGTTTGGCAGTGCTCAACCCCTTTCGCCTCTTTTTCTCAGGTGAAGTTCCAGAAAAATGAATTAACAGCAGAGAAAAGGGAGAGTCAGCAGTCCCCCTAATCTACACGGTTTAAGAATAAAGAAATGCAAAAACCTGGATCCTCTGAATGAAGATGTTGAGGTACATGAAAGGGTCAGGTTTCAAAGACTAAATTCTCTTATCCTACCCCACCCTCTCATCACCCAATCACTTAGAAAAGAAAGAAAAAAAAAAAAAAGGAAAGTCTTTCTGTCTGGGGAGAAAGTGCTCTGAGGGATTTCTTCTGTTTCCTTAAATAAAATACACTTTAAGCACCTGGTACATTTCAACGCGGTGACAAGGTCGAGATCACATAAGTATTGTCCATTGATTCCACTTCCCAGCGCCAGTTTTTCTTGGCCTGTTTTTGGAGGATGGGGAAGGGTCGGGGTTAGGGTGGGTAGGGCACGCATGGAGGGCAAGATCTGGGGATGCATTAACTTTCCAGGATTTTTCGCAGTCATGTTTCTTTTCTCTCTCTCCTCCTCCTCTAGCTGCCCCTCCTCCTTTTTCTTTTTTTTTTTTTTTTTTTTTTTTTTCTTCCTCAGGGATTTCCTCCGGAGCTTAAAAAACAGTCACCGCTAACCCCCGAGGGCAGCAGCCCTGGGTGCTGGCTTAGGTTCTAGCCCGAGCGGCTGCGGCTCATTTTAAACCAATAGCGCCACCTTCTGGGGAAATACAGACCCAGGCGGCGAGAGCGGGCGAAGTGAGTGAAGGGAAAGAGGAAAAGGGGAGGAGGCGGGGGTCCAGACAAAGACGTCAGTGTGACAAATCAATGGAGAAGGAAGGGTCTTTCGCTCCAGGAGGGCATCTTTCTGCCCCACAACCTTCCGCCGCAGTCTGTACAGCCCAGGGCCCCAAGAAAAGCTTGTAATAATAACGGGCAAGCATTTGAAGGAGAAACTCACGAAAGCCAAAAGGAGGATTCGTTCCGAGTGGCAGCTAGCTAGTCTCTTTTTAAAGTGTGATCTCTGCATGTGAATGGGGAGTGGGGCAGCACGCAGAGAAAGGAGAGCCAGCCAGCTAGAGTCCTGCCTTGTTTCAGCGACTGGCTAAACCTTTAGGGGCTGAAATCCTTGGACAGCCCCTTTCCACTGAAGCAGCCTCGATTTCCCGTGGAGGGTCATATACGAGCCCACTTGCTTTAAAGACCTGCTGCCCCAATCCCTTCCTCGCCCTTCTTGAGCTGGCATGGAATAGAGATTGGCCCTGTGTATTCAGCTAACCAAGGGTAGGTTGGAGAAAGGGGTTTATATTCCAGTGACCTTCAAATCTAGTTGCTATGATTATTAATTTCATTGTTAGAGGGGAAATAAATACTAACTTTAAGCAAAGAAAGAGCCTTTTAGAAAAGCTTACTTGGGGAAAAAAACATTTCTGGGTTCCCTTAAACTCCCTCCAGGGTTTGGGGGACAAAGATAATGGATTTTTCTGGGCCCGTCCATTTGACTCACTCAAGATTAACCAACACTAGAATTTTTCCAACGGTTTATGTGCTATCTCTCCTAATGAGCATTTCTATTTTTGCCTATGTGTATTTGTTTGAAGTGGGCCATAGGCGCCTGCCTGAATCCTTAAAAAATCAGAGAAATTTCTCAAACACGTATTGACTTTTAGGAATATGCTCCCAGAATATTAAAGGAAGCCTTTCCAATCACAGCTGCCTGAAACCAATGCACCATTTAACTATGAAACACTGAGTGACTTTTTCGTTTTCTGATACTTGTTTCATTTTGAAGCTCCATCACAGCTTAATAATTTGAAGGGCCAAGAGCCCTGCCTGGAAGAAGACCTGGAACATAACTACTCCTCTTTGAAACAGCTTTGTGCTTGAGGTCAGAAATCAGCTGCTTAAAATTCCCCTGTATATTGCTGCATTGTTCCAACGCAGAAAAAAAGTGCTTTAACAGCCAGACTCCTAAAAATAGGGCAAGGAAGAAGATGGGAGACTTGGATTGGTTAGTTTAGTCCACTAGCAATTCAGAATTCCTGATTTATCAGGAGGAAATGACCACAGGTATTGAAAGAGGTGTAAATGTATGTACCCATCATGAGTCCTAGTGATATAATAAATGACTGTACTTCTTGTAAAAAAAATATATATATACTTGAGCCCTTCTACTCTTTAAATGATTTTCTTTTCTCTCTATAAACACTGACCAGATATATACACTGCCAGAAAATTGTTTGACACTTTAGATTCATCTTTGCAACAAGGTCAAATGTACTTTAAAGTTCACTTAATGGCAAAAGAAAGTGAAAGATGCCAAAATGTAAAATAAGTCCTTTGTCTTAAATGTTTCCCAGATCCTAACTTAAAGTCCTAACTTAAAGCCTTGTAATATATACTAACCCAAGACTGCTTTAACTTCTAAAAATGTGTTATTATGATTTAAAGCCTAGTTTAATAAATATATTTAGAACAGTACTATGTATCCCAATGATCTGCATTGTAAGACTAGAAGGGAAAGTGCATTTGATCCATGGCTTATTAATAGAACCTGAAAATGAAAGTTGTTCAGTGTTGATCAATGAGTGAAAAACATGGGACCTTTAAATAATTTTCCTATTAACAGTCTCTTAAACAAAAACAATGTCCAATGGGAAAAGAAAAAAAATATTTGATTAATTTTGATTCTTCATGTCTCCATAGCAAAAGGTCATTTCCTGAAGCCCAAATATCAAAAGCATTCTTCTTACCTCTGTTGTAGGAGGGGAAGATGTTTTCTTCCACCTACAAGTAAACTCTCAAATTACTTCTTTCCACTAATTTGTGGAAACCCAATCTTTCTATAACCATTATATAAAATGGATCTGTCAAAAAATTCCAAGAGTGGAAATTTCACCATTCTTCTTCTTCTTCTTCTTCTTCTTCTTCTTCTTCTTCTTCTTCTTCTTCTTCTTCTTCTTCTTCTTCTTCTTCTTCTTCTTCTTCTTTTTCTTCTTCTTCTTCTTCTTCTTCTTCTTCTTCTTTTTCTTCTTCTTCTTCTTTTTCTTCTTCTTCTTCTTCATCTTGTTCTTGTTCTTCTTATTTTTATTGTTCTTGTTCTTGTTCTTCTTTTGCTCCTCCTCCTTCTCCTCCTCCTCTTCCTTCTCCTCCTCTTCCTCCTTCTCCTCCTCCTCCTCTTTCTCCTCCTCCTCCTCCTCTTTCTCATCTTCCTCATTTTCCTTCTCTTCCTTCTCCTCCCCCTCTTCTTCCTCTTCTTCCTTTTGCTTTTCCTTTTCCTCCCCCTTCTTCTTCTTCCTTTTTGAATGGAGGAAAGATTTATTTTACATTCTTGCAAGAATGCGTGACTAGGTGCCTAGGTAAATAGACACACCTTTGGGACTCCAAAGGCAGCTTTTATTTCTTGTCCTGAAGCACAAGCCCCTCCCCTGATTCCTCATTAATTGGATGTTACAGAAGTTACATGTCATGAATTTCCATTTGGCATTACATAACCAGTCTTTGCTCCCAAGGAGCTTATATTCTAGAAGGGGGAAGGATAACAGAAGAGGTCTAAGGGCAAAAAACAAAAAAATTCTTTTTAAATCTCAGGCTACTACCCCAGATTACAAAAGTCAATCTCTGCCCTCAAGGAGTTTACATTCTTTTGGAAGATAACCTCCACCCTTGATATCCTTCTGGGTTTCAATTTTCTAATTTGTTTCATTTCTCCAATTTAATTTTCATAACTGTGGAAAACAATTGTTGGTCCATTTCTCACAATTTCCACTTTTTTTTCTTTTTAATAATTTGATTTCCATATTTTTTTTTCAAATCCCTCAGATTTGGCTAATTTTTACATCGCACTTCATAATAAGTCTATTAACCCCTGCACACATCTCCTTAGACAGGATGGATAATTAATCCCTGAATTCTCTGCTAATTCTTCTGATAGGGCTGTACAAAAGTGAAATTACTTCCAATTGTAGCACATGTTCCTCTTCTTCCTGCCAATAATCTTTCTAGAGTCATTCTATTTTCCTATGCAGTTCTGTTAGTGGCATCTAACTACTCTGCTATTCCTTTTTCTGCCTCTCTAGTGTAACTTATCCAATAATATTTACTCACCAGAGTAGGATTGACCCAAATCCAGAACTAGACTTCTAATCTTTAATTCATCAGCTACTGGCCTTGACTTAATTCTTCCTGATTCATGAAATGTCAAGTTAAAGGAAAAGCCAATTGGGTCAGTGCACAGGTGCCCACTCAGTTCCCAGGCAAAACAGATTTGAGAGTGCTTAGGGTGTGCTCATGCGAGAAAATTGCCAGAGCTACCCTCAGTTATGCTCCAAACTTGGGACCTTCTACATGCTTCTACAATCCCTAGATTTTAGAATCATTTACACTACTATGAGAGGCAAGCTGATTGATCTCCAGATATAAGGGACTGGTATAAAACATTGCAATTCTTCCCAAGAATGTTATTTTGGGAACAGGAGAAATCCACTCTCATATTCTTCCATACCTAAAGGGAAATGGTAGTATCTGGTCATGGACATTCTTCATTTCAGTCTCTTTCTTTCAGTGTATGTACGTATGCTATTGGAAAGAAATGTCCCAATGTACCACCTTTGATTAAGACTGGACGTAACTATACAGATGCCCCAAAAGTCTTAGTGTCTTTTTCAAACTATTAGAGCTTAATATGCCTTTATCACTTTTAAAATTATTACCTTTCTATTTTCATTAAGTTTGCAAATAGATACCTAACATTCTGCAACCTAGGGCTTGTTTTTTAGGTAGTCAGAATTAGGAGATCTGAGTTCTAGTTGGAGCCTGCCACCATCTGATTAAAAAAGAGCTTTCTTTTCTATAATCTTAAGCAAGTCTCAGGATCTCATTAACCAATACCTTATTTTCTTCAGGAGCAGCTAAATGATGGAGTGGATAAAGCAGTGCCCTTACAAGGAGGACCCGAGTTTAGATCTTTTCTTAAACATTTACTAACTCTGTGACACCAGGTAAGACACTTAACCTATGAACTAGAGAAGGAGATGGCAAACCATTCTGATAGCTCTGCCCAAGAAAACCTCAAATGGGGTCATGAAGAATCAACCATGACTAATGGACTAAAACAATTTTTTCTTCTTCATAGTAACTCTTTTTTCCAAAGAACTCTCACTGAAATGGACCTCCAAATTGTATCCTACACAGTATCCTTTCTAAAATATCCAACCTTCTGATCTCTGGTGAAAGACTTCTAGTGAGAGGGAGCTCAGTACCTCACAAGGCAGCCCAGTGAACTTCTCCATTAGTCCAATTTTTGTACATTTTTTTTTCTTTCCAACAAATACAAACCTTTGTTACTTCCATTTGTTACCTCAAGCTCTGATTTTGAGATTTGGAGACAAATAGAACAAGTCTAGTGCTGTTCTTGCATGGTAACCCTTCAAATACTGAAGACAATGAATCTGAAGGGTTTCCCTTCTAAGGTTATCTTATTTAAAAGTTTACAAAGGTCTTTCCTCAATACAACTTTTGATATACCTGGTGAGTATGAGTATTCATACGCCAGTTTTAGAGTTAAGGAAAGAAAGGATCAAAATATTTAAATGGCTTCTCTGGAGATGTTTTGTTCAGTACTTTTTTTTTTTTTCCAGTTGCATTGATACTTTAGATTCTACTTGAGGTTTTCTTGGCAAAAATACTAGAGTATTTCCTTCTCCAGACGAGGAAACTGAGGTAAACATATTAAGTAACTTGTCTAGAATCACACAGCTAGTACATTTCTGAGGCTGAATTTGAACTTGAAAAGATAGTCTTCCTGACTCCAGGCTTGGCACTCTATGTGTAATAGCTAACTTTTTGAAGTTATAATCAATGTCTTCCAAATCCAGGGTTTGACCATAAAGTTTCCTAATTCCAAATCCAGTATTCTTTCTATTACACTCTCATTGCTTCTCTTCTATTTAAAAAACATGGAAGGAAAGAGATCTCTAAGGTTTTTTACAACTCTGGAATTCAAGGAATAATTTTTCCAAATAAAAGGATCTTGTTTTAAAGTGGTGAAGTATCTGGGTACTACTAAATCAAATGATCCCAATAGCCATACTGGTAGTCATGTAGTCATCTGAGATTGATATAGCTCACTTCATCAGATAAAACATTCAGGGACCATGGAGTCAGGACTGGTCAAAGCCCAGGACTCATAAGCTTGCCATAGAATCTAGAAATGGAAAGAACCACGGAGATCATCCAGTCCAATGCTTTCAATTCACAGATGAAGAAACTCAGTATTTTTTTCCCCAGTAGGCTACCATAAATGTTTGTTGAGGATAATAAAGCCTGTTGCAATGTTTATTCCTTTATGTTAAGGTTTTGAACTACTTACTAACATGGAAATACCCTGAATGTGACATATAAATGGAGTTAAGTTCTTAGGCATATTGAAGGAGCTGAAATTAGATTTTGATAGGTCATGGGGAGAATGTATGACAGCAAAGAGGATTGGAGATGGGGGTTGGGGAGAAGAGGCAACTTCTCAGGGAGGGAGAAGGGAAACACTGCAAAGAGGCTGGAGGCAACTGAACAAATACTTCTTCATCCACAATTTTGCTTTGGACTGATTCTAAGTACAACTAAACACACGGCATGAATTCAGTTTAGAAAGAGCCAAGAACTCGAAATTCTTAGAATTATTTAGAAGCTTTCCTTAGGTCTCTTTGACCCCTTTGGATTTTGTAGAGACTCTGCTCCTTTCTTCAGGAAGACATAGGGACCAATCTAACCTGACATCCTATTGCATAACAGTATGTTTTAAGACTTAGAAAGGTCTTTTATGAATGAAAGCCATGCTTTTAATGAAGGGTGGTAAAGTCTTAATTGGAGCCTTGCATGCATAATACCTGGCAGAATCAAAACCAAGGATAGCCATGTGGGGGTACAATGCATTCATTTGTACTAATTTAAAATACCAGTACTAGACTCTTGATTAGACATTGGTCTTAAATTTAAGGATATGGCTACAGTGATTGTTAGATTTACTGGGAGAATTATTAAAGCTGTGTTAATTTACCATGAAAACAAATATCAAAGTGGATTTGTATTATAGGAATCCAGTGATATCTAAAGATGTTTTTCTTTTCTTTTTTAAAAAGTTTTTTTTTTTCCTGAAATAAAGAAAATTTCAGGAATTTTCTTTCCTGAATACTTGGGAAGTGGCTTTCCAACTCTTTTCAGAAAGAAAATAGAAGAGAGATGGAGGGGGGGGAGATTATAACAATAAAAATAATTTATGACATTCCATAATGAGGTTGGAAGCTCTTTGTTTTCCTTTTTTTATTACTCTATGCAATTTTTATGAAGCATTTATTTTTTTTTTACAAATGTTTATTTTGAAACTTCAAAAACCAACATCTAAAATGATACCTGATGCATTTTTTACTTAATTGTTTTTTTCCCAATTACATGTAAAGATAGTTCACACACTGATTTTTGTAAGATTTAAGGTTTCAGATTTCTCTTCCTTCCCTCTCTACTTTCTCCCCTCTCTAACACAGCAAACAAACTGACCAAAGTAATACGTGCACAATATACATGTAGTGTTTCTATATTAGTCATATAGTGAAAGAGAAAGAAAAAAAATTTAAAAGAGTATGTTTTGATCTGCATTTAGTCTTCATAGTTATTTCTTTGAATGTGGCTGGCATTTTCCATCACAAAGTATACTGAAATTGTCTTGAATTACTGTATTGCTGGGAAGAACTAAGTCTATCATAGTTGATCATCACACAGTGTTACTATTGCTGTGTACAATGTTCTGGTTCTGCTTACTTCATTTAGTATCAGTTCATGTAAATCTTTCCGAGTTTTTTCTGTAGTTCACCAGCTCATTTTTTATAGAACAATAGTATTCCGTTACATTCATGTATCACAGCTTGTTCAACTACTCCCCAACTGATGGCTATATGCTAAATTTCTAATTCCTTGCTACCACAAAAAGAGCTGCTATGAATATTTTTGTACTTGTGGATTTTTACCCCTTTTTTTGTGTTCTCTTTGGGATATAGACTCAGTAGTGATATTGCTGAATCAAAGGGTATGCACAGTTTTCTAGCACTTTGGGCATAGTTCCAAATTGCCCTACAGAATGGAGATGGATTAGTTCACAACTCCATCAACAATGCATTAGTGTCCCAGTTTGGCCATATTTCCTCCAACATTTAACATTTCCTTTTCCTAGTGTATTTTTAGGAACAAAAGCAATCCTTTAAGGAATTTTATAAATTGTAAAGTCTAACTTTTGAAATGATATATTTTCTTAATTACATAGCAAGTAGGGAATAGAGAGGTTTTTTTTTTCCCCCTTCACAAAAAGGGAACTATCTTTCTTGGACAATTTGCCTTAAATAAAAGAGGTGTGTTCAGTTAAAGTCTCACAAATTACAATACTATTATTTTACATTAGAAACTTCCCATTTTTCATTAGCTACTTCCTAAAAGTTTACTATAAATTCATGAAAACTTGTTCAAAGCAAGTAAACTCATCCAATGAAATGCAAAAGTAACATTTCTCTCATGGTGTTCCTGAGATTGGTTTATATAACAAATTATTTCTGTGGAATTCAAAGTATCTAAATAGTGTTTGAGGCACTAGATCAGTCACCTACATAGCTCTTGAGCAGCTAGGTGTTCTCAGTGGATAGACTGCTGAGCCTGGAGTCAGGAAGATCTGATTCCAATATATCCTTGAACACTTATTAGCTTTGTGATCCTAAGAAAGTCACTTAATTTCCATTTACTTTAATCCATTGAAAAATGCAATGGCAAATTACTCTGGTATCTTTTCCAAGAAAACCTCATTCACATTATGATCCATGGGGTTATGAAGAATTGGACATGACTGAACAACAACAAAAAGACAGTGTCTAACTTGGTAGTATTTGTTTTAACCGCAAAATGATGAGATGTGTACAAAATGGCAACATTCAGTGATCTTGAGAAAAATATATTTGGTCACCAAAGAACTTTATAGTTCTTTGCCCCATCTGCCTCTAAATCTACCTTTGTCCCCTAACACAAACAGGAATGCAATTGAATGAAATTGATGAACATCAATTTTGGAACTAGTTTTTCTTAGACTCTGAATCTGTCCACACGACAATCATTACTACCATTTATGTCTCACATTAATATTTAAAAACTATTTTCCTCATAGTATCCCTGGGAGGCAAGTAGTAGTGACAAGTATTATTTTTTCCCATCACAGATAAAGAACCTGAGTCTCTGAGAAGTAATTTACCTATACTCCCACAGTACAACAAACTGGGATTTAAATTTGTCATTCCAGTTCCAGGATTCATTCCTTCTCTACCATCTTGTATCCACAAAGTACATAAAAAAATTACTGAGTTAAGTTGAACAATAAGTTATTTGAAGTAGAAGGGGATGGGGAATGTAACTCGGCCAATAACCAATTGTTTGACTGAATTGAACTGTTCCTAACCCATCCTTATCACACATATATGTAAAATTTCTCCTATAAGTTCAAATGGTTTTGTTTTATTTGTGTGGTGTGTATGTGTGTGTGTGTGTGTGTGTGTGTATACACCTTTATTTCTTTATGTGGGGGTTGGAAGGAGAATGGATTATCACTTTTACCTGGCATAGGGAGGAAAGGACTACTATTGCTTATTAAAGGGTGGTCATAGAAAGAACTAACCCTTTAAAACCATCTCCTATAGATGAGTTCTGGCTGATTATGAGGCCTGCTTAAGTCAGGTCTGGGCAAGTCTTCTATGAAGAACATTTATGTAATATAAACATTTCAAATCAACAGTCTGAATTCATTCCTCATGATGATACTCAAGTGGATTGGGAACAGGAGACAGGCTGGATAGACAGCTGTCCAGTCTATAGTAGTCAGGGACATTTTTATGTCACTCTAAAAAAATTCATTTTTTTTAACAACAGAAGATTCTACTCCCCACAGCATACAGATATTTATTTTGTAATATATCTAGCTGCATGTGTTATAGCAAATCTCCAAATATCTGGTGGACTAACACAAATGGGTGTTATTTTCAAACCCTGCCTAGGGCAAATAAATGTCTTGTCCTGCCTGCACATTGCTGATATTTCTATTTTCCTGGTTTTATATTACTGAAACACTTCCATCAACCTTGCCTTACACAGCCCTGTCTTAAAAAAAAAAAGTAAGATTCTCTAAGGGCTAAAGAGAATTTTTTTTCGACACTCAAGCCTAAAAGCTCAGATGTGTGATACTAACCTGCCTATTTACATTATGGTGGCCATGTATCCATAATCATTTAACTTGGACAGAAACTAATCCAGTAGATACTATTAGATGGTAAGCTTAATGTTACTCGGTAATGCATGACCAAGTTTCCTCTGCTTGTCTCATTATGTCCTCATTGAAAAGTTTTACAGTGTTCACTTAAATTATCACAATTTAAAATACTTTGCTAAATGTCCATATTGCCTAACAGCTCAGCATGGCTGAGTTGCTGAGTGAATAGATTAAAAATGTAGAAAGCAAATGAACTGAACAAGGAACTGTGGGATGCTTGATATCTTCTAGGTTCTATGAGTTTCTATAAGCCTATTACATTATTTTGTAAAATAATTTTAGGTTGCATAGCTTAAATATGCCATCTATTCATTTATTGGGAGAGACCAAAAGAAGAAAAAATAGATTAGAAGTGAGATTAACATGAAAATGATTACATTTGTTTCCCACACATCAAATGACCCAGATCATCGAGTTTAGAAGCTTTCCAAAGAATGATAGTTTTAGGACCTTCACTTGGCTGGATTCTGATTTAATCCTCTATTTTTTTCTGGTCCACCTACTCATGTCTGTCCATCTCCTGAGAAGCTTTTTTGCTGTCAGTCAAGTGACAGCCTTGGATGGAAGCTTTGTGTTGTATAGGCCTCCCGAGGCCCAGCAGTACATTTAGGTTGAGGAAGGAGGGGGAGGGAGGGCATCTGTTGGATCCAGCCGCTTCCTTTAATATGCAATCCTCTGGAAAAGCTGGGGATGGATGAGGGGTAGTGGGAGCTCCTTCCCAAGCTGTTTTTACACACAGACACACACACTCAAATGCACAAACATACACACATACACACACATACACAAACACATCTAAACTCCCACAGCCTCAGCTCTGAACCAAAATTCAGAATTGAGGTAAAATTACCCTAGGAAGTTGAGTATTCTGTATTCTAATAGTCTATCATAGGGAAAAAGAGCACACAAGATGTACTTTAATGGAGGTAGTCAGAAGAGAATAAATAATCTTAAGTTTCTTTCCTAGTTTGGATGTTCTTAAGTAGCTAATTTTTTCTTATCAGGGACTGACAGATTCTTAGCTGACCCATAAGTATGTGCTTTACTAATAAAATTACTTGGGAACTTTTATTGTTAAACATATAAAATCAGCTATAAGCATTTGGGACTTCAGAAAGATTTCACCCTGTTCAAGTAAATGCATTTCTATGGGGAAATGATTATTTTCTAGGCTATAAAATCACACCATAAAGACACTGAAATTTGTTGGTTACAATTGATTGCTACTTTGAAATGATTGTTAGTAAAATCAGAAGTTTGATTTTTAGAAGATGAAGCTGCTAATTTAAGACCTAGATATATTCTGAATTGTTCTGTTCTCATCTGGTGCCTTTCTCATTCTGATTATAATATTCTTTGGCAATTTGATATTGTTTCTTAATGATTGGAGCAAATTTTTAATTTGGCAAAGATTTAACTGATTATATAAGAATCTGGAAAGGTAGAATTGTGGATGAATAAGTTGTTAGATTTGGAGCTAAGAAGATCTGAGTTCAAATAGTGCCGCATATTTATTAGCTATGTGACTTAGAGCAAGATATTTAGAATCTTTGTGGCTCAAGACCAAGCTAATAAACCATAGATATTAAGATTCTCTATGCATAAATGAATTATTAAAGAACGAACTCCAAATATCTGCTAAATTCAGTAGGAATACTTATCCAGTCTAGAGAGAAACAGTGATTTCCAAATCTCAGATTTTAGAAAGGAATATGTCACTACCAAAAATAATTTTTTTAATATTATCTGAGTTGGTAACATTTTTTTTTTGCTTTATTAAGACAAGAAAAACAATGGATTTTAACTAGACTATTTTGGGAAAGGAAAATGTAAAAGCAAATTAAAGATCAAACAGGAAAAAAATCACATATTGATTTGAATTATTATTGTAATTTGTTGTCTTATGAACAAATCAAAAGTAATAAATGGAAATGTCGATCTCTGCAATATGGTAGGAAGCATAATTCCTTGTGACAGTTGGGTTTCTTCATATGGCCCAGCAAAAGGCAAATTGTGTTTCTCTCTGGCAGAATTCAACCAATAAACCTGTGCAAATAACTTTATAGCCCTGGAGTTTATTTGGGATGTTAGCACAGATGCTTGACGAGCCAATGAGGAATGTTTGGCAAATGTTTGATTCCCCCAGTTACTTAAAGCTGCTGAAGCTAAAGTATTTCTTTTATGAGTTTTGGTTTTGGTTTTTGTTTTTCCTTTTGGTGACTATTCTTAATCCTCAGAATTTGTTCTTTCTTGATACATAGGTTACATTAAGTTATTGAACTCAACAGCAAAGTAAAATAAAATAAGAAATTTCCAGTATTTTTTAAATCACTTATACTGAGACAAATATCCAATAAAAATATTGCAGAATATAATATTTGCATGATTTTAATTTTTATACAAACTTTAATAAATAAAATTATAAAACCTTATTAATATATGAAAATGCCAGAAAGTCTTTAATTGATGACAATAAAGCCATGTCACTGATCTTAAGCAGTGTGAAGAGACAGCTTATTTTTCAAAATATATATTTTCCAGAAACTATCTTGGGAGTGTGTGTGTGTGTGTGTGTGTGTGTTTTAATTTCCATTTCATCTAGTAAAACACATGCATAATTTAACCTTAGTATCACTTAGATTCCAACTTTTTTGAAAGTTGATTAATTTTTGATTCATTTTAAAAATTATGACATTGCTGAGAATAAATACTGTGCTCAAAATTTATATTTTCAAGTCCTGGAAATTCTCAATAAATTACATTGGTGGTATATTGAAGTTGCATTTTAGTGAGTTATCTTCTTATTAAAACAATGCCAAGAATAATGTCAGAATCACGAGGATCCAATTTGTGTTGATTTGGTAGATTTCAATGCAAAAGTGTGCCTGGAGATTATTTGCACAAATATGACACAAGTCAAAACATATCCAGAAAGACTCCCTGTCAGGCTATGAAGAGGTTTGTCATTTTCATGGAATATAAATTCTAAGTAACGACACATTCTTTCTTTGTGACTCACAATGAAAAAAAAATCTACATAAGAGAAAAAAGAAAACCAAAGGAGGACTGCTTGAATTAGCAAGGCTAAAAACAAGCTATTCAAAAAACCTTCATCTGTACAAACTGACCCTTTTTTATGGAGGAAAAACAAGTTACATATACTACTCTCTTCAACCACGTAAGTGAATGTCTTTTTAGTCTGTTTTCTTTCAATAGAATGATTATTGTACATAAAGTGGATTTTTTGGGTAGATGTCTTCTTAAAAAATGAAACAATGGGAAAGATTGTTTGAATGAGTGGTAATTTATTCTTCTAGATAAATTGAAGTGTCTGTATATTATGGAGTTGTAAATGAATCAAAGGTGATACACTGAATTTCAATTTAATTCAATCTCCTAAATAATTATTAAGTGCCTATAAGTTTTAAAGTATGGTGCTAGGTATTGGGCAGACAAAAATAGACTAATCCTTGCCCTTTAAAAGCTTACATTCTATCTAGGAATACAACATTTAGACAAATACAAAATGTGTGTAAAGTAAACCTACTAATTTGGAGAGGAGGACACCAACAGCTGGGAAAAAAAAGGATGTGCTTAAAGGCTTCACATAAGAACATAGTATCATGTATTTAGAGATTATCAAACCCAATTCCCTAATTTGAAAGATGAGGAAAGTGAGATTAAGTGAAAAATTAAGTCATTTACCTACAATCATGTAGCTAGTAAATGTATCTAAAATGGTTGCAATTGAAGAATTTCTCATGCATTGTGTGGCCCTTTATTCCCAAATTTTCTTCATTTATCCTTCTCTAGTTTTAGATTAAGCCTTAAATTCTTCCTTGGTTAAACTGGTAGCTTTGTCTTGGGATAGAATTGATCTTGAAGTCTGGAATAAAGATTATACCAGTTCCTACTAAGCTAGAAAGGCTTTGAAGATGGGCTCAAGAACAAACTATATCTGTTTTCTGAGAATTAACCTTGGTAAGCATGGAGAAGCCTATTATCAAGATAGCATCAGAGTGCCAGATTTTTCAGCCATAACCACTCTAGAAGACCAACTGCCAAGGTGCAGAAGGATTGCTCTTTCTGTTTTTGAAGAGAGGGTACTTGCAATCATAGAATCACGGATTTTTGGAGAATGCTTTCAGATTTCCTTTTTTTTTCTGAGACCCTCTGTCATTTGTTAAAATGATTGCTGTCTGATGTATTCATTCCTGTAGTCTTAATGATTAGCTTAGATTACCACACAATTGTTTGGTCACTGCTGTGGCAAAAAGAATGATTTGGTTGTATTACATCCAGTTTTTCCACAAAGTAGAGACATAGGGATAGTTTTACTCTCATCTCTGTCTTTATAGATTTAGAGATAGAAGGTAAGCTCATCAAACCCTCTCATTTTTTTAGAGGAGGAAATTGGGAGACAGAAATTATATGCATTTTTTCATTTATCCTCATAACAACCATGGGAAGTATATTCTTCCTTGTATCATTCCACCAAAGTAGCAAATCAATAAGGTTAGATGACTTGCTCAAGTCATACCATTAGCCATAGTAATATGTAATTTAGTTATTGTTCATTCATTTCATTCATTTGCTCATTTGTTTGTTTCTTTGTGATTTGTGATTTCATTATTGTAGGGTACTCCCCAGAGTAGAAACTTCCTTCACAGATGGGAAATTTTCTGTCTTATAGTTTTAGAGAATTGCCTAGACACTATTAGCCTAAATGACTTGCCCAATGTCAGATAGTTAGGCAGAACTTAAATATTGCAATCTTACTGACTCCAAGGCCTATACCCTCTCCATTAAGCTATATTGTCTCTCTGTCTTTTGATATGAGGACCTAATTATCTAGCTATGCATCATCCACTTTAGATTATCCATATTTTAGATTATCTTCTGCTTTTCCTTCTTCTTGCTATTAATCAGTGAGCCATTTGTCAACTTCTGGTTGATCTGGAAAACAGAAAGCAAAAGAAAATGAAATTCAAATCGGTCAATTGAGCTATTTACTTATAAGTCTAGTTTGAAAAATAAAATAAAATTTAAAAAGTATCAGGCAAGATATTGAAATTATTGGACAAAATGAAGTTTGGAGACTGATATTTATTCCTTTCTTCATTTTCAACAATCACAAACAATTCAAAATGGATAAAATTTTAATGAATATCCTTAGGATAAAAAGAAAATCTGTTTTTTTATGTTCAGATTTTGTGGGCTCTTCTTAGAGTGATGATACTGTGTCCGTTATGTCTAAAGGTTTTGTTTTCTTTTTTATTTTAAACATATTTTCACATTTATCATGCTGCACAAGAAAATTTGATCAAAAGGGGAAAAATGAGAAAGAAAAAAACAAGCAAGCAAACAACAATGGTGAAAATACTGTTGGTGATCCACATTCAGTCCCCATAATAGTCTCTCTGGATACAGATGGCTCATTCCATCACAGGTCTTTTGGAATTGGTCTGAATCAAGGTTTTCTTTTCTAATGACCCTCAGGATTAGGTCTAAAGTCTCACTCTGCCTTGGGAACTCTTATCTGGTATAGAAACAGCCTGGTTTCCCCATTCCAGTCAGAACCAGCAATAATCCAATGCTAGATTGGGCTTCCACAAACCAAAGAAGACTGAAATTCAATTGTTTTGCTTCCCTAACTCTAAATAGTTTAGACAGGAACCTATACAATTTGAATAGCACATGATTGATTCTAAGTTTTTTGTGTTTTATATATATGTATACACACACACACACACACACACACACACATGCGCGCGCGCGCACATACTTGTTATTGTTGTTGAGTTATTTCACCTTTGGTTTTCTTGGCAAAGATACTAAAGTAGTTATTTCCTTCTTCAACTCATTTTACAGATAAAGAAACAGAGGCACAGGGTTAAATGATTTGTCCAGGTCACACAGCTAGTAAATGTCTGAGACCAGATTTGAACTCTGTCTTCCTGAAATATCCTTCTAAGATAGGCACTTTATCCACTGTGTCACCTAGCTGCCCCCACCCCATTCTTACACACACACACACACACGTGTTTGGGTTTCCAAGATAGCTATCTTTTACATAGAACTTAAAGTTTGTAATTTGCTTTACAGATATTTGTTCCTCAAATCAAAATGCCCTTGGAAGATAGGTGATATTAATCTCCATTGTACAGTTGAAGAAACTGAGGCAGACAGAAACTGGGTGATTTGCCCATGATCACATAGCTAGTGAGCTGAATTTGAATTCAAGTCTTCTTGACTCTAAGCCTAGCCCTTTATCCACTACATCATTTTCCTCTTTGCCTCTCAATAATTCATGTTGTTGTCCTCAAATGCTAATTTCTTGTGTCTTAGAGTGTTACACTTTGATAGGCACCTTCATTTTAATATATGAAAACTGGAAGTCATCCATATTCTCCATTTTGTTACTGTCTGGCTCCTAAGACACAGAGAATCTGGAAGTCTATGTTTGCTGGGAATTAGGGGCATTCCTCCAATTTGATTATAGAGTGCATATTCACCATACTTGTAGACTGCCTTAAAATTTGTGTGTAAATCAGTTTCAAAACCCTAAATCTCTTTTCCCCCCATTGCCTTTCATGATAATTTCAGGAAAGCTTTAAAAGGGTCTCATAGCCACTAGTCTGCCAATCAGCTGTCTGTGTTCCCACCTATCATCTGTCACAGGCACAAACATGGTTACTGTGAATATAGGCATCTGATCATCACCCTCTCATATAGCAATGAATCCTCTTGCAAAAAAAAAAAAATGCATCTCATCAGTGGTCTGCCTGTTTTGTAAACTAGGATTTTGTGAATTATATTATTATCACAAAGCAGCCCTTACCTGAAATAATGTATTTTCTTTGAATCCAAACTCTTTGTAATCCAGGCTCTTTTTCTAAGTACATAAAATGTGATCTGCAATTTCTACTCTGTTTCTGCAATTTCCTTCTAAGCATATATCAGTCTGGATCACATGGTCCCCTTCCCCATATCATAATAATGAACCATGTATCCCATATATAGCTTTAAAAAGTTGGGGGAGGGGACCAAACAATTTAATTTAATAGTCATATGGAAAGATTTTATTTTGAATAAAGAACACTCAGCTTGGAGTCCACTTCTTAGAATCAGTTCTACCACCCACTAGCATTATAATTTTGAGCAATTACACTTACTGTCTCCAACCCTCAGTTTTCCTGTCTCAGAAAGGAATAGGTGGGAATAATTGATCTCCTGGCTATCTCTAAAATTCCATCATTCTAATGCAAGCAGCTTCTCAATAGTGTGAAATGTCCTTTTTTATTGGAAGAATTTAATGATAAACATAAATGCATTGTTCCTTTGAATTTGGTATAAAATTCTTAAAAACATAGCAAACACTGGAAATGTCACATGCATCTTTTAAAATATATGTGTAAAATATGTAAGCTACAATGTCAGTGCAAAATAGAAATCAATGGAAATATATAACATTGCTTTGTAATTTTGTTCCACTCATAAATGCAATAGTACAACCTCTGTTTTCCAAATATATATGATCCCAAACCTAAGACGGGACATTTCTGTAAAGCTCTACATATTTAATTTTTGCAACAGTGTCTACTTCTATTGCTGCATGTTTATGAATGCATAGTTCTCAGTGTTATAAGGTCTTCATAAATAAATCAACCTTCTTAGATCGGCATGTGTCGAATAACAAGGCAGCAGCCACCCCAGCAGATGGATGCATTTTTAATTAGTCAATCAGTTGCTGTCCTTTGGTTTGGGAATTCTCTTGCCAGTTTTAACAAAATATTTCAAAAGGCTGGGAGAAAATAAAGGCAATCTCAAAATTGCAGAATCCCTAAAAGAATCCTGTCTCTCAACACTTTGATAAGTCATTCATTCGGGTTTTATATAGTTATAAACTAAATTTAACTCTATCGGATAAGGGACAAAATAAAAGTAAATTGGGGGAGGGAGATTGTAATAAATGAAATTATTGTCAGTGACCTGTTTGCTTGAATTTTGTTTTGATCTAAAATCAGTTGAGCAGGCCTGTGCAAATCAAATTAATTCAAGCTTCTTCAGTAATTTGGTAAGAAAAGAATATTCCATTATGGTGCTGTTTTAAATTTGCATTATTCTAACCCATAAATTTAGAAGAAGCTTTTGCAAAAATGATTATACCAAAATGGGAAAGAAAATAATATTCATGCAAGGAAGTTAAATTTAAAATTGGGATTGGTGGGTTAAAGGTGGTAGAGTATATACTGAGTTTTTCTTGATGTTGTAGTGATTGGTTATTTTTTGAAGAAAAAACTATCCCTATCCATCCATCTACCCATTCATATGTACATGCATACATAAAGAAAAATAGAGAATTGAGGATAATTATCTGTATAATTAAGGCACTAAACACCTTTATCTGAAGTATACAGATAATTGAGATGATAATTTTGCTTACTTCATTTCATCACTTCTCATTTTGTGTATAGATTAACTCCAAGGTACCATGAATCTTCCCAAAACATAAATAAAATGTGGCAAAAGTATGGCTTCACAACCATTGGCTTATAAAAGATTAAATGCTTTCAGTGGACTAGAAGCTCAATATAAGTCACCAGAGTGATTTGAGAGTCCCAAATCTAATGTAGTCTAAGACAAAGGAGACAGTAAACCAAATTTGTTCTCCTCTGGTCAGAACACATTGGGAATGTTATGTCCAATTCTGGGTGTCACATTTTAGGAGGGGTTTGACTAAACTGGAAATTAACCAGAGCATAGTTCATCAGTTAGCCAGTCAAGAAACATTTATTGAATACCTACTATATCTCATGTACTGGAGGTAAAAAGAAAAATAGTCCTTGTTCTCCAGAAACTTATGGTCTGGTGGGAAAAACAATATGTAAACTACTACCTGCACAGCTATCATCGGGATAAACTGAAAACAATGAGTAGTAAAGAGCCTTGAGTTAATATCATATGAAAATTTGTTGAAGGGACTCCCATAAAAGAAAAGAAAATTAGAAAGAACAGGATAACTATAAATAAGTATTGAAAGGATTTTCATGTGGAAGATAAATAGGCTTAGTCTGCTCCTTACAGAATAGCTGAAAGTAGGAGGTGAGGAAAGAAGATGTAGGCTTCAGAAGAAAAATGTTCTCATTTTCCCAAAATGGATTGGGTAGCATTAGGAGCTAGGGGGTTTCCATTCTCAAGAGTCCTTAGGTTAGAAGATCGCTTGTTGACTTTATTGCCAAATAGATTCTTTGTTTGGGTATAGATTGAAACTGGTTGCCTCTAAAGCCCTTTCCAAATCTGAGATTCTGTGATTCTGACAGCTGATAATATTCCATGAAGGAGGAATGTATGTAGAAGTATTTCAAAATAAAATAAATAACATTTTGAGTGGTACTTGATACTAGTAGTAAAACCATTTGTTTGGACAATTAGTTTGTATAAACAAACAGATAAAATTGGAGATTGTTCTATAAACCAGATGATTAAAGATCTCAAATTTCAGATGAAAAAGTGTCTTATTTTTTAAGAAATAGTGAATCATTGAAGATTTTTTTTTAATTTGAGCAGCTAATATGTATAAGTCAGTGTTCTGGGAAGATTAATCTGTCAGTGATATATTAGAAATATTGAAGAAGAAAAGATTTTTTTAAAAATCATATATAGAACAACCAGTTTGATACAATTTAAAAAGACAATGAGAAAGCCAGGGCAAATCATTTGGCCAACAGAAAGAAGGTTAGGACTAAACTGAGCTCTTTCTCCAGAGGTCATTATTGAAGCCATGGGAGTGGACAAGATCTCTTAAGAAAAAGAATGTGGGAGCAGCAGAGAATGAAGGACTGCATCTGAAAGCACAAACATTAAGAACATGAGAGAAAATTAAAGTATTCAAGAAAGCTGAGGTACTTGAAAACAGTGTCAAATTATAGAGAGTGAAGAAAAGTTCAAGGAAGAAAAGCATTACAGATAGAGAAATAAAAGAAGTAAAGAAAAATGAAGTCAAAGAAAAGTCCATACAGTATGGCAAATAGATCATTGATCACCTAAGAAAAAATAATTTCTATGGAATGATTAAGGTGAAAGATAATTTGTAGTAGGTTAAAGAGTAAGTAACAAGATGTCAACATGGAAAAGTAGATGAAGATCTGACCTAAAAGCTAGGAAAGCCTAATTCAAGTTCCATTTATTACATATATTGGCTGTATGACTCTAAAGTATTCATTTATCTTGGTGTCCCTATTCAACTCTCAAAGATTGTAAGTTACCCTTAGGAGACAACTCTATATTAACAATGAAAGTTCCTTAACTCAAACTTCAAATATCAATGAAGTAACAAAGCTGTTTTTTTTTTTTTTTTTTAAAGTAGCATGAGTGGCTAACAGGACACAGAGGCATAGAGACTATTCTTTCAAGAAATTTGACCCCTAAAAGTAAAATCATTGATAAAATGGCAGCTTGAAGGGGTACTAAGGTCTCAGAAACTGACTTCTAAACATTTGAACCAACACTATTTTGGAGGTCATATAAAACTTGTCATCCCCCAAGAAACTTTCTATAATTTTCAAAATAATTTTCTTAGATTGTATATTATCTAAGTAAAATATAGAATTTATTGAATTTTGTGGCAACACGGACACATCTTACACTTATAACTATATAACCTCTCTCCAAGTATAATTCTTTATATTTTTTATATCTATAAGTTATCATTGCTACCAAAAACTATTCTTATTTAATACGGTTCAGCTAGCAAATGTTTTAGGAAAAGTCTCTAATCTTCTATTATTTTTGTTATATTTAATGTAATGTGAACTAGGGACAAATGGATAAATTAATGGCTTTTGGGAAACTGGATAAAAATATTAGAATTTAAACTCATTTCCTATGTATTTGCCAGAAGCATACCTAGTATTAACTCTAGTGGCAGGCAGGCTAATATGCATGATCAGAATACATATCTTATCTTTATTTCATGTGACTATGATTTTAACTCTTCTGTTAAGTATCTATATTTTGAATACATTAGTAGAAATTATGAATAGTAGGGATGAGATCATATAATAACTTTTTTGCTATTAGGTTTAAATGGATTATTTTTCAAATAATTGTGATAGATCATTTCTCAAAACAAGGAGCTAATTATCATGTTGCTATTGAATTTTTTTTAGCCAAAATATTCATCAAGATGGTGATTTTTTTCCTTTATGATAACTACAAAAGAAAAATATATTTCACACAAATAAGATGTAACAAGCAATAGCTAAATTTAAATTGGTCTGTTTCATGATTGAGAAAAAATTATTTTTCCACAGACAAAACACAAGATTTTCAATTTCAAAAGCTAATTTCAGCTTACTATCACAAGTTTATTAACCTTGTTCAGATGGAGTAAGACCAAATAGCTTCCTGATGAGTTCATATTTTGAAATACCTAGATTTTAAAATTATCAATCAAATGATTAAAAAGACCTTTATTTTCTTCTTTTATGAATAGAGAAGATATTAGTTAGAATGAGAAATGTCAAAATATTATTTAGTAAATTCAAAATCCATAGATTTGACTTTTTTCTTAATACAGTTTCTTTATGTTTCTAGATATGAATTTGAGGACCTGCAATGATGTATTTATAAAAAATTCCATCAAATGCATACATTTCAGGAAGAATTTTTAAAAATTTATAAATGAATTTGCTTCATCTTTATTATCATCACTAAGAAAAAATTAGTTCCTTTTAATAGTTCAAACATAGTTGAAAGCATTATTTTTTCAAACACCATTGAAAGCAGTATTTTTTTTTAAATAATATACACAATATATGTCTCACAACCATATTGTCATAATTTTGAAGTCTTCCTTTTAATGGATGTTTTTAACCTTTAATGATTCTCATAACATCTTGGAAAACTGAATGTACTTTTCATTCATATTTCCCAAAACAAATGATTTATCAATGAACTATTGATGTGTCCAAATTGCATCAGAGAATCACATTTTAAAATTGAGAGAATAAGTACAATTTATATTGCAATTATATTTTTTGCAATATAAATTATACTTATTCTTTATTTTTTAATTTTATTTTATATTGTTTTTTAATCAGAAAGGGCTTTTCATCATCTCCATTAATAATAACTATTTTTATTTTATTGATTTTTTTTTCCTTTTTTCCACCAGCATTTCTAATATATCCTTCTACTTTCCCCTGCACAGAAACAATCTCGCTATCTCTTTTAACAAAGAATATAAGAAAAAAAAAAGGGATAAATGAGTAGTCCATCAAAACTAATCAATAGAATGCCAATAGTTGCCATGTTCCACACCTATACTTCCCACCTCTTCAAGAAAAGGGTGAAAGTAATTTTTAAAAAATTTTCTTTTGCTGAGGATGATTTCAGAAAGGCCTGGAGAGACTTAGATGAACTGATGCTGAGAGAAATGAGCAGGGCCAGGAGATCATTATATACTTCAACAACAATGCTATATAAGGATCAATTCTGATGGACGTGGCCCTGTTCAACAATGAGATGAACCAAATCAGTTCCAACAGAGCATTAATGAACTGAACCAGCTACACCCAGTGAAAGAACTCTGGGAGAGGACTATGACTATGAACTACTACATAGAATTCCCAATCCCTCTAATTTTGTCTGCCTGCATTTTTTATTTCCTTCACAGGTAAATTGTACACTATTTCAAAGTCCGATTCTTTTTGTACAGCAAAATAACTGTTTGGACATGGTGCTCTATCCATTGTTCCACCTAGCTACTCTGAAGGTAAATTTTCTAATATCTTTTTCTGGATGAAGTATGATCATCATAATTACATTGCCCAATTTTATTTAATTGAGACTTTCCATTCTTATTCTTATAGTTATTTCATCATTTTGTATCAGTTCATATAAATCTTCTCATGGATCTTTGAATTATTTCTTATTCATTACTTCCTCTAGAACAGTAATAATTCATTTCATTCATGAGGCATAATTTGTTTTGCCATTCCTTAGAAAACAGAAATCTTCCAGTTCTTTTCTAATCCAAAGTGCTATTATGATAACTTTTCTATATATGAGGCATTTCTTTCTGTTTTTGATATTGAGGTAAAAGCCTAGCAATGGAATTTCTATGTCAAAGATTAAAGAAAGATATTTCACTCATTTTTAGAAAAAAAATCATTCTAAATTAGTTTGGTTGGACTAATTTACAATTTCACTAATTATGTGTTAGTACAAGTGTTTAGTGCATTAGTGTACATGTTTAATTAGTATTTATAGACCCATATTTTGTACTGACTTTGATTAACTCTCATTAGCCCCAAACCCAATACAAATCTCCAAATATTATATCATTTCCATGAAAAAAAAATCACATAAATTATTTTGAAAACTTTTGAAGTGTCACTGTCATCACTAACCTTGCAAAGTAACAAACTTCCTTAATATCAGTTTCATAGCACAGTGGGCATTTATAATGAAATGAGGATCTTTAACTATATCTACTGTTTCATCTACTTGAAATGCAAAATAGGATTTTAGTTTCTCATTGTATTGTTTGCAAAGGTCTTCAGATATAAAAGCACTTCTTCTGACTATATCATCTATAATAAAAATTAAGATCAGTAAGCTTAAATTTAATTTTAAAAAATGTAAAAGCATTCTCTATGACTACTAAAATTATTAGTTTTTAATTGCATTTTTTTAATTATAATAACTTTTTATTGACAGAACCCATGCCAGGATAAATTTTTACAAAATTATCCCTTGCACTCACTTCTGTTCTGATTTTTCCCCTCTCTCCCTCTACCCCCTCCCCTAGATGGCAAGCAGTCCTATATATGTTGAATATGTCGCAGTATATCCTAGATATAATATATGTGTGCAGAACCAAACAGTTCTCTTGTTGCACAGGGAGAATTGGATTCAGAAGGTAAAAATAACCCGGGAGGAAAAACAAAAATGCAAACAATTTACATTCATTTCCCAGTGTTCTTTCTTTGGGTGTAGCTGCTTCTGTCCATCATTGATCAATTGAAACTGAATTAGGTCTCTTTGTCAAAGAAATCCACTTCCATCAGAATCCATCTTCATACGGTATCATTGTTGAAGTATATAATGATCTTCTGGTTCTGCTCATTTCACTTAGCATCAGTTCATGTAAGTCTCTCCAAGCCTCTCTGTATTCATCCTGCTGGTCATTTCTTACAGAACAATAATATTCCATAACATTCATATACCACAGTTTACCCAACCATTCTCCAATTGAAGGGCATCCATTCATTTTCCAGTTTCTAGCCACTACAAACAGGGCTGCCACAAACATTTTAGCACATACAGGTCCCTTTCCCTTCTTTAGTATCTCCTTGGGTTATAAAGCCCAGGAGTAGCGCTGCTGGGTCAAAGGGTATGCACAGACTGATAACTTTTGGGGCATAATTCCAGACTGCTCTCCAGAATGGTTGGATTCGTTCACAACTCCACCAACAATGCATCAGTGTCTCAGTTTTCCCACATCCCCTCCAACATTTGTTGTCATTTTTTCCTGTCATCTTAGCCAATCTGACAGGTGTGTAGTGGTATCTCAGAGTTGTCTTAATTTGCATTTCTCTGATTAATAGTGATTTGGAACACTCTTTCATATGAGTGGTAATAGTTTCAATTTCATTATTTGAAAATTGTCTGTTCATATCCTTTGACCATTTATCAATTGGAGAATGGCTTGGTTTCTTATAAATTAGAGTCAGTTCTCTATATATTTTGTAAATGAGGTCTTTATCAGAACCTTTAACTGTGAAGATGTTTTCCCAGTTTGTTGCTTCTCTTCTAATTTTGTTTGCATTAGTTTTGTTTGTACAAAAGCTTTTTAATTTGATGTAATAAACATTTTCTATTTTGTGATCAATAATGGTCTCTAGTTCATCTTTGGTCACAAATTTCTTCCTCCTCCACAGGTCTGAGAGATAAACTATCCTATGTTCCTCTAATTTATTAATAATCTCCTTCTTTGCCTAAATCATGGACCCATTTTGATCTTATCTTGGTATATGGTGTTAAGCATGGGTCCATACCTAATTTTTGCCATACTAATTTCCAGTTATCCCAGCAGTTTTTGTCAAATAATGAATTCTTATCCCAAAAGTTAGGATCTTTGGGTTTGTCAAATACTAGATTGCTATAGTTGACTATTCTGTCTCGTGAGCCTAACCTATTCCACTGATCAACTAATCTATTTCTTAGCCAATACCAAATGGTTTTGGTAACCACTGCTTTATAATATAGTTTTAGGTTAGGTATAGTTAGGTTAGGTATAGTTAGGTTAGGTATAGTTAGGTTAGGTTAGGTAGGTCACCTTCATTTGATTTTTTTTCATTAATTCCCTTGAGTTTATTATTCCATATGAATTTTGTTGTTATATTTTCTAGATCATTAAAATATTTTCTTGGAAGTCTGATTGGCATAGCACTAAATAAATAGATTAGTTCAGGGAGTATTGTCATCTTTATAAAAGGATTCTCTATGACTAATAAAATTATTAGTTTTTTACTTGCATTTTTAAAAAATAAGTCCCTTACATTTTACATACTAAAATAAATGCTACAAAAATATATACACAGAGATATTGTAATACTTCTACACAAAGATTAGTAACTTCAAATATACTTATTTCATTCTCAGCCATAAGACTACACAGTTCATCTGTCTCCTACATCCAATGAAGATTGATGTTAATAGTGCCAGATCATACACTGAGGTTTGATTCAGAAGACATTGTTTGACTTTATTTGAGCATACCATATTAAATAATCATTGAAGCATACTCAGTCATTTGGAGCTTACCTTTTTAGTTTTAGAAAGAAGAAGAAAAGGAGAAGAAGAAGGAGGAACAGAAGGAGGAGGAAGAGGAGGAGGAGGAGGAGGAAGAGGAAGAGAAGAAGAAAAAGAAAAAGAAGAAGAAAACAGGAGGAGGAAGAGAAAAAGAAGGAGAAAAAGAGGAGGATGGGGAAGGCAAGAGAAAGGAGGAGAAGGAGGAAGGGGAAGAGGATAGGGAAAGAGAAGGAGAAGATAGTTCAAAAACTAGAAAAAAATACAAGTCTTTTAAAACACTGTTTATTTAAGGATAATATCATTTTGGTCTTCTTTCTCTCAAGATGAATCATATATTTATCTGTCAATGTTAAGTATGTCCTTAATATTCTTAAACCTGTTTTACTGTTGAGAGAGATAAGCATTTGAGATTTCTACAAACAAAAGAGTTCTTCATAGATGCCTCTAGTTGCTGGCAGATGGAAGGGAAGGTCTTAGGCAGCTGGTAGGAGAAGGAGAATTTTTTATTTCTTGGATAAGCCAGTTTGCCCATTGTATAATCTTGAGTTCCTTAGAGGAATGGCTTTCAACAATTATGGACCTCCATTATGGAAGTTACTTTCATATTTTATTACTCATTCCATCTGTCTACACATTGAAAACTTAACAGAATCTTAGATGCTTCATACTTTTGAAAACTAGGAAAAAATTGTTATTATAAATAAATTCTTCTAAATTTTTCTCTGTAGTTATATGTATGTGTGTGTGTATGAAAAATGAATCCATATTCTTAAAGTAGTTCTACTTTGCTATCTTCCTTCAGCTATATAGATTCTTTGAATGAGAATTCATTATTGTGATTATATACTAGAAAAAAAAGCATGCTTTCTATCAGGGGAATAAATGCCAACATATATTTTATATCATTTTTGGCTAAAAAGCAGCTTTGTTAAATGCAGAAAATATGAGTTTTAAATGAAATTTAGTGGACTTTTTGGCCTTGACCTTATAAACTAACAAATGATATAATATCTCAAGGATTTAAGAAATTTTAATAAAACCTATACTGTAACTTATCTAAAAGTTTCTTATATTTCCCTTTTTAGGTAGCTCTGAGGAAAAACATATGCCTTGCTTACCAAAAATTAATTTTTCACATTATTTCCATATTTGCAAAACATTTAATTCCAATGAAATTCTTAATGTTGAGTGGTATTATAAAAATATAATTACTTATTCTTAAAATAATATTTCTTTAGTTCCATAGACCCACTAAATAGAACATTACAATCTGATATTTAGACATATTAATTTCAAGATTTAATAAGCATTTTTAAAGTTTCTTATGACTATACAAGGAATAATTAAACAGGCAGATATTTGTATCTGCTGATAAGAATATAAAACAAAAACAGGGGTTTATGAACATTTTACCACTTTCTTACGAGTCTGCTATAATATATTTCATCTCTTTCATTGCTGTGACCCTCATTTTATTTTCCCTCAGGTTTCAATTCATCTAATTTATAATAAATGGTGAATAGGGTCTAATAGTGATATATACATATATATATTATGTTTTATATATAACAGGAAAAGTCAGAATAAAAAATGTTTGAAAGCTTCATCTGGATTTATTTTGCATAGCTCCTTGTTGTTCTAGCTAGAATAAGAAGAGAGAGCACATGGATGTAGTGCTTCTGGAATGAAGAGAAGACTATTTTCCAGTCCCACTCTTGACACTTCATAGCTAATTAACTATTGGAAATTTAATTACTCTCTTTGGACTTTTGTTTTCATATCAGTAGAATGTGCATAGCACAATGATAAACACTTTAACATATTTATTGAGTAATTGATCTGTAAGATGAAGATAATAGTATTGAAGTTTTAATCTCTTAAAACAAAATATACATAAATGTGTAGTAGGAGGATGAAGAGGAGGAGGAAGAAGAGGAGGGGGAGGAGGAGAAGGAAGAGGAAGGGGAGGAGGAGGAAAAGGAGGAGGAGGAGAAGAAGGAGGAGTGCTGGTGGTGGTAATGGTAGTGGTGGTAGTAGTGTAATGATAGTAGTGGTGGTGGTGGTGGTAGTAATAGTGGTAGTTGTAATTGTAATAGTAATAGTTGGAGTAGTAGCAATAGAGCAGTAAAGTAGTAATGGTGACCAGTGGCAGTAGAAGTGATGAGTTTGATAGTGGGGATGGTAGTATTTCCAGTCACTCATTTGATGAAATCTTACAGACGTATCTGATTCTCCTATTCATTCTTAAATAGGATCTGGATAATAATAAAATAGCTAACATTTAGATAGCACTTTATCATCATACTATAATATCTCTTCAAATACATTATCTCATTTGAGCCTCAGAACATCACAAGTCAGTAATTAGTTAAATGAATATTACTCTTATTTGAGAGCTGAGAAAATGTAATTCTCAGAGTTTAGGTAAATATGCTTGAAGTCACAAGGTTAGTTAGAGCTAGAACCTTAGTTTAAGTCTTTCAGTCCCAAGGTTAGTATCCTTTCTACTACATCGTGTACCTTGTAATAGCATAATTACTGAAGTTATGTGCCCATTTCCATACTGAATAGTTAGTAAAATAACTATCTATAAAGACTTTCTAATGCACTCTGCAAAGAATTATTTTATGCTGAATTATAACAACACTATCTGAGGCTTTATAGTATTCTGTATAGCTCTTAGAGACTTGTCATGATATACTATGACATTCCAAGGAAAGATTCTTGAAACTAGTTAGGCATCATGCATCTCTCCTAGGACCAGTATTAGTGCCTTTTTACTTAGCAACACCTTGATAAATGTTGGATGAATGAATGGATAGATGTCAACCAACTTCTAATTTTCAGTACAATACCATGGATACCACTTGAAAGGACTCTTAACAAATATAGTTTAAAATTAACAAAAATTTACAATAACAATATGATATTTTATTTTATAACAATTTATAGCTATATGTACACCAGTGGGTTAATATATGTCTTAGTTCTAATGATAACAATTCTAGAGAAACCATACACATCTAATAAATTCTAGTGTATTATTATGCTCAAATTGTGGGTTTTTTTCTGTCTTTTCTGTTTTATTTCTCTCCAAATATAAAGTATATTGATAAGTATGATAGAATCACTAAATCTCAATTAGAAAGTAGTTCAAAGATCAGCCAGTTCATTTTATGAAAGAGCCAACATTCTCTTTGTCCCTTCTCTAACAAGTGATGATCCTGCCTCAGCTTGATGAGTTCCAGTGGTACTTCCTGAGGCAGGACATTCTATTTTTGGAGAGCTCTAATTGTTAGGGATTTCTTTTCTTATTTGAGCCAAAATATGCCTCACTAAAACTTCTAGTTTTTCCTAGTTCTGTCCCCTGGGGCCATGTGACAACCCTTTACACACTGGAAAACTGTTCTCATATCCCCCATATGTCTTTTTTCCCCAGGCTAAACATCCACATTTCCTTGAAAAGGCTTCCTTCCCATCATGGTCATCCTCACACAGACCACAAATCCAACATCTGGTACTGAGAACACTCCAGCTTGTAATTTTTTTTCTCCTCTTCTAATCTGTCAGTTTCTATATGGCCCAAATTACTTTATAGTTCATTGTGGAGTATCTAGCATCATTCTTTTCTGGAAAACAAACAAATAAACCCACAAATCCTAGCTACATCTGGCCCTGTGTTCCCCTTAAGTCTCTGAGTCAGTGCCTCCTATCTGGGAAAGGAAGGGAAGGGAAGGGGAGAGGAGGAGAGGAGAGGAGAAGGAAAAATGGGAAGGGGAGGGAAGGGAAAAAAAGGGAAGGGGAGGGAAAGGAAGGGAAGGGAAGGACAAAAGGAAGGGAAGGGAATGTTTTATGTTATAAAAAAAACATCAAGTTTTCTTAATATACCAGAAGAATAAGCTTTGCTCCATGCCATATAGGATGGACTTGAAATAAGACCTTCAATTCCCTTGGAGTATGCTCATTTTTTCCCTCAATTCAACCAATTCATTAATTTTTTTTTAAAGTTGCCTACTATGGGTAAGATAATATAGAGCATGTATGGGAATAGAGTTTAGTCTATACAAGACAATTATAAGGTATTATAAGGTTGTATTGTTATATTTGTCCATGATGTCATATGTAAAATGAAAGCCATTTCAATCTGCAATGAATTATTGATATCATGGTTACTAAGACATATTTTAGGAACCCCTAAATAGATATATCTGGATTTCCATAAAGGAGCACAGCCTCAATGTGGGCTCTCTTTCCAGTCAATAAGGAGAACTCTCTACTGATTTACAGAAACAAAAATAGCAGTCTAGATTAAATGAAAATGGTTTACATAATCAAGTCATTGCCATAAAAATACCATTGCTGTTCAAGCAGAAGCAGAACTCCAGTCTTCTACTTCCATATCATGTGTCTATTTCTTGGTCAACTTGCAGTGCTCATTTAGGAAATGAGTGCATATTTTCAGGTCACGCAGTGCCCCCTGGAATTCTTTCATTCTTAAAGACAGATGAAGTTCCCATTGTTTCATATGCAGTCAAATATTGGCCAGGAATAGGTTTCCCTTGGATGCACATTATGTGGCTCCCAGAAGCCATTGCCAGATATAATTAGAAATGTATGATTTGTGAAAGGAAGCTCCTTACACTCTGGCTCTTAGCAAGAGTAGAAACTGCATTGGGGGTGCAGATTTTAGATTGTTAGCCTAGATAGTTCTCCTGAGGTTGCAATTCCTGAGCTAAACAAATTACCCAGCAGAGCAAGTGACTGAATTGAGCTGTGTTTCCTGACAATCACTTCAGCCCTGGTTTTGCCACATATCCCAACAATGTCTCAGATCACCTTCTAAGTTGTTGGAAAATTTCTTAATTTTTTTTCCAAGATCAATGTTCACATCAAGGACTAACTGCTGTATATTCAGCATTAATACATCTTGCTGTCCTCTATCAGAGTCACAGTCTTGTTGGAGTGACAATGCAAAAAACATATAAAACAAGAAAGAGGACTAAATAGCATTAAAGAATTAATTTTGATTCTTTTGAAACAGAAAAACAAATGAGCATCTTACAGGCATTCTAAGAAGACTGTTATGAAGTCAGATGAACAAGAACAGGGTTTCCTAACTGGGAAGGGACTGAAATTGTTCACTTGTCTAAGGCATTTCTACTGATCTGATAAATCTGGCTTAATTGTCATTTCATTCATTAAGATGATTGCTTAAAATTAACGTCTGGGATGCAAATGGAGATGAGGAGATGGAGACATTAGACCTTATTCTGAGTCTTTGGCCAGCTGTCCATGTGAGAGATGCTGAGCGCCCATGTGCCCCTGATTGGCCTGTATTGTTCCCATTCTCAAGGAACGGCACAGTTGCGCTAACACAATTTACGAGGTCCTGCAACATCTGGCGCTGTTGGCACCCTCACTTAACGCTGATTGTCATCCTATGTCAAAGGATGAATGTGTCTTGACTGCCTGTTAGAGTGTGCAATAATAAAGCCCGGAGTCGTGAGTGTTGGGTGAGGGAGGGGACGAAAGCCCAGCATTCTTTGGGTCTCCCCATCCAAGGAAGGGGAGGGGGCCACAAAGAAGGACTAGTAGGATGCACAAAAGTGCTGATGCCAGAGGGACTGACACACTGCGGGCGGTTCTTGACATTGCCTGGCTTTTGGCTGTTGTTGGTCGTGATTTATGTCACCCTCATGATGGATGACTTTCAGATCTTCCCCATTATATCATATCTGTAAGAAATCCCCTCCTGGTCAAATGACTTTTTGTTTCCCCTACTCTAAACCACAGATGGCATCTGCCCACGCATCCCCATTGTTTGGAGACCACAGAGAACTTCGCCATTCTTCTGGGCTCATGGTTGAGTTGCTGGTATTCAATTAAGACCTGAAATTACAGCTTTGGGCAGTTTGATTTTTTTTTTTTTTTTTTGAGAAGAGTAACATTCTGTCCATTGAGGAATGTTATGAGGTCTCACAGCAACATTTCAAGAAGAGCTAAAAGGAATGAGGCTGTGGATAAAATAGCAGCTAATGGCAGCTTTGGCTCCTTCTACTGTTTATTTCTTTTACAGAAAAGACAGCTCTTTCATTGCTAAATCCTTCCCAATAAAAAGTGGCAACACTTACAACTCATACTTAGAGTCATAAAAGGTGATTTTTAGATAGGTTCAGATATGCTTCCATATATCTTTTCAGTTGAACCTCATGAAAGTGATGGTCATTTATACAATGTGATTATAACTTCAAAGATGTCAGGATATTCATTTATACTCTCCATAAGTTAGACATATTGTGAGCTGATTAACTGTAAACAAAGTTAATCGATCTGTTATTTGTGTCTATTTTGTTTTCTTTCTTTTTTCCTTTTTTCTTCTTCTTTCTTTCCTTCCTTGCTTCCTTTTTTCCTTCATTCCTTCCTTCTTTCTTTTTCTTTCTTTCTTTCTTTCTTTCTTTCTTTCTTTCTTTCTTTCTTTCTTTCTTTCTTTCTTTCTTTCTTTTTTTCCTTTCCTTTCCTTTGCTTCCTTCCTTCCTTCCTTCCTTTCTTTCATTTTTTATCTTTCTAACTATATATTTTATTTTCCCCTTTCAGTCTTCATTTGTTCCTTTTCTCTCAGTAACAAGGATTTTGCCTACCTTATTTAGGAAACAAATATATATTCCTGAGAACACTAGACATTTATGTGAGTAGGAAAGGAAGAAAGGGGTAATAGTGTTATGCTTCCTCTGACCTCTCTTTCTTGTGTCTGATCAAAGCCTTGCACAAACACATGTGTGCTCACACATGCACAATGCTTGCAGTTTTAGTGACAGTCTTTAGTGTTAGGGAAGACCTTCACAAAAAGATACCTGGTTCACTGTTCTGAACTTTGGAGATGTCAAATGTCTCCAGGATTCCTAGATGGTTTACATCTCCTTAGGTCATTTCTTACTTCAACCTTGCTTGGTAGCATGTATAAGAACTCATGAGTAATTGTGTTGATGGTTCAGACCACTTAAATGGAATAATCTAAATGATTATCCCACAAGTACTCCTGCCATAAGATCTAGGACTGACACAGAAGAAGGAAATCAGTCAATTCATGAAATTCCTTTCTATTACTCTTCCATTTTCATCTAAAATGATGATTTAACTAATATCTTCTGCTTTAGTCAGAACTGTTAGCATATGGATCTTTTCTATACTAAGGTAGTGAGTTCATTTCTATTAAATTCAACTCAATTCAATTTTTATTAAACAGCTATTATTGAGCAAGGCACTGAAAGATACAAGAATTGAATAAATTCTGTGTTGGGAGGAGGTTGCAGAAGAAAGACCAATAGGCAAACAAATATAATGAAAACAAGCTTGTACAAGTACATGAAAATGCAAAGAGTAGAAGACATCATTAAAAAGAGGGATCCCTTCAGAGGCAGCTAAGTTACACAGGGGATAGAGTTTGAGACCTGTATTCAGGATGACTTTTAATTTTAAGTTTAAATTTGCCCTTAGGTACTTATTTGCTGAATGATCCTAGACAAATCACTTAACATTTGTCTGCCTTATTTTCCTTTTCTGTAAAGTAATACTAATAAAGCCTTGTTGGAAGGATAAAATGAGATAATATTTATAAATCACTCAGCAAATCTTAAAACACACAGTAATGCCTGCTATTATTGTTATTTCTTCTGGTTACATAGATTAAGGGACGGTTTAAGGACATTTGAACTGAAAGTTGAAGAATGATAGAATTTCAAATGGAGAAGATTTCTTAATTTTAAAGAAGGGCAAAAAAAAAAAAAAGCCAAGGAACTGAGGTTAGAAAGATGACAGCTAGTAGATTCATTTGACTTGAGCATAGGGCATGTGAAGATGGAGAGTAATATAAAATAGGGTTAGGAGGTAGAGTTTTAAAAGACAATCCAAGGAATTTGCATCCTACTTGATGTGCAAGCTTATAAAATATATGATATTTGATATATATATACATATATATATATACATAGACATACACATATATGTATGTGTGTATCTATATATGTATGTATTGGAATGCATTTTTTAATGACTCATTAAACCTATAGAGATTCACTTCTCAGTGACCACTAGCCATAATCACCACTAATTAAATAGTCACATTTATATATAGTTTTATAGCCATAAAGTTCTCTACCTACATTATCTTATTCATAATCAAAGCACAACAAATCGGTTAAGCAAAGGAATACTTTAAGTGTCTGTTTGAAATATGATTAGAATAATTCCTGAATTTGCTTTAGTTCTCTGCATATATTGACCTTTTTTTCAGCAAGAATATTCTAGGTCTTAAAAATTTGTCATGTCCTTCTGGAGAGACTGCACTACAAGAAATACTCATAAATACATTATTGCAAGAAATACTTGTAAAGCTTCTAGTAGAGAAATGAATTTAATCTGCTTTATTTTTGTTTTTTAAAAACAATCAATTGTATCAATCCTTAGATACAAGGAGACCTACAATACTCAGTATACCACAATATTTACCTATTCAAAATATTATTAGTGTAAAACTTCATTAATTCAAAATTCATAATTAGGAACAGGAAAACCCAAAATTTACTTTAATAGAAATTATAAGAGCAGAAGTTTCCTATGCAATTTAAGAATGAAATAAGATTCCAATTAATCTCTTAATTACCAAATCCAGTTACCCTTTTTGGTCTCCTTTGTGGTTTTCCATTCATGTCATGCCCACTGACTTTGGCCAACGTTCTCTTCCTGTCACTATATGATACTGTCTCATCTTTGTTATGCAAATGCTTCTTATATCTAGGTGTGCAGCTAGATGGGACAGTAAATGGAGTTAGTGGGTCTAGATTCAGGAAGATATGAGTCTAAATCCAACCAAATACTACTAGGAGACTTTAGTAAGGCATTTAATTTTTATCTGAAGATAATTTTAGTAACCACCTTTCAAGATTGATATTATTATTGATATTGTCATTATTATTTAGGTGTACTAGTCATGTCTGATTCCTTGTGATCTTATGTGGAGTATTCTTAGCAAAGATACTGGAATGGTTTGCAATTTCTCCAACTCATTTAATAGATGAAGGAACTGAGGCAAAAAGTTAAGTGACTACACACATGTCAGACTGGCTAGAATGACAGGGAAAGATAATTGTCACATAGGGAAGTGATGGCCAAGGGAGGTTTGTTTTTTTGTTTGTTTGTTTGTTTTGTTGTTATTCTGGGAAGTCACTGGGAGGGTGAATGAAGTCATACTAGGAATAGTTAACCAACCGAGTAAGAGAGATGGAAAGTCAGGGGATTGGGAAGGGGATAAAGGATTGGGTACAGCACAACTAGAATGCAGAAAAGCAGTCCCAAGACTAGAGCTGAGAGCAACATTGAATCTATTTAAGAAATCAGATCACTGACCATTCCTTAATGTCCCTTTAGCATTCATTGGCATGGGAACTAACTGTGCTCATCACAAAGAATTCATTTCTATTAATTAAAGTATGTCAGATAAGTCCTTTTACTTGACAACTCCTTTGTAGCCAGTAACTCGTTATTTTTTTTTTTTTTTGCACTTGGAGATTTATTTTTCTTTTTTCTTTTTTAAGAACTTAAACAATTCAGTTTTTTCTAAAACTCAGATTGATTTGGCTTCTAATTAATCTATATTGGTAAAGTTTAATTTTGTTTATAGTGCCTTTTACTTAATAAGGGTTTCTGGAATTTAATTTATTCCTGAAATATAGAGGTAAGAGCATCTAGGGGAAAAGACTGCTTTTCTTACATAATCTACAGATAGCAGACAGGCACCTAAGATTATGATATATATATATATATATATATATATATAATTATAAGACTATAACTACTAGTGGGGAGGGAGTTGCATTTGTTTCTGCTTATTATCAGATTAGAAAAAACCTTTTCCCCTTCACCAGATCATCCACTAAATTTCACCTATAATTTTTTAGATGATATTGCTTTTGAGCCCCATATTTATCCCTATGAAATCCTCTCATTTCCTCAGCCTTTTAAGAAAGTTTTCTAGACAAAGATTTTTTTTTCTTTTTCATTATCTACTCTGCTTTGGTTGCATTCTTATCTTTTCTATACACTGGCCTTCCAAAGAGCCTTTTAATTCTTTATTTGTACACACAAGATACCCTGCTTGTGAATTACAACATTCTCTTGATAACCATCTAAGCATATGCCTTGTTCTCATCCCCTAAATACAATTTCTTTGTTATCCTGGCTCTAAGTCCTGTTCTTTAAAAGTTAATCTGAGATTTCCTGGGATTTGTCTGGTCTTCATTCTCAGTGGTTTACCTTCACCTTTGGATTTATTCCTGCCCACTTTAAAACTCCCATTCATTCCTTGTATTTTCTGATGATGAGATCTTGAATCCAATTGAGCTATTTCAAAGGCAGACAACTAAATGTTAAAACAAAGTACTGGACATTAGTATTCATTTTTTTTGTCTTCCTCATGTAGGTGTTTGTTTTGTTTTGTTTTGTTTTGTTTTTAATTTTCATGTGACTAAGAAAATGAAATATCTGTATCCAGAGCTCTGGGACTCAGTGTGTCCTCTGAGTGAATATTAAAAGGATTGATCAGTGCTTTAAAATAACCAAAGCAATTCTCTAGCAATATTTTATGTAAGTGGGTCAAAAAAAAAAAAAAAAAAGAAAGAAAGAAAGAAAGAAAGAAAGTAATCCTTGGGTAGCCTTCAAATATGCAGATTCATTATAAAAAAATATTAAAGAATATAAACACTATCCATTTCTTCTTCCTTTCACCTTCTCTCTCCTGATCTCCCTCCTAAATTTTTCCTTTATTGTACCTTAAAATCAAGTGAGATTTACTGGACTCTAAAGTTCAAAGATTTTTAGGCAGGAAGGCACAGAGTGAGGTAAAGGTACAACAAGCTCCTTTTGCCTAGGTGAAAAAGACAGTATATTTCTATTCTATTCTATTGTATTTTCTATTCATTTATGGCACTAAAATAATGTGCATCTTCCCTCCTTTGGACAATGCATTTATGTTTTACATAATTTCAAAAACTCTTGAGTTAGGGCAAATTATTATATTTATATTAGAACAACAGAAGTCCCACCCTAATTCTAAATGGCCTCACCAAGCCATGGATTTTCTTATTGTACAGGAAAAATCATGTTTCTAGGTACATGATGACATATATATATATATATATATATATATATATGTATATGTGGGCATACATACACACACTCACATATACAGATACATGCATCTATATACACAAATACATATGCAAGCACAATATACATATATATATATATATATATATACACACATACACATACATACATTATATACACACATATAGTAACATATCTAGGAGCATGACTTGTCATGTGCTAAAAGATAGTGATAAATCGATCTATATTTACATATCTCTATATCTAGATATAGAATTATAGATCTGTATCTAGATCTAGATGTAGATATATAAATCTCTCCCTCATTAATACATGGTGGAGGGTTTTACCTGCCTTCTATCACTAGTATTCTAACTTGAGTTCTACTGTATTTCATGGAACCCATAAGGGATAGATGGATGATTTCCCCATTCCCCATCAGGAGGGAATAACTATGTTATCCAACCATATATGTCTGAGAGGATTGGAAGGACTCTAAAATTTATAAATGCCTCCCACTGCAGTCCTCTTACTCGTCAAATAAAATTTGTACATTTTAAAGTGAACACCAGGATGCCACCTGCATTTTAATGAAGAGAAAGCTGGGAGAGCAGGGCAAGTGCCTTCTGAATCCACCACTAGACAACCATTTTGTGAAACAACAAACCACTCAAATAAACTGTACAAATGATATTGTAAAGCTTAGCTGCCCCTCATGCAAGGTTTTCAAAAGTCTTCCATGCAACGAAAAGTGTAGGTGTACAGTGTAAGGGACTGTCAATCCACCTCTGGGCAACAGATTCCTAATCACAGCATGAGGATACAAAAGCGGAGCTACCACAGATTGAATTACTACATTCTCAACAAAGGGTTTAGGCATAAACCCAGGCTCCAACTGACTGGCCCAATAATCAGGCTGAATGCATATAAAAACACTTTCAAATCCTGGAGAGTGCTCTACACACCCACTACATTATCATCCCCATTATTTAAAGGTGATTCTTTAAAAAAATATTGTGCACTTAACTTTAAATAACAAAACCAAACAAACATACATTTACAATTACTTATACTTAAAATGGATTTCTATGAATAATAGGTCCATAACAACTTAATAGTTACTCTCTCAGTATTCCCTTCTATTCTCTATCTTCATTCATTTCTGTATTTATATAGCTTCCCCCCCCCCCTTTTTGTACTATAGTTATGCTTTTCTTCTCAATTTGCTTTCTGTATAGCTTCCTTTCCCTTGACAAATGGCCAAATATATTTCTTTCTAAAACTTTTTCAGGTTTTGGAGTTTGTTCTCAAATGACACTTCATATGTCTTCAAATATTTCTTTCATACAACATTGAAATATGGATAGTTTGAGATAGATGTATAGGAGGAGATATATCCCTCCTTTTTGAGCCCTAATACTTGATTTTAGGATTAAAAGGAGAGTCTGCTCATTATTTCTGCTATCAGAAATCTAGTAATTATCAATCAAATAAGACATCATGGTGGAAATTTCTTCTTTTTAAAGAAAATCATCAGTAAGTCTTGAAAATACTGAGAAATAGGAATACAATGTATTAGTTTGGTAATTGTTCATTTTTCATTTGGGATATCATAGTCATATATTTTTTCTCTCTCCCTGATTTGTAAAATGAAGATAATTATAGTCCCTTCCTCCTGGGGCTTATATGAGGATCAAATGAGATAGAATGGGCAAAATAATTTGCAAGCCTTAAAAAACACTATGTAAATATGAGTTATTATTGCACCCCAGGTATTTGCTGAATCTCCTATTTAGGAGTCTTAAGAACTTATTTCTCAGATATTAACATTTTTTTTTTTGTTTGTCTTAGAAAACTACTACTTAATATTCACCTCATTGTCTCAACCTTGGTGATATGCTTCTATAGCTGGCACGTACCTAGGAATGCAGTAATAAATATTTAATATAGGAAACGCCCCCTTTTTGTCTCCCCCCCCAACATGTATTAAATTAATTACTTTGTTTCAATAAGCAGAACTGCTTTCTCAACTGTTGTCTTGACCTGAAGGCTTCATCTACCCTTGAAAACTGTGAATTTAAAACATCTTGAAAGATTAAAATTTCTTTTTTGAAGGCAAAAGTTTCCAAAAAACCGTCAATCTATAATGTTTATAAGTTCTAATTCAGTTCCCCTTGCTTCCTTTTATGTTTCATCCACAGTGACCTCATTTTGATAATTTTCATTGAACTCTATAACATATTTGCACAACACACACACACACACACACACATGCATTTCTATTGCTACAGGGAAGACTTGATCTTTGGCAGAATGGTTTTTGTTTTTATAGCATTCTCTGCTGGTGGAAGGCATTCAGTTCTGGGTGAGCTCTGCTCTTCCCATTCATGGTAATTATGCTTAACATCTTTGTTCTTGGATAAAATCATGTGTATATATTGTTCTGTTTTTGTCTTTGATCTGTGTTTTTTTAATTGAAAGACAGTCAGACAACCCTTTTAAAAAGAACGGTGAAATGTTAGTGTATCTATTGGCATTGCCTTGTTAGCCTAGTTGATGAACTAATAAAGCTCAGTCAATATATATTAACCAACACTCCCAAATATCATCGATATGATTTTTTGACTGGGACACCAACATATCAACCAACAATGAACTGTCACAAAATCAAACACATTTTCTCTAAGTATTTTGCAATCTGCTTCTGTTATTTTAAAATAATCAGGTTGATTTGCTATGATATAGCCAATGGTTGAATAATAGAGTGGCAGAGTAGTAATTTCACTTGATGGTTCAAGCACTATTGCTTTTAGGAGCATTACCAGCAACTTAATTTTATTTAGAAGAGATCTGTTTCTTTCATTAGTGTTCTTTGGTTAAGCAAAATACAAATTATTGAAGAGATATGAAGTATTCACCTGGGGAGACTAAAGGTGATATGTATCAATAAAGGCAAAATAAAATAATAAGATAGCAGCTAGCAGTTGCTAGTTGTAGTGACAGCATAGCAAGATAAAAAAGGGGCCCCGGCAGGACTGAGGATTGTACATGACAAAAATTGGTCTCCATGGCAACCCTTGAGCAGTGGGAGACAGAGAGCTGAGCAACATAGAACTTCAGGAGCCTGATTGAAAAGAACTGCCTTGTTATGTAATATATTTTCAGAAATATGCAAATGGCTTTAAAAAATCTGAGTATCTACAATACTTTATAAGTCCAGATTACAATAAAAAGCAGGCCCCAAGCAAAAAAAAAAAAAAAGGTGGCAGGGCAGTGATGATGGGGAAATTTGGAATGAAATCTGTGAAGACTTGAAAGCTTCTTTGTTTTTTAATGATATTAGATGAGAGATACTGTAACAAACCCTTTCCCATAAAGACATGGATAAAAATAATGGTATCTATTACCACTTTATATGTATTTTTTTTTGTATTTGTAGTTTCATATTTATAATGAGAGTACAATTTGAAAGCTTGATGAAATTACACAGGATCCAAAGTAAATGGAGAGTTGGGCAATTTTCTGGTGGGTTTAATCAACAGAAATGGAATTCAGGCAAAATCCCCCTCTTATTCTTTGTTAGACTAAACCTGTGTTTGCATTGGGGTAGGGAATTCCTGTTGAGGAAATTCCCTTTACCAAGTGGTATGTTGGCAGCTATTCTGAAATTTAGTCTTAAAAGAATTGCCAGGGGGTACTCAGGGATCAAAAGGCCTTGCCCACAAACCAGGTCTTCTTGCTCTGAGGCAACTTTTATCCAATATGCTCCAGCTTCTTCCTTATTATTAATAATACACTTTTCAATCTGTCTTATGAACAATTGCCTCAGTTCTTCATTTTCCTTGGCTTTTGTTTCATCGAATTATAGAGTTAGAAGTCACCTAAGCTGATAATTAACAATCAGCTCTCCATTTAAAAAATACTATGCGTGATATTTTAAAATTTAGTCTTCACTATTATCATTTTCTCTATCACTTTATTAAATCTAGACAACACAGTATTAAGATGAGACTTGATTTGTAGCATTTCCTTCTTTCCAAAGTTTTAATGCTCACACTGAAAATTTAGCAACTGACTCTCAAAAGTCTGTTGGAACTGTGCTCCAGCACACCCTTGCCTATAGACATCATATAATCTGATAGACTCAGTTATGAGTTTCAGGGGTTTTCATGTATTGTGCTTGAGTTCCTTATATGTATTTATATGTGTATACAGAGAAAAGAGAGGTAGAGAGATAGAAAGGGAGATAGGGGCAGAAAGAATGAATGATTGAAGTGAAAAGAGATTAAGACATGCAAAGAGACAGAGAAACACAGAGAGAGGCCAGTAGACTTAGTCTATGGGTCAAGATAATCTGGATTCACATCCTGCTTCTGACAAATGTAGTTTATTTGACTAAACTATGGCTCTCCAGCCACACATTTCAAAGAAGGTGTTAATGAGTATTAATAAAGGCATTTTCCTATAATTCCCCATATCACTAAAAGAGCAATTGTCTGATACTAAAAAAAAAAAAAAGTGGAGAGTCAAAATGTAATTTAATATAAAATGCTATGCTGTCAATGTAAGAGAACTTGATTTGTTATTCAAACAAATCATTCCATTTAGGTTTTTTTTTTTTTTTTTTTTTGGCAGAAAAACTGAAATGGGTTTATCCTTCCCTTCTCTAGCTCATTTTACAGAGGAGGAAACTGAGGCAAACAGAGTGAAGTGACTTGACCAGGGTCACACAGCTATTAAATAACTCAGGCTGAATTTGAACTCTGGACTTCCAGCTTTCCAGTTAGGCTTTCTATTCACTGTACCACCTAGCTACCTAGAAATTTCGATTATTCCTTTGTAATGCAAAAAGATATGGGATGAAGCAGCCCAGTTCTGTTGTTTGCTTCATGAGTGACATTAAACAAGTTAATTCACATTTATAGAATTTTCTAACTATAAGACAAGATCATCAGATCAAGTGATCTTATGATATTCTTATTTATTTAATTAGCAATTGTATTTCGTTGGATTAGAGACAAAACTGGATTCCATTTCATTTCAAATGAATGATCAGACTCAATATATTCCTGCAAATTTATGATAAGTAAGGAGATGGTTCAGTATTCCTAAAGGAAAGAGAGGGCCAGCTTAATGAGAATAAGCACCAACATACTTTCCCCATTCTCACTGGTATTGTCAAGACAGGAGGGTGCTGCCAGGTACTGCTATTCAAGCTGGGCACAGGGAAATTCCAACACAGACAAAAGTTGGAAGGATTAGGCAAATTTCTCTACACAGAGATGAAATCTAAATCTAAGCCAGAGTAGTCAATTAAAATGAACACAAAAGAAGGGACAGCATGTAGTTTAGATACAGTCAGAGTTCCAGATCCCAGATAAAAGAAGGAGGCAAGTAGGCAAAAGATATTACAGAGCTGCTTGCTTTTGATGCTCTTTTGTCTTCTTATCTGGGTAGAAGCATGTCTAGGTATATCTAGTGCTATTTGAGAACAGAAAGATGTTAACAGATGGGAGGGGCTAGAGCCATTCTCAAACCAATTTGAGTGAGGCAGTTGTTATGTGATTGTTAATATGAGTATCATGCCTCCAAAATCTGCAAAATATACCATTTCCTTCTTTAATTGGAGAATATTCTGTCTTGTTTTCTTACCATCCACTTACCAGCTCTATCTGGCTCTTGACGAATCTAGACCTTCATCACTCTGCAAGCAACAGCTCCACCTATTCCCATCAGACTGCTTGCACCACCAATCCCCACCTCTGCTTCCTTAGAGGATGTTACACCTTGTCCTGATTACTAGAACCATTTCTGTATAAGTAAACCTTCTTATATCAGTATCAAATCTAAACTCCCAAGAGATAAACTGAGCTTGCGCTAGTCAGGACAATTTGCTCTTCATTGTCTAAAAGTCAACTTTGTATACTGAACAGTAGTATTTTGAATTTAGAGTTATAATTTCTTAGATGCAAATCCCACATCCAACACTGAGTCATATAGGTGACCCTGGATAGTGTACTAATCTCTCTGACCCTTAGTTTCTTCCTCTTTAAATTGGAGCTAATAGTAGCATCTACCCTACAAGATGATCAAGAAACTCAAATGAGATAATATGTGTAAAATGCTTTGAAAATCTAAAAGTTCTATCTGTGAAATTTTTGGTCAAGAATTATATTATCAGATTCACCAGGCTGTGTTCACAATGTGGCAATTAACCACAGAGTCATTACTTTTGTAAGATTGCATACTTCATTCAGAACAACAGTAAAAATCTTCCATATGATTGTACTCTTGTTTGCTAATATCTATCCTTCACCACTATTATTTTAGAATTTTAAATGTCTAATTCTTGGCAGTTGGACAAGAACTTTTATCTTAGTTCATTTATAGTTCTATAGAATAGAACCCTGCTACAATGAGGTCTTTTTTAATAAAGTTCAGGAACATAGTAAGTAAACAAAAATGTCATAATATATTTTATTTAATAATAGAGAAATATTTCTGTTTTTCCTTGAAGTTTCCAATAGAGGCTTATGTTTGTTTGTTTGTTTTACAGAAAAATACATGTAGCCCAAACTTATGCCTGACTTAATAGTTACTACTTTGGGCTATAATTTCTCCCTCCAAACCAACTCAGGACATAGCTCAAGAAGTTGAATGCCCACTGTCATTGTGTAAGAATACTAAATAATGGGCATAGAGAATTGGTATTTCATTTATACAATTTCCAGTCTAGGGAAAGAGATAATTATAATAAATTTAATTATTCATCTCCATAGGTGTGGGAATTCTACGGGGTTAGAATCCAAAAACTTGAGGCAATGATCAACTTTTCATATATGGTATAGGTTATGGAAGCCACATTATACTTTGTGTATTCATTGACTTTGCTCTTAGGAAAAGAGATATGGGCAGTACATCCTGAGGTTACAGCTTTCTGATTGCCATGATATGTTGTTGGATGGATAGGGGAGTAATCTCTTCTTTTGAAGAGATGATTGAAAGAGTTGCATGATTATTTCAGTATTCTGAAAGTTCATGGACTATGGGACTAATTTAAGGATGAGTCATGTTGGAAAGGAAACATAGATCTTGGACTGTGCATTGAATCAGAAACTAAGAGAAAAACAATAGAAAATAAAACAATAGAAATTTAGTATTTGAAATGATATCAGAAATCATCTAGCCAAACCTCTTTCCCCAAGTAAAGATTTTTTGTGCAAAAGAACCTTTGCTAAATATTTCCAGTAACAGGAACTTCACCTCTTAATGAAGCAGCCCATTCCATCCTTGGATAGTTCCATCATGGAAGTGTAGAATTATAGGAAAATAGGACAGTGAAATAGTGAGCTTATCTAAATCAAAGACTGCATGCATGGAAGCAATGAGTCATATGCTTCAGTGAATCATACAGTAGAGGACAGCTGGTAGGATGGTTTAAAGCAAATCATTGAGTTTGTTCACGATCTTCAGTGTGGGAAGAGCTATTAATTGATGAGGAAGGAATGTGTATCATAATTAAAACTGAATTATTAGAGGAAAGAGTTTTAGGAATACTTTGTATGAACTATGCCCCTAAGGTCCTATATATGTGAATATATTTAACATCAATAATTTATATAGGAGCAAAGCAATATAGAAACTAAAAGATGCTCATCAATTGGGAAATGACTAAATAAATTTTAGTATATGAATGTAATTGAATACTATTGGACTGTAAGAAAGGAAGCAATCAACAAGTTCAAAGAGAGAGGGAAAGACTTGTGTGAACAGATGAAATGAAAGAATGAAACGAGAGCAAAAGAGCATGAAGAAAATGAAATGAGAGCAAAAGAATGAAATGAGAGCAAAAGCAGAAGACTATAACATCAATACAATAAAAAATTAGCAATTGTATAAATTGATGAAAAATAAAATGAATAGAAACAGAAAGATAATTTATACAATAAAACAACATTGTAAAAACAAACAACTTTGAAAGATATTAGAACTCTAATTAATGCAATGAGTGTCCATGATTCCAGAAGACTAATGTTGAAGCAAACTATTTACCTCATGACAGAAAAATTATATTCAGAGGTTGAATTCAGAATAATATACACATACACACACACACACACACACATATATATCCTATATATGTGTGTTTCCATATGACGTGGTCATTGAAGAAATTTATTTGTTTGACTACAGATATTTGTCATAGGAATTTTTCTTCTTTCTTCCTTTTACCCACTACCAGAAAAGAAAATGGATTTTTGTTAATTATAAAATAAAATTCAAGTTTTTATAAAGGAGTACCAATGTGAACTAAAAGGCACTAGAAATAATGGGTTACATAGACACACACACACACACACACACACACACATACACACACATACACACACACACAGTCTGTTGATGCTTACTGCAGATCAAGATTTTGTCACCCATGAAAATGAAAGTACCCCATGAAAGGAGTAACAAATCAATCTTGTTATCAGTCATTTATATTTTAGTATAAATGTGCTTATAAAACATTTTATTCTAACAGGTTATAATATAATGAGGAAATATAAAGAGAAGAGAAAGATTCAGAATTCTTGTTATGGGATTGCTAAAGAAATGGGGACTACTATAGAGGAGGATAAAAGAAATAAAAGAAAATAAAGTTGCTGTAGATATACTTTATCTACTTCAAAAATGTTCTCCTAAGTCACCAGTTTGACAATGTTATTATTTTACTCAAAAACCTTCATTGACTCCCTATTGCCTCTAGGAAAAAAGCACCTCCAAAATCTGGCTCCAACCAATCTTTCCATCTTAATTTCACATTACCACACTTCATTCACTCTAAATTCAAACTAAAATGGCCAATTCTTCAAATTCAATATGCAATCTCCCACTTGAAGCATTCCCATGAGCTAATCCCCTATAGTCAGAGAGCACTCCTGCCTCATCTCTACTTTTCAAACTTATTTTTCTTCAAGGCCAATCTCAGGTATCATTTTCTTAGAATGAAGATAAAGCAAGAAGAGTCTATCTCTATAAAACCTATAGTAGCAAAGACTGAGAGGAAGGGGAAGACATTGAAAATAATTTTATGGAAACAAAAGCAAAACAAATGATTATTGGATTTAAGAAGTGAGAAAGAGAGAACAGATGAAAGCCATGGTAACTAGCAGTGCTTTCTGGATATCTAAGTATGAATCTTCATTCTGAGCTCCAGGTCAATCAATTCAGTATTTATTAATAGCACAATATGTGGCAAAGACTATATTAGGCAGGTGAAGGGCAAGCAAACTAAAGACTAAAACTCTCTACCAGGGGTAGTTCTGAGGGGATACATTTTAAATAAAGAAGATAATAGAAGGAAAGACAGGTGCAAGAAAGGGAATCTTGAGTTGAAGAATACCAAGTAGGCTTTTTCATCTGCAAAGTAGAGTAAGTGAAGAAGAATGGAAAATCTAAAAAGGCAGACTCTAGCCTGCCCTGCTTTTCCTTGACTTTCCTTCCCTTTTCCCTATTCTTCTCCTTCCCTTCCATTTCCTTCCTTTCCTTTCCCATTCTTTCCTTCCCCTCTCTTTCCCTTCCAGAAAATAGTATTTGCTTTCATTTTTAACACATGTCTATAATCTTTGTTTTGCCATGACAAAGAACTAAATGCTACTTTTCACTCCTCACCATTACATTCATCATCCCAAAGCATTTAATTTTTTGATCATTAACAGAAAGGAAAGACACAATGTCATAATGATAAATGGAATTTCACCAGTTTCATTTCCTTTCCACATTAACTTTAGTTACAGTATCATAGTCATTGTATCTGCAGTTTTTGACTTTGCATTGCTTGATACAAATCTTTCTATATTTCTATGGATTCTACCATCATTTGTTCATAAATTCTACAGTAATACATTGTTTCTATCAGTCCTTTTTTAAAGGAATATCATACTAGGTATATTAAATAGACATTTAAAAAAAATCTTCACAATAGAAAAATTCGAGGAGGGGAGAGAAAGAAGAGAATACTTCAAATTATGCTATACTTTGTTATTTGGTTTGGGGGATTTGAGTTTCTTAGAGAGACATAAAAAGATAATGTGTGTCCTTCCTCCTGCTTTTTTCCACAAAAATCTAAGCTCAGTGTTTAGACAGCTTGATTTCTGGATAATATTTGTCTAGGATAATTGTGAGAAGATCGCTTTGTGAAACCTAACATATTCTATTAATGTGAATGGTTGCTGTTGCTCTTATTTACTCCTTTGGGCTAATGTGTTTTTCCTACTCTCTCAAAATTTCTCCTATCAATACTTACCCAAAATGTTCAGTTTTATTAGTAAAAAGTGAGAAAGTTTAATATTTTTCTTGTTTGAATTCTTCAGGCTTCAGTCTTCATTTGAGTTTTAGAATGGAGACAGTAGTGTTTGAGTTTTAATTGTTCCCTTTCTTTTCCCTAAAGGAAATAAAATTCATAATTCCTTTTGCCATTTTTATGTGACCACAGCTATGCCATCAATAGTTTTAGGAGGTTTTCTCCATTGCAAATGTAATAAAATAGTGAAAATTAATTTCCTATCGTTGGAATCCAAGTGTCCCAATGTCTCGATACAGTGCTAAAGTAAAACTGTAAAGTTAATGGAATAGTAAAATCGGCAAGATGCTCTTTTGTTGGAGAAGGGAAATTGGTTCATCATTGGAGTTTGAAAGGTTTATGACAACAGGACCATCTAAATCAGCAATTAACATTCAAAAACCCCAATAAAATGGTTCTGCTCTCTTTTGCCAGCAGAACCAAGAGCCCTATTGAAAGGCTGAGATGCTTTTTCCATCTGAGTTTTAATCCAAAAGCAAATAACAGTTTTGCTTTCTCTCTAAATGTTGTATCTAAAGGAAGGAGTTATATTTAAAAAGACCAACATTTACTTTTTGCTTTTCCTGGCATGATTAAAATGTTGATGGCATCACAGGATCCCCAAGCACCTTGACAGCTGTCATTGTTATTGAACACAAATAGAGCACCAAATAGAAGTTTATTGGTAAACTGTGCTGCTGGGCCATGGATGCACTTCTTCCATTTCAAGCAAACATCTGTTGCCATATTTTTCAGCTTTTTCCCCATAAACTTTGACAAAGTCAAAGAATTTCATTCCACATGGAATAGAGCTTCTAAATTAAGCATGTTTTGTTAGTTTTTTCCAATCTTGGGTCCATTAGATTTGTATTCCAGGATAAGAAACCTTCAATAATGATTTTTCACTATGATCAGGGTTGTTTAGTAGTCAATAGAATTTTGGAAGATGAAGTGATATTAAGTTAATATAATCCAAGCAGAAGGGGTAAGACTGATGGAAAGCTATCTCAAACAAATCTGAGGAAATGTGTCCAACAAGAGTTTTTAGAATTGTCTAATTCTGGTTTTGGAGATTCAGCTGAAGAGATCCCAGGACATCCCATGTGTTCTTCAAAGGTTTCCATAATCATTCTGCAGAACTATCCATCTAAACAGAGAAGCATGAGGAAATCCAGATTTGAAATTTAATGAGTTCAGAGAAATGTCTAGCTTTTAGGCTATCTCCTAGTTAAATGAATGAATAGGCTCACTATGACAAAAAAAAAAAAAAAAAAAAAAAAAAAAAAAAAAAAAAAAAAAAAAAAAAAAAAAAAAAAAAAAAAAAAAAAAAAAAAAAGCTAGAAACCAATGTAAAAGAGGCATTGCTCACCAAGATCTGAAAATAGCCCAGACTGAAAGGTATGCTTTTAGACCAAGAAGGCAGAAAAAACTAATTAGACAAGAAGCAACCGTGAACAAACATGTTAGCAGAATCAATAACTGGAACTGATCAGCTATTTCTTTAATTGTGCCAGCTGGGCTGCGGTGATGTGCTTAGCAGAGCATAATTACTACCTTCAATCCTATGACCAAGATCTTTGCTGTTTTTTTTCTCTCTCTCTTTTTACATCAATAGCTAGGCATATGCCATTTAATAATAATGCTAATAAAAAGGTTTGAAAAATTCATGGAAAATGGGCCACTCATATGTAAGATGATATTATGTGAATAATTAGAACTAGGCTGAATAAGTAAGCCAATTGTGACCTAATAAGAAGGTAGGCTATCAAGGAAATGTAACTAATTTCTTAATTTAAAGGCCATTATGTGCTCTGTGTGCAAAGCTGCATTATGAAAAGTAGGGACAATTTGCTTTGCTATTTTAGCATGGATTGTTCTAATTTGTACAGCTATGATTGATTCAAGCTTCAAGCATCGTGACTACTTGCAACTTGAAAGTCCATGCAGTCCATCTGCCTGCTACCATTAGTGAGGAATTAAGGCAGACTGCAAGTTACACAAATAAAGGGAATGGAGTGGAGAAAGGTTTCACTGATTAATTCCAAAAAAAAAATCCTAGCCCAATTGCTTTGTACACTTTTCCCCCCAAATGACAGCAAAACAAAGCTTTGTAAGCATGTAATAGACTAGAAAGACCAGTGTTTAAAGTCTATGGGTTTGGCTGTGTGTGACCAAAGAAAGCTTATCGTTTTTGACATACAGCTGTGGGAAAATGACCCTCTTTAGGGCAGTTGTCACCTGGAAAAGTGACATGTTAAAGGAAAATGTATACTTGGAAAGGGCAAAAACACAAAAGACTGGCAGATTGTGATAAAGATAAATCATTTCAGATGCTCATCCAAACAGCCCAATTTTGCTTGTCTGAAAATTGGGCCATAGTATAACAATGCTTCTTTAATTCATTTTGAACCAAACAAGACCCCATAAAAATGAGCCAATTAATAAATCTGCTTCTACTCACAATCAAAATGCCTAATGGAAACAAACAAAAAATTTTCAGGTGCAATGGTTCTGAGCTTTATTTTATTTCTCTAATCTAATATGTTTGATTTTATTTTTCTTCATATTGGTTGGTACTTTAGTAAGCAAAAAACTCAAAAATAATTAATTTTCTTGGTTTTCTCTAAAGGAAAAAAGGTGGATTCCCTGTAGTCTCTACCAAAATACTAGACATATTCATGAGATGAATAGTTTGTGAGCAATTAGAAAAGCAATTATTAGTCTCTAGAAACATACATGGGTTCAGTAAAAGCAAGTCTGCAAATTTAGGTGATTTTTTTCTTTTGATAAAGTTATTAAACTAGTAGGGTAATGTTATAGATATCTTGTATCTAAATTTAAGGAAGTCATTGGACAAAAATACTCAGGATAGCCAAATGAGTAAGACTGTTAAATATGGTCTGAATGATATTATTACACAGATATCAAATGGTTTTAAGGATCATACCCAAAGAGTACTGATAAATAAACTGATGTCAACCATCAAAGTGCATAGGACCATGCACCAGAGCTGTCTTCACTTCTATCCGGTTCAATATTTCTATCAGTGATTTAGATAAGGTCATTGGTGATATGCTTATTAAATATTAGGTTGAAGAAAAGCTGAAAGAAATGCAGATACTTCGGATCCAGAAATATTGGAATGATGGATGTGTAGCAATATAAAAATTTAAAAGTAATAAATATGGTTTATATTCAAAGAATCTAAACATAGAAGATTAAGAAAATATGATTTAGAGATGCTTCTGTGATGAAGACAGTGGTTTTAATTACTTGAAAGCTCAAAATCAGTCAATAACTATGTGGCTGACCAAAAAGTAACTTGTAATTAATGTGAAACAGATAAATAGCAACAATCATAATTCACATTTGTATTAAGATTTGCACAGAGATCTATATAGAAGCATATCATCCAGATTAATGAATATAATGGTTTCATAGTACTATTTCAGATATTTTCTAGAATTCTAAACTCTCTTCTTTAAGAGAAACCTTGGCAAGCTGGGCCTCATCCCATGGAAAGTAAACAAGAACCTGAAACTATGCTTTTAAAGAATGGTTGAAAGAACTCTTTGAATTCTTAGAGTGCAGCAAGGGTTCTTAACCTTTTTTGTATCAGGGAACTGTTTAGAAACTTGCTGAAGCCTATGGGCATCTTCTCAGAATAATATTTCCAAGTAATTGAAGGAAATGCTAAATGTCAGTTCCAGCTTAATGAAAATAAAGATCTTTTTTTCTTATCCTATTCAAAAAAAAAGTGGGAATAGGCAGCTTCCTAGTATGTGGAGTACTTTCATAGAAAATTCATTAGATTTATTCAGTGTGGTTTCAGAGAGCAGAATTGGAACCAAAAGTTGCAAATGAAGTTAGATCAAAACAATGCACATTTATTAATCACTTACTATAAGTCGAATACTATGCTAAGCACTAGGAATGCTATACAAGTGGAAAAACAGTCCCTGCCTTCAAGGAGATTATATTCAATGTAGGATGACAATCCATAAAAGAAATAGAAAAAAAGAGGAAGCTACCTTTATAAGAACATGATAGAGAATATCCAGAGAATTGGGAGCATAGTCTGAAGAAAAAGAAAGGAAGAAATAGGGAATAAGATTCTAGTTCAACATTAAGAAAGATGATCTCATAATTAAGGGTTATAAAAAACAGAAAGACCTGTGAATACTAGTCATTAGAAATGTTCAAGAAGAAACTGGTATAGAGCAGGTTCCTTCAAGGAGCAAGAGGCTGTGATAGTGTTCAGAGTGCTATATTAGCATCAGGAAGATCTGGGTTCAAATTTTGCCTGCTACACAGTGAAACTTTTGGGATTCAGTTTTATCATTTGTATAATGAGAAGGTTGGAATAAGTGTTTTCTAAATTCCCTTCCAGCTTTCAGTTTTTTTTGATTATAGCTTTTTATTTACAAGATATATGCATGGGTAATTTTTCAGCATTGACAATTGCAAAACCTTTTGTTCCAATTTTTCCTCTACTTCTCCCCACCCCTTCCCCCATATGGCAGGTTGACCAATATATGTTAAGTATATTAAAGTATATGTTAAATACTATATATGTATACATATCCATACAGTTATTTTGCTGCACAAGAAGAATCAGACTTTGAAATAGTGTACAATTAACCTGTGAAGCAAATCAAAAATGCAAGCGGAAAAAAACAGAGGGATTGGAAATGCTATGTAGTGTTTCACATGCATTTCCCAGAGTTCTTTCGCTGGGTGTCAACTTTAAGTTTTTGATCTAATGACCCTTAAGACTCTTCCAAGTTGGAGATTCTCTGAGTTTATGAAGCTACAATTAAAATGGGAATATTAAGACAATATTCTGTGTTGATTCTGCATTACCTCCAATCCCCCAACTAGCCTTTATGAGCTTTTGATTTCTTCAGTGATGAAGAAAAAGGGAGAGTGGGGATCACTATACAACCTCACAAAGCAAGCTTTCTATATGGTAGAAATTGGAGGCCCAGAGTTTAAATCCCAGCTCTGATACTTGTTGCCTAGTTGACTTTGGCTAAGTCCCTAGATTTCAGTTTCCTCATCTGTAAAATGGGTGATTAGACTAGATGGCATCTGGAATCTCTTCCAATTCTACATGTATGATCTCAGGTTTCTTCAAAACACAAAGGAAAACACAATATCCTCCTTCTAATTAGGCGATGCTGGTAAGCCCACCCTCAGTCTAGCAGCATATAAAATGAGTAAAGTTCTAGGCATAATGGAAAACATTATGGTTCAGGAAATCGGGATTCTCATTCTAGTTTAGTTGTGTGACTTTGAGTAAGTTATCTAACCTTTGAACTGAAGCTGTTTCCTCAACCTGTAGAAATTTGGCAAGCTGTTTCAGATGGTGTAGCAAATTGTGATATTTCTCTTACCACCAGAAGGTAGGGGATGAGATTGGGAAGGGCTATACTGCAGCTATATAAAAGAGAAGTGGCCACTGAATCAGGAAAACCTTGCCACTGCCTTTTCTTCTGACTGCTCTCTCCAAAGGAAGGTAAATTTTGATCGCTGAAATTCATTAAGATATCTTGGGGCTTAAGGATTAGATTTCTTTTTTTTTTTTTATGAACCATGTCTTAAAACCCAAATCACTCAGATTCTCATTGATTGGCCAACAATAGGTGAAAGAGGAGATTCTTTGTCTCAGTTGCTACCTGGTCTTAATCACTGAATGGATGCAACCTCAGTCAAACTGAGACCTATTGAAGACTTTAGCTTAAAAAGGCCAAAGTCTCCCACTCCATCCAGAGCCATTTCCAGTTGTCCTGATCTATATCTGGTCAATGCACCCAGATGGCTCTGGAGGGGAAAGTGAGGTACGTGACTTTGTACATCCCTCTCTCACTTAAATTCAATTTACTTGCATGTTATGGCATCAACTCCCTGATGTCCTGGGCCTCTTAGAGAATGAAAAACAAACAACAACAATTTATGTAAAAGCATACATATATAAATATAACTCTCTCGATCTCTCTGTCTTTGTCTCTCTGGCTGTCTCTGTTTCTCTCTGTCTCTCTGTCTTTCTTCTTTTTCTTTGTCTCTCTGTCTGCTCTGTCTCTGTGTTTCTGTGTCTGTCTCTCTTTGTCTATCTCTCTGTGTGTCTGTCTTCTCCCTTTGTCTCTCTGTTTGTTTTGTCTCTATCTCTGTCTGCCTTTGTCTCTGTCTTCTCTCTCTTTGTCTCTCTGTCTGCTTTGTCCCTCTGTCTCTGTTTCTCTCTCTTTCTCTCTCTCTCTCATTCACTTCTTAGGAATGGCAAAATAGGCATCTTTCTGCACTGTACCAGAAATAGCCATTGCTTATGTGTGACAATTAGTACAGAGTCTTGACTTGGAGAGTTCATACCTGGACCTGTCACTTCTATTTTATCTTTCCATGAACATGGATGACCAAACTGAAATCCTGAGATGGACAATTCTAGGCTGGTAAGCAATTTTTGTGATTTAAAAAGCTTTGAGTTCCTGGGTTCATCTAACAACCATCAACAGAAGGTTCGAAGATGATCACAAAGCAATGATGGGGCCAAGCCCAGGTTTTACTGACTTGAAGTCAAACAATTTTTAGAAAATCGCTTTATTATCACAGAGCTAAGCTAAAGATGTAATGCAGATTCAGTAATCTCATGGAATGTCTCATATTTTGGATGTTTTAAATATCAACCCCCCCCAATAGTAGTTATAGTTATAGTTATAGACGCTCCAAGCCTCAGAGATTTTTGTTGTTGTTAATTTGTCTTGCCAATATTTTTTGTGCTTTTAGTGTTTCTTTTTTGTGAGATAAATAAATAGCTACCTTAGAGCTAATCAGAAGTATATACTTAGTACTTTTTTATAGTTGCTTGAGGACATTCTAGACATGATCCAAATGTAAGCTTTGTTATTTTGCCCTGGAGTGCTGGGGTGACATCGTAAAAAACCATAAAATAAAATAAAAATAATAAAGCCTGACTCTTTACTTCAGACACTAATCTTCCCCACTCCTCCCACTGCCCCTTGCCTATCCATTACAGAAGCCCGTACTTGAAGACAGGTCCAAGTTAAGAGTTACTATAGATGTAGAGAGGAAGCTCTCCAGTGATCCTGCCATATCTCCCAGTAGCTATTTCAGATTGCTATATACAATCCTCTTTAGATTCAAAGAAACAAAGAGTTGAAGTCATTTGTGCAAGGTGCCACAATTAGCAAAAATGAAAGCCAGATCATCAAGAGCTTTTCTCACTACACTGGGCTGCCTTAAACCATCTCTTCTAGCCTTTGCAGAATTTTCTACCAGGTGGTGCTAGAGGAGAAGGTTAAAGAGGATATGAGCCCCTGACTTGATTCATCTTCCTTCAAACTGAATCTGAAGCTGTCAGGGCTGGGTGATGAAAAAAAGTCTTTTTCCATAGCAAAAGCAGATGGGTATGATTTTGACTCCTGCCTATATTGTTGGGCTATTTCTAGATGCATATGAAAATACTGAACTGCAGAACAGTGTTTAAACTCATGTTGCTTGCTCAGTGGTTTATAAGAGTTGAGCTCTTGCGGGTAGAACAGAAAACAAATTTAGATTAAATGTGACTTTCTAAGGAGCACAGCTCCTTTCCATGAAGCCTGGTGTGAGATGCTGTGAGGCTGAGCAGACTGTTCTTTGAGAATAACTGCTCATTTGAGTGAGATGAATGAGCTCTCCTGGAGTCCCAGGGCATCACTGAATATGTTACCTTTTCCAATTAAGGACTCTAAAATAAATACTGCCTCTTGATTCTATGATTTTAAAATGACCTCCTCCCTCAGATTGGATATGATTTGATGGTAAGTAGAATCGGAAGATCTGTCTTGTCTGCCTAAGCTGATATCAGCAAAGAATTGATTCAAAATAACACCTAAATAAAGAAGAATATGAATCTGTCACGTACATTTGCACGATATGTCTCAGAAGGCAAGGCAACTTAAGTTGTGTAATTGTCAGAGAAGGCAACAAGGCTTTGCCAAGGCTTTCTTCCCAGCACCAAATTACAGTCTGTCCAAATAGAGAAAATTAAATTAGACTGCAGAGAAATTAAACCTCTTTCAATGGCAAGATTACTTTACCCCCAAAGAAGCTTTGGTCTCAGGCATTAGCATCTCAAAAATATGACAACTGTATCTATCTGTCACAGAGCTCATAAAACCATTCATAAAAGTAATCCCTTTCCTTTCTCACACTCAAAAGAAGCAGATCCAATCAGCACCGACAGATAACTTAGTATAAAAACAGGTAACCAATGTTGGACCCATCAAAACTATTAGAGTCCCTATTTCATGCAGCATTTTATATCCCCCTTTATTGCCCATGAGAGGCAGTATGGTGTAGTGGATATTGAATACTCAGAAAGACTGGAGTTCAGGTTCAACCACTGGCACAGGTGGCTCTATGACTGAGCCAGCCAATAAGTTTCTGTCCCCAGCCTCTGTCTAGAAGTTTCAAGGAGATGATAACCTGCATGGGAAGAAGAGATTTTCTCAACAGGAGCTTCTATTCCAGTGAAATTATAGGTCCAGGGGCAGCTAGATGGTATAAATAGATAGGGTGCCAGTACTGGAGTCAGGACTATCTGGGTTCAAATTCTATCTCAGACACTTAACATTTATCAGCTATGTTACCTTAACTGCTTTGCCAATAAATAAATGACTGATTGAATGAAAAGAAATTATAGGTCCAGTTTTTATTCCCTATTTTATTTGTGTTGTTCAGTCACTTCGATTACATCTGAATCTCCATGATTCCATTTAGGGTTTTCTTGGAGTGGTTTGCTATTTTCTTCTCCAGTTCATTTTTAAGATGAGAAAATCGAGTTTAATAATTAAGTTATTTTAACATGATAAATATGAAAATATGTTTGAAAGAATTGTATATATTTAACCTACATCAGATTACTTGCTATCTTGGGGAGGAGAGAGGTAAGGGAAAGAGGGAGAAAAATTTGGAACACAAAGTCTTACAAAAATGAATGTTGAAAACTATTTTTATGTGTATTTGGAAAAAAAAAACTATTCAAAAATTTTTGAAAGAGTTAAGCGATTTGACCAGGGTCACACAGTAAGTTTCTGTTTGATTATATACTCAGGATTGTATAAAACTTTTTTAGATGAAAAGGAGTCACAAGTAGAAAAAGTTTAAGAAGCTCTGATCTAAATCAATTGTCTAACTTTATAGATGAGGAAATTGAGAGCCCAGGGAGGATAAATGAGTTTCCCAATGTTTTAGAGGTAGCAAGTAAGATTTGAATCTTGGTTCTCTTTTTTCTTTTGAATAGCAGATCACTTATATGGAATGACTGGATAGATATCACATAGAGATCTACCTGACTGAAAAATAACTTTGCTTTTAACCTACTGAGATGAAAGAAAACTCTTCCTTAGGGATGCTTAATGTGACAATTAGTACACAGTCTTGATTAGGAGGTAAAGAATTTGCATTTCCACTCTGTTATAAGGCATATATTACTATAACTATTCTTTTTTTGTATCAACTCTTTATTGGAGATTAGCTGTGATTGGATTATAATAGTTGAAAGCAAAAACAAAGATAAAACTAGAAGGAAAGTCTATACTTGAGTTCAGGGAAAGCAAGTTTGGGTTAAGGTTGTAAAGGTGAGCTCTTCATATCTAAGAGAACAACAAAAAGTCACTTGGGGTCCTAAGGATAAAAGAAGGAAAAGAAGGAAAGAAATGCATTTGGACTGCATCACAATTCTACTTGGGACCCACTTTGGGTATTTGTAATTCACCTATAAAGGACAGACACTATGTAGTAACTCTATGGAACAATTCATCCTCTAAAATTCAGATGGAAGAAACTAACCGAGAAGTTATGCCGCTGATAATAGGTATGTCCCCAGGTAATCCAAAAATCTCTTTATAGAGGAAAGGCATTTCTCTCTCTACCTAGGCTGATAAAATTATTGATAACCTAGAAGGTAATCAGGAGATAATCACAAAAGTTGAACTAATAGTAAAAAGGGATGATCCTTTGTAAGATGCAAATCTTCCAGGATAAAGAGAAAAAAAAAAAAAGGGTAGATTGACTGGCGAAATGAATTGGTCATAACTCTAGGAGCTTTGGGACAATCACAAGACTCATCAGATAGAATATGGGGCCTCAAGTTAGGAGACTCAGTTTTAGTTGTTCAAATATGGTCTCAAACACTTACTAGCTATGTTACCCTAGGCAAGTCACTTAACTCTTTTGCCTCAGTTTTCTCATTTCTAAAGTGAGCTGGGGTGGGGGGTAGGGGAGGAATGGCAAACCATTCCAGGATCTTTACCAACAAAAACCCAAATGGGGTCGTGAAAAATTGAATGACTGAAAAAATGACTAGCAACAACTATGGAGTTTAGATAACTAAACCCTGGATAAATTTCAATAGTTAATAGTGTAAAAATAGGGGAAATTAAGAGCCACGAGGTATTTCTGGAGGAGACCCTTGGAAAAGGGAGGAAATTCCATCTCTCTTCCACATTGGCCATGAAGCTTGGAAGGATACTGGACCAGTTGGAGTTATTAAATCTAGTAGGGAGCAGAAATACTCTCTCCATACCTCCATCTACATAACCACCTAAAGAGGAAAAAGCCTCAAGGAGTTAACCTGGCAATCTAGAACCAAAATATGGAAGACAACAAACTTAAGAACCCAGTTAAGCACTTAGCCAGCAGAGATGCTGCATTCAAGTGGAGCCTCATGAGGACTCTTAGAAGAAAGAACAGATTTTCCAGATGTTTAGTAGTAGGGATTGTCTTTGCTACACATATGTTATATGTATGCTTCATTCACATTATACCTCACTCATTTCAATTCAATAAGCAGTTATTAAGTACCTACTAAGTGCTAAGTAACATGCTTAACACTGAAGATACATAAAAAGGAAAAAGACAGTTTCTGCCCTCAAGGAGATTGCAATACAACAAGAGAGACAACAGGAAAACACACATATTTGTATATCTGTATATATGTATGCATACATACACGCATATGTATATATACATATACAGGATAAATAGGAAATAATTACAATAGGTAAGTGCTGGAATTAAAATGAATTAGAGAAGTCTTCCTAAAAGGTGGCATTTTAGGTAGGACTTACAGAATGACAAAAAGGTCAGTTTTCTGAATGGAGCAAAGTGTTTTAGGAATGAGAGACATCTAGAGAAAATTCCCAGAGCTGTGAGATCCCAAACGTGCTATATATAATTGTGAAATAATTTATCCCAAATTTCTGGGAATCTTGGGGCGGGGGTATAATGCTTTCTAATTATTGTTATCTGGGCCATAGAAGTCCTTTGGTAAGAGCTGTCTGCTGGCTGATTGTTAATGAAAAGTGCAGCAGTAAGGGCTTCTGAGAGAGCATTAGAAGTACAGACATACTGGAACTCAAGGTGACAATCATTTTCTATTGATCCAAACTACATGATCAACTGCAAGCTGGAGAAATTTCCCAGAGATTGTGCTATAGCATGAAGTATTCTTACTTCAAGAATATATAGTTCCCTTTTTATAAGTACCATCTCTACCAATATAGAACATAGCTCCTTTATGACTTAGTATAATCACCACATGGTAAACTTTATGTTGAGACCCTGTAGACAGTTGCCCTGAAGACAATCTATTTCCATGTCTTCTTGTACCCTAGAAGTCTTTTCAGATGTAGTCTTTGAGAACCCAGGATTATGTTCCTGTCCCATCAAGGCATTCAAGTTATACTTTAATGAGAAAATCACTTCATCTTCTAGGAGAGAGAGAGAGAGAGAAAGGGAGAGAGAGAAAGGGAGGGAGGGAGGGAGAGGGAGGAAAAGAGGGAGGGAGAGGAAAGGAGGGAGGGAGGGAGAGGGAGAAAGGGAGGGAAGGAGGGAGAGAGTGTAGCATCTTGACCTGGGTTGGCTTAAAAACATCATAAATCCTCCTTCCTAATAAATGATCAGGTAACAAAGTACTTTGTAAGTATAAACATGACATAGGAGTAAGGAAGATCCTGAATTTAAGGACAGGTTTGTCAACTTCTATGGGACTGTTAAAGTCAATCAATAGGTATTTATTATGCACTCACTATCACATTAAGACAAGTATAAGACTGAGTCCCTGCTCACATGAATACAGTGGATTGAGAAATATAGCTGAAATAGAGCACCAGAGATGAATTTTGGAGCCTTCTCCCATGTCTGCTTCAGGAAAAAGCAGGTACTTAAGCTGGCTTCACAAAGTTTTAATGTTAGCGTACTTTTTATCAGATTGGCTCCATCTTTAGTGAGATTATGCTAAAATGGATGGGAGAATGCAGGAATGAACAGTCAAGCAGAAGCTTGCAACAACTCTTACACTGATTTAATTTTTCCTTCCTATTTCCCTCACTGCTTTTGTTTGCAGATCTTGGATCTCTGACAAACAATGTCAGCTTGTGTTATGTGTCCATGTTATCCAGAGTTTTTGTCTGTGGTTTCTAGTCAGGTCCTAGGATGCTCTAGGTAAAGGACAATGAAGGCAAATAAGCACAGAAAAAATTCCCTAAAGCTTCAACCTGACAGTCCCTCCGTAACTGAGCCAATCAGAACTCTACTCTCTTCTCTCACTCACTTACCTTCTTCCTCCCAAACCTTTAACATTGCAATTTCCCTGTAATCTGTCCTCATTCCTCCTCTTCCTCCTTTTTCCTTCCTCACCCAAGTCCTATTCCTTTTCCAGTGTTTTTTTTTCCATTTTCCATATTGTTTGTGGATACCTTTAAGCCAAGACCTCTCAGTAAGAACTGAACAAATTATCAATCAGCAGGATGATTTCAGAGAGACCTAGAGAGATTTACATGAACTGATGCTAAGAGATCACTGGACACAGCAACAGCAAGATTGTACTATGATCAGTTCTGATGGACATGGCTCTTTTCATCAGCGAGGTGATTCAAGCTAATTCCAATGATCTTGTGATGAAGAGAGAGCCATTTGCACCCAGAGAGAGGACTATGGGGACTGAGTGTGGATCACAACATAGTATTTCCACTTTTTTATTCTTGTTTGCTTGCATTTTGTTTTCTTTTTCATTTTTTCCTTTTTTATCTGATTTTTCTTGTGCAGCATTATAATTGTAGAGATACATACAGAACAATTGTACATACTTAACACTAGGGGAGGGAATTGGGGGGAAAAGAAGGAAAAAAATATTGGAACCCAAGGTTTTGCAAAGATGAAAGTTAAAAATTATCTTTGCATATGTTTTGAAAATAAATTTGAAAAAAATTAACAAAATGAACAAAAAAGAAGAATTGAACAAATTTTTCTATGGAATTGAATTAGAGAATAAGAAAATAGGATGTCAGTTATGTGGAATAGACAACAAAAAACACAAAGAATTAAGAAAAAGAGAGATAAGTGCATACTGGAATCATTAAGAAAGGCATTAAAGAAAGTAGACTTCATTTACACCTTTAAGGACATAGCTTTAAAAAACAGTCAGTGGAAGTCAGTGGTGCAGTGGATAAAACACCAGTTCTAAAGTCAGGGGAACCTGAATTCAAATCTGGCCTCAGACACTTAACACTTCCTAGCTGTGTGACCCTGGGCAAGTCACTTAACCCCAATTGCTTCAGCAAAAAGAAGAAGAAAAAAGTAAATGGGCAAGGAATAAACTCTTTCATAGGGATTAAATGCATTTATTATTATTCACCTCATCCACTTGAGAAAATTTTCCTCCACCAGTCCAGATTGGCATTTTGTCTACAACTTCTAATCTTAAATTTTACCCAGAGCACTGGGAATTTAAGGGACTTGCACTTAATTGGTCACTTATCAATATGTATCAGAGGCAAGATTTAATCTGTTTGTTTCCAAAGTCAATTCATTATCCATTACCTCAGGCTGCCTTTGGATGATCTGTCTCATCTTTCTCAACAATGCTGAATGTTGCCCGCCATCCCAGGCTAAGTATTGCTGAGCTCAGGAGGTAGGGCTGTGAGGCGACTACAGAGCTTTGCTCCTGGGGGACAACAGTCAAGGTTAGTATCACCTGTGATCACCTTAACTGATAACTTTAACCTTACCTCAAAGCGGGGGTCAAACAAGCAAACAAAACAAACATTGCAGCCTATATTTTTCCACAGGCAATTTTATCAGCTTTTTCTCTCTGCCTCTCAGGGATGGTGACATTTTCCTAGGTCTTCTACCTGACAAAAGAATAACGTCCAGGTTGAAGAAAAGCTGAAATGCAGAGAAGGCAAACTCTGTGCCAAAAAATTAGCAATTTTCCTACCAGAAACAATCGGTGTAATCATGCATGACTAGCAGAATGCTGGAGAAGGAAAATTGTATTCTTGGCACACAGCTATTCTATTACCAAATTCATAGTTAGTCAATCAGCACCTAGATGTTTGGGAAATAGAAGGTAGGGGCATGAGGCTGGCACAGAATAAACAACCAAATGTCCATAGCACTGCAATCTGTTTTTATCGATAGGAGGTCATTTGAATAACAATAATAATTCTTTGCATTTATGTAGTTTTATGCTTCAAAGACTGTCCTGGATATTCCATTTGTATCTATAAAATATCTGTTTTAAGACTAATGTAGCTATAGATTAACACGCTACAGAATTATTAGTCATTAACTCTCTCATGGGGATTAGGTTATTGATTGACTTTCTACAATAGCCCTATTAAACAAAGGCAGACAATCCAAGTGGTTTGAAACCCATTTTAATCAGTCAGAAGGAACACTGAGGCACTAAAATGTTTGTGTAGTGGTCATGATAGTATTAAAACCCAAGTCTCTCATCCAGGCTGCTTTCATCAAATTCAGAGACAAGCTTTGAGACGATAAGATTTTAAAGGATCTTTAGAGGCTATGAAGCCCAATATCTCTATTTTAGAGTTAATGCAATTAGACAAACTTCTATTAAGCATCTACCATGTACAATATACTGTGCTAGGTTCTAAGGGTAAAAAGAGAAAAAAAAAATGGAAACAGTCATCCTCAAGGAGTTTTCAGTCTGCTAAGGGATAGCATGTGTGCAAATAAATAAATGAATGGATTGATAAAATAAATGAGGGATAAATGGAAGAATGGATATATAACTAGATAAATAAATGACTAAATAAATAAATAGAATTAAGGTATGAATAAATGAATGGATGGATGGATGAATGCAAGGTGATTTTAAGAGAGAAAATTAAAACTGATGGCAAGAGTAGGGAAAGCATTGAGGACTGATAAATGAAACCTAAGATAAAGCCTTTAGTTTTAGAGCTTAAAGAGACTTTAGAAACCAAATAATCCAGCTGTCTCATTTTACAAATAAGGGAAACTGAGGCCCAGAGAGGTTAAGTGCTTTTCCTAAAATCATTCAACAGAAGCTAAGAATGTTAAGAGATAGGATGAGAAGTTAGGGTATTCCAGACATTTGGGATGATGTAGCTAAATGTATGGAAATGGGAAGTAGCATGTTTAATTTAAAGAATTCCCTCTTCTCTCTCTCCTTTTCCTTCTTTCTATCTCTCTTCCTATCCTTCCCATTTTTAGTCCCATTTTTAGACATCCATGAATTTTTTTCTGAGAGTTTCTGCCAAATTATCACTTCTTTTGATTTATTATGTATTATTTTATTTTAATGGGACATAAAGAAACTGAGGGCACAGATGAAGTAACATGCCTTGGGTTACACAAATGCTAAGTAGCAAAGCTATACTTAAAAGTCAGGTCCCAGAATGCATTGTTCTCCAGTGCTTTTCCCATTGTATCACTCTATCTGAATAGCAATATTCTGTGCCAATATAAAATAGGTAGGATTAAACTATGATTCATAATCCATTCTTTCTGGGAGAGAGCTTCAGTAAAGAAATGGCTATACAATAAGATCTAATGGGAAGTATGGGAAAGTATCCCAACTTAAAAGTAGCTTTAGAGTTAAAAACATCAATTTATTTCCTTTTTATAGCCCTGTTTCCTTCCAAAGAGGAGTCATATTATATCAAGAAAATGTGAATAACACTTGGAATACTTACCTCGCAAGACTGTTGTGTGTATTTAATGGAATAATGTATTTTATAAACCTTAAAGCCAAATATCAATATAGATTTTTATTAGTACTGAGTCCAATTCATTTGTCTTACAAAAGAGGGAGCTGAGACACAAAAAGTGAAGGTCACACAAGTAGCAAAGCTGTTTACAGATTCAGTTCAATTCAGTAAGCACTTATTAAGTTCCTACTATGTGCCAAATAATGTGTGAAGGACTGGGGATATAAAAAAAGCAAATGACAGTCCCTGCCCTCAAAAGCTTACAAGATTTAGAGTTGAAAAGAATTGTAGAAGTCATTTTATCCATCTCCTACAGTTTTCAGATTAGAAATGAGACCCCCGTGATTTGCCAAATTGTCTGAATAGTAAGGGGGTTAGAGGTAGGGTCTGAATTTAGGTCTTCAGGTACCAGATACAAGCTTGTCATGCAGCTTGCTTTGCTCCAGATTTGTCTCCATTGTGAGATACAACCCAGCTAATGTCAAAAGTAAAAGAGGGGTGGATTGTAAACTATTTATCAACATGCTCCAGGCTATAGTTTATTCTCCAGGGAGAGAAAGAGGCTCCAAGGAAGGATAGTTCTATGCCTTATTCTGACTTGATAATACAGTGCTCTTGGAGAAGGGAGAAGAGAAGGCTGGAAAGGGGGTAAGGCAGAAACAAGAAAATTCTGCAGATAAATGGAAACAGATGGCTTTTTGAAACTACCTTCTGACCAATTCTTCCCTGTCCTGTGGGAGGAGTTTGTTGCAAACTCTGTGGAGGTCTGTCTTTAGCTAGTTCTGTGTATTAAAATGATGCACATTGTCCTAAGGTGATCCCAGCAGAACACCCAAAGAAATATGTTTGTGGTGGGGAGAGGTGAGGTGAAGGGGAAAGAAGGCTAGGGTGTTCTTTGAGGCATATTTCCTGCATTTCAGTGAGCTCCTGGGTAGAGTTTCACACACACACACACACACACACACACACCATACATATGAGCACATACATACATGTACAACATACACCATCAAGAACACATATATACACAACCACAATATATTCATATAAACATGTATATACAATATATGACATACACATATATAATACATGTACATACATAAATACACATAAATAGAAACATACCAGAGAAGCCATTAATCATGCTTATTATTATAACCAAAGAGTTTTTTCAGATGGTTAAGTGGCTCATTTTCCAGTTGGTATCTCCCATCCTCATTAATTTATCAATCAATTTATTAAGCACTAATAATGCTTGTAATTAATGCTGTGTAATACCAAGAAATGGGTGGGTGGGGAGGACCAGTCCTTGCCCTCAAAGAACTCACATTTTAATGATGGATAAAGCATAGTGTTTGTTCTTCATTTTTTTTAAGATGACCAATGGCATCACAAGTAATGTCTTTATTTGTGAGTGGATTGGATTCTAATCAGGCAGAGTTGCACGAAGTCATTATCCATGCTCTCTCTTCCAATCATTGAAATCCACTATCAAAACAAATATCAGGATGAGTGGCGATGGCCTAGGATGCAAGGGATCATCTTAGCATCCTTGATGTCTGACCAAGTTCTATATATCCCACAGCACCAGTTCCAGGCACCTTTCTGGCCATTGAAACAAATCATTACACATCTTCCCATTCTGTGGGGAAATCTTCACATGCTTGGGGTAGACATCCCCCTAACTCACTGATGGGTTTGAAGCCTGTTGGTTACTCTCAACCTAGTTTAATAAATTGCTTTTACCGTGGTGTACCTGCCAAAGTTACATCTTCCTGAAATCATAGTAGAGTTGGAGAAAGGTAGACATCAAAAGTGAATGATCAGTCCTGAAAATGGCTCAGCAAACCTTCACGGCAGAGGTTCTAGTCCTCCTTGAATACCCTAAAACACCTCATAGAGCTTGGAAATAAATAGGTATATATGAAATATATGTTTAAAGTAACTGTGGAATGATTTAAAGCGTGAAAGTAAAGAATACCTGATAGGACTGGGAAAATTCTATGATCATCTATTTAGATCTGACCTTCCTACCCCCCCCCCATTTTACAGATATGTGAATTGAGATGAAAGGATTTGAACTTTCTATAGGAGGTTGCATTGGAGCTAAGTCTTAAAGGAAGGCAGGATTACTAAGAGGTAGAAGTGAAAAGAGAGATAATTCTAAAACAAAAACAAAAGTACCCAGACCTTCTATACTTCATGCAGTCTTACACTGAGTAGAATCTTTGTCAATTGGATCAAATTTTAAGATACAAGAGGGTAGAGGATGAGAACTTCTAGGTTTTTTTAAAATAATTTTCTATTTTTAAAATATATGCAAAGATACATTGCAAGGGTCATTTAATGATCCTTGCAAATTTTTGTGTTCCAAATTTTTCTCTCTCTCTTCCCCCACTTTCACAAAGGTGCTAGACAGCAAATAATCCAATATATGTTAAAATGTACAATTCTTCCATATTTCCACATATATAATGCTGCACAAGAAAAAATAGATCAAAAAGGAAAAAAATGAGCAAGAAAACAACAACAAAAAAGGTGGAAATACTATGGTGTGATCCACATTCAGTCCCCACAGCTCTCTCTCTGAGTCAAAATGGCTCTCTCCATCACAAGACCATTGGAAATAACCTAAATCACCTCATTGTTGAAAAGAACCACGTCCATCTGAATTGATCATCACATAATCTTGCTATTGCTGTGTACAATGTTCTTTTGTTCTACTCACTTCAATTAGCATCAGTTCATGTAAGTCTTTCCAGGCTTCTCTGAAATCATCCTGCCATTTCTTATAGAGAATAATATTCCCTAACATTCATATACTATAACTTATTCAGCCATTTTCCAATTGATGGACATCCACTCAGTTAGCCGTTCATTGCCACTACAAAAAGGGCTGCCACAAACATTTTTGCACATGTGGCTCCCTTTCCCTGTTTTACGATGAGAATTGCCAGTAAAATCTTTCAGTGAATTCTTTCATTAAAGTCAAGATGAAAGAAAGGGGCTTGGTCTTTAAAGTTCCTTCCATATTCAAATCTTGAGTCTTTAAGGAAAAACATTATTTATCCATATAAGTTAGAATCAAAGAATATCAGAGCAGTTAGGAATTTCAATGAAGTGGCATTGTGCAGTGGTACAAACACTGAACTTGTCAAAAGTCCTAGATTCAACTCACACTTCTTTTACTTGTTATCTGTGTTATTTTTTGTGGGGAGGAGGGTAAATAACCTTATTTCAGGGTCTCAGTTTACTCATCTATTAAGTGAGGAGAATTGATACTTGATCTATCTCTATGAGTCTTTCTAATTTGAAATTAAAAATTCTATGATCATCTATTTACATCTGACATTCCTACCCCCCATTTTACAGATAAGTGAATTGAGATTACAAGATGTGAATTGTTTTGTAATTTACAAAGTGAGATTTTCAAATTTTATGTTTGAGAAGATGGATCTCCCTTCTTATTCACACTCTGAGAAGCAGAAGTACATAATCAAACTGAATGGTAGATAAACTCACCTAACAGGAAAATAAAAGAAAGGAGAGACACTGAACTGACTTTCCTAGTGTGAGGGCAGCAACACATCTTTCTCAGGGTTCAAGGGATACCACTAAGAGAGTGAAGGAATTTTTCTCTAAAAAACATCCTTTCAAACCCCCATTTTGATATATTTCCCAGTATTGACTTTCGGTAATAAGTGCCCTAGTATCTTCTAATTGACATCAATTATCTCTCAGAAAGGAATATTTAATGTGAAACTAAAGAGAACAGAAGTTCTAAAACAGTTCTCTGTAAGCACTAAGGGTCACAGTCTCCTCTTTTATCACTTTAGTCCCTGGGAAGAATGAGTGCAAACCTAAAGCAATTTGTATAAAGTATTTGCTCCACTGAGTTTACTTCCAGATATACTCAATATGACCCTATGGATAAAATTGCTCAGGAAAACGGAATCTCACTTCTAAAAAGCTCATGCTGGAAAATGCTAAATCCATCCAAAGAAAGACCTATGGAGTCCCAATGCATATTGAGGAATACTATTTTTACTTTTTTGTTTTCATGATTTTCTCCTTTTGTTCTGCTTCTTTCACAACATGACTAATGCGGAAATATATTTAACTTGATCGCACATGTATAACCTATATCAGATTGCTTGTTGTCTTGGAAATGGGGGAAGGGAGAGAAAGAGGGAGAAAAATATAAACCCTAAATCTTATTTAAAATGTGTTTTGAAAACTATCTTTATATATAATTGGAAAATGTAAAATAATATTTACACATTTAAAAAAAAGAAGGAAGGAAGGAAGGAAGGAAGGAAGGAAGGAAGGAAGGAAGGAAGGAAGGGAGGGAGGGAGGGAGAATGGAAGGGATAGGGAAAAAGAGAGAGAGAAAGGGAGAGAGAAAGAGAGAGAGAGAAAGGCAGGAAGGAATAATAAAAGAAAGAAAAAGAAAAGAAGGAAGAAGAAGAAGAAAGAAAGAAAGAAAGAAAGAAAGAAAGAAAGAAAGAAAGAAAGAAAGAAAGAAAGAAAGAAAGAAAGAAAAAGTAAAAAAGAAAACTGAGTCTCAGCAATTCATCAGAGCCTCTGTTGCCATCATTGCTCTGTTTCTAACACATCCTGGCTAAATTTCAGCTGCTATACCTCTGATGGCTTGGCATTCCAACTTTTTAAAGCTTACAAGGTCATAGTGGTCTCTAATACTCCTTCACTTCAAATTAAGATGCTTGGTATTTATAGATCATATATATATGTGGGAAAGGCAGAAGCCTGTTCTCATACAGGCTTATAGCATATCTCTCAATCTAATGCAGCAACAAGAGGAAAAAAACAAAAGAATCTCACTTTGGCTATTTAATTGGAATTGGGGTGTATTTGAATGCATCCCAGTTCTAGTTCTGTAGTCAATCAAAAGTCTATATACCACTTGGTTAGTGAACCAGAACCAATCAGAGAATGTCTGCACATGATCCAAATCCACAATGGACATGGGGGTCATATCAGTGACACATACACCTCACATCCCCATAAAAGCTAGGTCTATTGATCAGTCCCAATCTACATTACAGTCCCATTACAGTTAGCAAATTAATGAACAGGAATTTATAGGTGACAGATGTAAAAAGTGCTTTGAATAATTAGCCTTAGATCTTTCTTTCTCCCTTCTTTCCTTCCTTTTCTCCCTCCTCCTTCCCTCCCTCCCTTCCCTCCTTTCTTTTTTCTTTCTTTCTTCTTTTCTTCATTCCTTCCTTTCTTTTTCTCCCTATATCATCCAGATTAAAAATATAGTAACTTTAACTCTATTGTATCCAAGAAGTGGAGTGACCCACCAACTTCAACCTCCCTGGAAACAAGCATTATCACATCTGACCTTTCCCTTAAATTTCAACATTATTGCATATAGTTTCCCTGAGTTAAGAGGAAAACAAGGATTTCTTGCTTGAAATAGGCATAGAGAAATGATTAAGGAGGCAAAAATCATCATAACCATTTTTCTTAAATATAAAAATGGGAACCCAGAGTCTTACTCGTATTTTCCAAGTTAATTATGTGTCATAAATGATCAATAATGTTATAATCAATAACATTAAAAATGAAACACATTTGTCTGGGGAAAAAAGGCTCTAAAACAAGTCTGTGACAAGGAAGCGTTCGGAACCATTTTTCTCTGTTAATTTGGCAACTACATTTTAAGAAGTCTCTCTTTTCTGGGTTTTAGCTTTATAAAAGTGATACCAAAACAAAACAAAACAAAACAAAACAAAACAAAACCACCAACCTCCTCTATCTTTTGATATCTATCTACAATATACATATGTGAATATCCACATGCAAATATGTGCATGAATGACTGTATATACGTGTATATGTTTTTATGTGTCTGTGTATATATATATACTTGATGGAAAATATACCAGGTTCTGTGCCTCCCCAAAAAAGAGTTCAGTACTGATGAAGAGTAAAATAAGCATAACCAGGAGAACATTGTAAATAGTAACGCAATATTGTATGATGCTCAATTGTGAATAAGTTAGCAATTATGAAAAATGTATACATTTAAAAATAAGGGGAAAAAATAAAAAATAAATAAATATAATAAAGGGCAGCTAATTGGTGTAATGGATAGAACAGTCTGATATTAGGAAGATCTGAGTTCAAATGTGACCTGAGACACTTAACACTTTCTGGCTGTGTGACCCCGGGCAAGTCACTTACCTCCAATTGCCCCAGCAATAAATAAACAAAACAAACAAGCAAACTAATCAATCAATTGATTAATAAAATAAAATAAAATATTTGATTATATTACCAATACTTCAGAATTTAATATGTCATAGAATCTGGGTGATTTACTACTACTATTATTATAATTTATGGTAACATGCCAAATGTATATGTAAGTTGAACAGCAGCCTCCCACCTACCATCTCCTACAAAAATGACATATGGATCCTCCTAGACAAGATACTCTTGGTTCAACACTCTTTGGGTCCATAACTTTTGAAAATCATAGTTCATGAGCTTTTTTCAATGTGTTTACTTTTGCCCATCAAACTGAAGATACAAAGCAAAAACATTTAATGGAACTGTGTACTATGAAAAGTAGCAATAGAACAAAATATTTTCCCCTAAACTTGGAATATACACCTATATGTACCTAGAAATACCTACCAAGACACACACCATCAGTAGAAAGTAAACAAATTTAGGGAGCATGTGGGAAGCAATAAATAAGGAGGTTATTTCATGTCTCCAACATTGCAAGGCCACGGATGCCATTTTTCTATTCCAGGAGGAAGTCTCCCACTCTTCTTGTGTGGGATACAGGCTCTTCAGTTGCATAGATTCTGCAGAACATTGTTGCTGGTGTCCTGTGATAATAGCTTCAGGACTCTGCTTATCCTTTGATCACTACTGCCAATCATGGTAACACTGGGCATGAGGTTATAGAGTTTCTCTTTCTAGCTTCTGGTTTTAGTTGGGGTACTACCTCATCCCATAAAAAGGAAGAATAGATTCTGTTCCCTCTATTTCAGAGTATTATGCACAGATTGTAGTTCTTTTAGAAAGACAAGGATCTTATATATCAACTCACTAGACCTTTGAAAAAAGCCTTACCTGATTTTTCACACTTATAACAGGAATAATTCCGTTCTCAGAGCTTTGACTCTATTAGATATTTCCTCCCTAGGAAAAAAAAATACTTATACTCCAAGAACCAGGCCCTTTTGGAATATATAACAAGTGTCTTATCAATTATTGCTTGTAGGTAATCTATTAAAAAAACAACTTTAATTTCCATCGTGGTGTCTATGTTCCAAGCCTGAATCTGGTTTAGGGTTGGAATGCTCTTGTAACTCCCACTTGATATCTGATTGCCAAGCTACAACCTCCAGAAAACTTTTCTTTTTATTAAAAAAAAATGGATCTTTTCATTTTACGTAGGCTGGAAGTGCTGTAGCTACTCACAAGTCCAATTCCACTTTAATCAGCATTGGAGATTTAATTTTGACCCGAAATTAGTTCACCCCTTTTAAAGCAATCTGATGCTGGAGGGACAAGGATTGAGGTTGGAATTAGTCAACATATTAATGCTAAACAATCTTGTGAAGATTGATGTGATAATAATTATAAGGAATTTAGTACAGTTTCTGGCACACAATAGGTTCAATAGAAATGTTAGCTATTGTCGTTGCTTTCAACAAGCTATTACAAAAGGCTGTCTGGGTCTAAGACATCTCTATGTTTTCTCATCTCTGATATTTTTTTTCTTGGCCTCCCATAAAAATCAACATGAAGGAAAAAGTCAAAGGCACAAAAATTTATACATGGAACCATTTCAAGACATCATAATATTTTCAATTCTTCCATAACCACCCCATTCACCCACTTACCCACCTCTTACCCCTATTATGCTTCTGTGCCCAAAAGTATGACTTTCTGGGCTATCATCCATATCCTACAAATTCATTTCTACAGTTCCTTAATAAAACAGGAATATCTATATAGTCCTTATGATCATTTTTAAAGGGTGCCCAAGCTTTTATAATTAGTAGTTTATCTGAAAGCCATGAAAGTAGATTTTTCTTTAAGTATTTCTATATTATTCAATTATTTCATGCTGGGTCCCAATAGTGTTTGGGAAAACAGATGACTTCAGTGCATTGTGGGCAACCACGACCCATAATGTCTGTTGGAAAATGATAGGTATTATAAGAAGACATAAATTTGTATAATAAAATAAAATTTGTAATACTTCCCAGTACTTCAGAATTTTATATGCCAAAGAACCTGAGTGAGTCACTGATCTTATTGTAATAATTGAGGGTAGTATGACAATTATTTTTAATAGAAGCAGTTTTTCAAATCCTACCACCCAAATCTCTATCTAAATGTTGAAAGCATAAGGGCAACTAGCTGTGGGTAGCAGATGGGCAGTAGGGGGTGACCTTTTCCAGTAGAGCTTTTCTTTCATGTATCAAGGACTAGAAAGTGGAATTTAATTCAATTCAATAAAACATTATTTAACAATTCAATGTTGCTCAGCAAGCATTTATGAGGTGCTACTATGGGACAGGCACTGGGGATACAAAGACAGAGTGAAATAGTCCTTGTTCTTAAGGAGCTCACATGTCACAGCAAAGATACAGCATATACCTCTATGAGTAAATAAAATAATATGTATGAGGCATATATTTATGCTGGATCAGTTTATAGAAGCCTTCTTACATTTCTATGAATTCTTTATATTCGTCAGTTTTTATAGTGCAACAACATTCTATTACATCCATATACCACATTTTATTCAGCTATTCCTCAACTGATGGGTACCCTCTTTGTTTCAGTTTTTTGCTATCGTTAATGCTGCTATGAATATTTTGTCTTATATGGGATATTTCTTTCTGTTTCTCTTTCCATTTCAGCAGTACCCTCCAATACTCAAAAGGATGCAATCACATTAACTCTAATTCACATGTGAGAGTCCCAAAGAGTTAGAGGTGCTTGTAGAGAAGGATTTACACTTAACAGCAGTATCAAAGAGTGAAATATTTTTGTTTTGTATTAATGACATGATTCTATTTATAAAGGAGAAAAAGAGAGACAGACAGATAAAGACAGAGGAGAGGAGAGAGGAGGGGAAAGGAAGGGGGGAAGAAAAATAGAGAAGAGAGAGGGGAGGGAGAAAAGGGCAGAGAGACAGAAACAGAGACAGAGATACACAGAGACAGAGACAGAGACAGAAAGAAATACAGTGCAGACAAGACAAAGCTCATATTCTAATGGGGAAGATACCACATAAAGGAGATTTGGAATATGGGGGGCTTAGACAATATGGTATGGAGACAGCTAAGAAGTAACATGGGGGTTTGGTTCCAAACCACACAAACTGAACTTGTTCCTATCCAGATTTCCCAAAGGCAGACTCTGAGGTTCAGTTGAGAAACAAGGAGAAGGAAAGTGAAAATAATAACTAGAGTGCAGACAGAATGATGTGGAAATGGACACCCTAACAATGATTTCTCAATCAAAATGCAGTGAGGCATCATGAAGAAAACACTGAATTCAGAATCAGAACATATAAATTTGATTCTCAGTCCTGATGCGGTGTGATTCTGGGCAAATAATGGGCTAAATTTGGGCTAGAGAAGTGGGAAATTAATATGGTTCTATTGTCCTGTATAATATTTTATGCCAAATGTACACTAAATAAATATTCCTTTTGGATAGTGACAATTACACCAATAAATAGTATCTTAAAATGATAATACAATATGTAGTATTCTTCAAAATAATCTGCAGAATGTAGTTGCCTTTTTTTTTTAAAGTCTGTAGTTACTTATTATCCAGGTTTATTATTGCAAAAGTTCCATTTTCTTTGGATAATTGAGGCTGTCCTAAACACTGTTACATGATTTGCATTTGATTTGGATTGTAAAGTCCTAGAATGACATCCCTCCCCCTTTCTTTTACCACTGATTATTCACATTATCAAGTGACAGGACAAAAGTTCCAACAATGAAATCCTGGACTCCAGCCAGTGCTCTATCATTGAGGCCATTCTGGTTGTTCATCTGGGTCAGTCACATGCTAAAAATGGCCCCAAAGATATCAAAGCTAGTACCTTCTTGAGGGTTGAAAGAAGGCAAGTTAAGAAGAACATGGACCGGGAGCGGTGGGGGGAAGAAACTGAATAAGGAGTCACTAATATAGCCATGAATAGCTGGAAAATGATACTCCTGGTTGGGGCATGATCACATGTATAAGAGATGAGAACTCTGATTTTAAAAAAGATATCACATTACATTCTAAGGGGAAAAAAGAAGCACATTCTGCAAGAGTAAGAAGCAGCCGTCACATGGCATTTTCCAGAGTCAGGCCAATTGAGGAATTAATAACAATGACAGCTCCTCTTTATATAGCGCTTTAGTCTTCAAAGCACTTTACGTACATTATCTTATTTAACTTTAACAATAATCCTGGGAGAGGATGTAGCATAACCCCCTTTTTACCTTCTGACTGTGTTGCCTTGTTGCCATGGAGATGGAGAATGTGAGAAGTGATTATGGCAACCAAGCAGCCATTTTTTCCATAGTTTTCAAATGTCCATGCCGCTGAACTTCAGCAAGCTTCCCCAAAGGTGAGGAGACCCCAAGAGGCAGTGAGAAAAGGGAGGAGGAACTGGAGCAATTGCTGCTAATACAGCCCATCTGAGACTTTGCCCAGGACCATCCATGCAGGGAACTGACAAATGGCTGGGTGTGATGCTCCCCTGATAAGCAGAGGTCATTCTATTCCTAACTGACTATGGAACAAAGCAGCCAATATTCCAAGTGACATGAAACCCATTTGGTTTCTGGTGTTTCTTTCCTTTAAACATTTGCATCAAATAAAATGTGAAGATTGTTTTGGTTAATGATGGTGGTAACGTGAGATTGGGAAGTGTCAGGAGACTATTTGGGCATTAAAGGGAAGGGATATACATATGTACCTATATGCATACATACATATATAATTATATTGATTTATTATTTATTTATATTTATGTATTTCCTTTCCTCCCTCCAGACAATCTGGGCATTAAATATTTGGGAGATACATAAATATATAATGGAAATTTTTCCCCATCAGCCAATGCAGATGTTGCAGTTCATCCCCAATTACAGGTCTGGCTTTGGTGGTAAGTAAACTCAAACGTCAAATAGACAGGGCTAGCAACAGCAGCCCTAAGCTAGTTGGTCGATAGCAGCACTCTCCCAGTCAAGAAGCCTTAGGGCCCTAAGCATCTGTGGGGTCAGTCCCTCAGAATTCACAATCAGTTCAGAAGGCTTTTCTCAATACTTCTTAGAAGCCCCCTGGCCTCCACCTACCCATTCTCAACCCCCACCCATAATGAGAAGAGTGGAAAGGGGGAATGAGGAAATGACCTGTAATATTTGATATAAAGGAAATAGTGATGACTATGAGAAGCCACAATGCTGGATTCTCAGCAATTTAGATGAAGTTCTGAAAATGCTTTTGAGTGAACTAAAAAAATAACTAAATAACTAAATAAATAAAGCTTTGATACCAGAAATATATTCAAGGAGATTCAAAAACTCTATATAGAAGCAAACATCCAATCCTTGTCACCCTCAGCCTCAGAAAATAGATGCTAACATGTAGATTATTTATCTGGACAATGAAATAATACAATCTTTTGGATGATACAAATTATTTACACAGCAAACAAAATTATTTTTGGAATTCTTAATGAAACTGCAAGTACCTTTAAAACAAAGACCATATTTAATACTATAAATAAGTCTCCTATGACTTTTTGTTTATTTTGTTTTATTTTATTTATTTTCTTGGTTTAGGGAACTTGTGATGTGGAACTTTTCCTGCCAATGCACCTTTTCTGAGGTGTAAGCACCTTTTCTGAGATGTATAAACTTAAGAGAATATCCTTGGCTAACTGAGAGGTTAAGGGACTTATCCAGGGTCATATGACCAGTAAATTCAGAAGAGGGACTTGAAGCAGGGATGACTACTTATATCCTAGATATCTTAAAATACTAGTGTCCTCAAAAGCCCTTAGCAAATCTGAGTTGGGCCTTCTTTCCTCTGCAGAAATAGTAACAGCAAAACAGAATCCCATCCTTTAAATTGCTAAGTGTGGCCCATCCTGAATATAGCAAGTCTTTGATTGGCTTGGAGGTGGAGTTCTTAAGAATCTGGATGATGGTAGTTCTTGTAATGAGGGTAAAAAATCTCACCAATTAATGCATACAGAAATAATTTATTTAGCATCAACTGATGCTTTGGGATGGAGGAATGTAGAAACAGGAATACCCACTCATACACTTACATATATGAATAGACATACAGAATGCACGAGGTGCTAATTTTATGATTTCATCAGTAGAAGAAATTCAATGGAAGGAAATTCCCTCTTCTAATACAGTTTGGAATGGTTGACTGTCTCAAATAGTTATCTGGGGATACTGATGAGCTAGGTTACTGGACTAAGCCTTTATAATTGTATGACTCAGAACAAAAAGTGGAGATAGAATCTGGACTTGTGATTTCATATGGGAGAAGTAAATAATGTGACAATTTATAGAAAACTTGACTTTTAGGAGGATCTGGGTTCAGGTAACCAGCTGTGGGACCTTGGATAAGTTTCCTAACACCTCAGTATCTCAGTCAACTCACTAAGACTCTAAGTTTCAGAGAAGATGATGATCTGTTTTAATAAGAAATAAGAAATTAATAAGAAATTGTATATGTATATGTGTGTGCACATGCATATGTGTATAGCTGGGGTCGGATATTCTGCTGACATAGCTTTTGAAAACATTGGATTATTTCCATACCACAATAACAGTGAAGAGGCACTCAATTAAAGAACTTTGAAATTCATTAGACCTATAAAAATTCTATGTTTATCCTAATGACTTCTTATAAACATGGCCCATGACCTGCCATTCTGAAATGATGACTTATGAGCTCTAAGGAATCACCATAACTTAATTCTGTCAGCTTAGCACAAAATAGAAAGAGCAGTAGTGATTTTTGAGTCAAAGATCCTCAGTTAAATTCCAACTCTGATGCACTCTACTTTTTTGAACTCGGGCAAGTCACTTAACATTGCTGCTTTTCAGGTTCTTTTCTTGTAAAATGAGGAGATTGGACTAGATAGCCCTGAAGATCCTTTCTAGCTCTATGCAATGAATTATTTTCTTATAATTTTCTTATAATTCAATTCAAACATATTCAAATAAATAAATATTAGTGTTGTTGCTCACCCTTTATTTTCAAAAAGGACCAATGAAATCATTTGCTTGTTTGGATTTAAGTGAGACAAAGTTGTGCAAAGTCATCAGCCTCACTTTCTCTTCCAGAGTCACCAAAGTCCAATGGCAAGACATAAGTCAGGGTGACTGATGAGAGCCTCCTAACACGAAAGCAAATATTATTACGTTCAAGGCACTGTGCTAGGTTCTTAGAATACAAAGACAAAAACAGAACTCTCTGCCCTCATAAAGCTTACATTATTACAGGGATATAGAATATAAACTTTTAAAGAAATGAAGGTAGTTTAGAATCAATGGTTCCAAGCTCTACAGAGCTTTTAATCAACTGCTACTATAAAGAGTTTTTCATAAGTCTTTGGGACCAGAGAGTTGTTGCCTGCCCAGGAGGCACTTATCCAGGTATACAATGAGGCTATTTGGTAACAAGAGTTTTATAGGACATCTGGGAAAAGATGGCAGTGGTAGAAGAGAAAAAATGGTAGCTCAAGCCAGGAGATTGCTCCCTCTGTTGTGTTATATAATATCCCAGTGGGGTTAAAGGATGTAAAGGGTCACCAATCATCTTTCTGTGTAGATTTTTTTTATCATAAAGTCAGCAACATGATCCAGGAATTAGGTTTTCCTTATGTCTTGATTATGATTTCAGAGAATTGGCAGCCCTTTGCCTCATCTGGGTCAGAAGTGACCAATTCCTGATCTCTCAGATGAAGAGGGCTGGTGATCCAGCTCTGGATGGTCAAAGAGACAACAGATTATTCTTCTGGTGGTTATGATTCTTTATGTTGACATCAGGGCTGGGGCAAGGACTAGGTAAGACTTATAACCTTCTGTCCCTGTCGATTTCCTAAAAACCAGGTGGTTTTCCTAGGGTCAGAATATGCAGATGATTTGCTGTTGATATATGTTCTTGATATTGCAATGCTGTCTATTCTAAGTCAGCTGCTGTTGTTCTCACTCCTATAGGCAGGAATGATCTAAAAGAGGAAAGAGAAAGTATTTGGCAGCTCCAGAGTATTGCTGGATAGAATTTTGAGCTCCAAGCCCAGCTACTTACCCAGGAGTAACAGAAGGGAATTGTTGTATTTAAGAAAATCCATTTTCATTTAAATCTTGTCCTCAAATGGTTTTATTATCTGTTCACATTCTAACTAACTTCCTTAAGACATTGTAAGGACAAATGAGTTAATATAAAAACAGCACTTTCAATTGCTCAGGAGAGTTATTTTTTGGATAGCAATAGCATCCATGATTCACATTAGTTTTTGTTTTAATAATGATCCCTTATATCATTTCCTCATGAACCCCATGTAGTGAATTGTTTGAATTCATAAGGTAATGAAATTTCATGTGATTAAAAATAAAATGACTTCATTTTTTAAAAAGCAACCACCTTACCAATATGGAGCCTAATTCTCCCCTGTGCACCATACAAATGCTTCTCCTAGGCTCTGATGGGTAGTTCTGAAATTGAGTCTAAAATTTAGTCTTATAGAAGACTATCTGGGTTTTTAAAAGGACAATTCTCTGTGCATAGTTGGCTACTCCATCTATTAACACGGACTAGCACATGGGAAAATAAAATAAAGAATTGTTAGGGACTGTCATTCTAGGGAAAATCCTTTTGTGTCATGAATGGTCAGCATAATTAGCCAAGGTGAGACCTTCTAGAAGCAGGAGATGATGGCTAGTTAAAGAATGACTGCTTCCTGGAAAGGGGATCTTGGATCACATCACCCTATGTTTATGATACATTGGCTTTCCAAACCCAAACCTGGAATATTGGGATGAAAATATTCATGGGCAGTCCCTGGCTATTTAGAGTCATATGATTGCAAAGCTAAGTAGGACCTTGAGTTGTAAGATTCAGAACTTGGAAAAGAATTGAGTAATCATAGAATCATAGGTCTAGAACCAGAAATAACCTCAGAGACTAATCTGATTTAATAGCTTCATTTAATTGAAACTGGGATGTGGGAAGATTGAAGGATTCTCCAAAGGTCACACTCAGGGAGTAAACATCAGAGGTGGAATATGAATACATCTCCTCAGATTTCAAATGTGTTGTTCTTCCCATGAAACCAGATCCTAATCCTTTCATTTTATAGATGAAGAAAGTGAGTCCTCGGAAGTAGATTTGTCTCATCACACATACAGCTAGTTAACAGCAAAGCCAGGATGAAAACATAGGTCTTTTAACCTCTGCTCCAGTACCTATCCTATTTTATGATTGTGGATGCCATCTTTAAAGCTAAATTGGTTGTGAACATAACAGATCTCATACATGTCTAAAGCCTCATCAACTTAGAAAAGACTTCATTTTTTTCCTTTTGACTCCCCTAGGTAATCATGACACTAAATAATAAGGTTCTCTTTTTTTCCCCCCTGACAAATGAGATCTGAATTCAATCAATGAAAATTCAGTAAAAGGAAGCACCTTATTCGTCAACAAAATTGTAACTGAATCTTGTTGGTCTGATGGAAATCTTTTATCATAAGAAAAATAAACAAAAAAGGGATGAGATAGTTAGAGGTTTGCCACTCAATAGGTATCCCACTGATAAATCATTCTACATGAGTGTAACCAAGTAAGATGCAATTTTCAGGTTTATTTCTTGTTTTCTCAGTCATTCTTCTACACATTCCATACCAAAAGGGGGAAACCATTTAAACAAGCTTCTAGCAATCACAGAATCATGTTTTAGAGCTGGGAAAAAAGCCTACAGATCAGAAGAACAGTCCAGAATCATTAGGGTATTATATACTGTGCTGAATTTTGAATTTGGAAAACTTAGTTTGCAAGTTCTGGGACTAAAGTCATATCTTCTCTGAGACTCATTTTTCTTATATGTAAAATGAGGAGTTTGGACTCAACTTTTAAGGTTCCTTCTATTTTTACATCTATGAGTGTACAAAACAAATTTTTGGATTCCATTCAGGCTATCATTTTCACATAGATATTTGTCCTTCTCTATATTCTTTATGTGTTTTATGTAAAACATCAACATTCCTTAGCACCACATTTCTTATTTAAGAATTTATTTCTTTGATTATGTCCATTACCCAAGAATGGCATCTAGTACATAGCAGAAAGGTAGCAGATTTATGCATGTGATAATATTTCTATTGTCATCTTAGCCCTTAGAGTAAATAAAAAGATTTTCCCCCTTCTCCCTGAAAACAAACACTCAACAACCAAACTAGTTTTAGAAAAAAAAATCCATATTACAAATGAATCATTTTGGATTAAAGAAGTACTATAATAATAGAATTATTTTGGAAAAGACAATAGACTAGAAATCAGGAAAATTAGGCCCAAAATCTGGACTCTGACAATTATTAACTGTGTAGCTATGGTCAAGTAACTTAAACTCTCTGAGCTGTGGGCTCCTCATCTATAATGTTATAATTCACCGAATCATCATAAGGGAAACCACTCTACAAATGTGATTTATCTTTCACTGATTGATGGTCATTGACCAAATAGATAATTTCTCACCATGAATAGTTCTTGTTGAATTGAATTGGAGTTGACTATTGGAATTTTTATTATCACAATATGATAATAATGTTATTATATTATCATATGTTATCCATTTATTATTGAAATTGATTGGAGAAATTTGTAGAGCTACAAAACAATAATAACAAAATTCATCCAGAAGATCAAAAGGTCAATAATTTCAAGGTAATTAATGAAAAAAAAATGAAAACTAAGGTAGCCTAGCTGTACCTGATCTAAAACTGTATTATAAAATAGCAGTCATCAAAACCATTTGGTACTGGCTAAGAAATAGAGTAGTGGATCAGAGAAATAAGTTAGGTTCACAAGATACAATAGTCAATGACTATAGTAATCTAGTGTTTAATAAACCCAAAGATCCCAGTTTCTGGGATAAGAACTCACTATTTGACAAAAATTGCTGGGAAAATTAGAAAATATTATTGGCAGAAACTAGGCATTGACTAATACTAACATCCTATACCAAAATAAAGTTAAAATGGGGTCATGATTTAGATCTGTGGAAAAGGTAGGAACTTATGGCCAAAGAAAAACTAGAGAACATTATGAAATGTAAAATTGATCATTTTAATTATATTGAATTAAAAAGGGTTTACAGCCAAGATTAGAAGGGAAGAAGAAAACTGGAGGGAATTTTTATATCCAATGTTTATGATAAAGGCCTCATTTCTAGAATATATAGAGAATTGACTAAAATTTATAAGAATACAAGCCATTCCCCAATTGATAAATGATCAAAAGATATGAACAGACAATTTTCAGATGAAAAAATTAAAGTTATTTTAATCACATGAAAAATTTTCTGAATCACTATTGATTAGAAAAATGCAAATTAAGACAACTCTGGGGTTTCATTTCACACCTCTCAGATTGGCTAAGATGACAGGAAAAGATAATGATAAATATTGGAGGGAATGTGAGAAAACTGGAACACTAATACATTGTTGATAGAGTTGTGAACTGATCCAATCATTCTGAAGAGCAATGTGAAACTATGCCCAAAGGGCTATCAAACTGCACACCCTTTGATCCAGTCTTTACTGGGCCTGTATCCCAAAGACATCATAAAAAAGTGAAAAGACTTACATGTGCAAAAATGTTTGTAGCAGCCCTTTTTCTAGTGGCAAGGAAATGGAAACTGAGTGGATGCCCATCAGTTGGGGAACAGCTGAATAAGTTATGGTATATGAATGTAATGGAATATTATTGTTCTATTAGAAATGATCAGAAGGCTGATTTCAGAAAGTCCTAGAGAACTTACATAAACTGATGCTGAGTGAAATGAGTAGAACCAAGAGAACATTGTACACAGCAACAACAAGATTATGTGATAATCAGCTGTGTTGGAGTGGCTCTTTTCAATAATGAGGTGATTCAAGGCAATTCCAATAGACCTGTAATAGAAAGAGCCATCCACACCTAAAAAGAGAACTATAGGGGCTGAATGTGGAGCACAATGTAGTATTTTCATGTTTGTTGTTGTTGTTTGCTTGCTTGTTTTTTTCTTTCTCATTCTCCCCCTTTTGATCTGATTTTCTTGCATAGCATGATAAATGTGGAAATATGTTCAGAAGACTTGTACAGAAGAACTTATTTTAGATTACTTGCTGTCTAGAGAAGGGTGAAGTGAGGGAGAAAATTTTGGAACACAAGGTTTGCAAGGGTGAATATTAAAAACCATCTTTGCATGTATTTTGAAAAATAAAAAAAACTTATATAAAAAGCAAAAAGGAAATTAATAGGCTTGGATCTGGATCATTTCCATTTTTTCCCCTTTTCTTTTTTATCATTATTTTTAACTGAACCTATAATTTCAGTAGCTTAGAGAATCAGTAAGAGGGGTACCAGTGCCACCTGATCTACAATTATCATCTTAGAAATTTTCCTGGAGTACTAAAATATTAGGGACTTTTTCATGGTCACACAATGCAGCTCAGCAAGGAACTCAGGTTCTCTGGATGACTCTGAGGCCGGGTCTCTAGCCAAAACACTGAAGTAAACTGTTCTTTTTAATTAACTAAAACAAATGTCATCAAATAATGATGGAAGACAGTCTTCAGTTGAATGGTCATTCACAAGATGTCAATCCTGCCATTGTGGGCAAAGATGAAGGGGCTCTGACATCCTCCCCCTGCTGGAATTGTTTATCCATTCGTTGCCTGACCATCAATCTCAAACCAATTAAAGGTTCTATTTAATTGGTATGGATGTTCAGATGAAAGCTAGAAAATGAGCCCATGGAAAGCAGATTCCAGTTTCCTGATTCTGTAAAGTTACTAAAAATAACAGCAAGAATAAGCATTTTCAAGCCAAAAACCTCCACATGAATAGATAGCACTGCTGACAGTGTTGCTTCCAGAGCTGGACTTCCCACTGTCAGCAAGACTCATGCCGAGTTATTTACAGTGATGAGGTTTTACTCTGCACTCTCCACTCCCTCGCTCACTCACGCTTCCCTCTCCTCTATGATTCAATGTTATTCAATAGCTGAAATGGTACAGAGATGACTCACCCTTCCCCCCTCCAGACCATCTCATATCAATGTGGTATTTTCAGGTGTCTTAACGTGTGACTTGAATCCTTGTATCATCAACCAGATCAATTGCTATGTGGCTCATGGATAATGCAGTCACAAATATTGAATCAATTTGGCTTGGACTGAGGTCAAATCACTCATGTCACATATACGCTGCTTGGTCCAACACAGTGGGGGCCATGCTTCCAAATGGACTCCCCTACCCCTCTTTGATATTGATTATCTTCATGGCCTTTAATGAAATAGAGCAGACACATAGACTCAGTTTACTGCTCACGGGCTTGAGATTAGTTCCAGTCACAGAAATGCCTTGGCTGCAACAAGTCTGAAGTCAATAACTTTATGAACCTGAACTATTAACTAACAGAAAAACTTTCTTAGGAAGGAAGATGAATAGTGAAAAAAAAGGGCAAGGCAGAGGATGGCACAAGTTGTTTTAAAAAATGGAATAAGAAAGTACTGAGCCTAGAACTGATCCTGGACCTGGCACAGTGCTTGTTAAATAGATGCTTGTTGAATTGAATTAAATTGAATTGAATTCAATCCAACCTAGGCTAAACTATCTGGGGAATGAGAAATACCTTCCTTTCTTTTGTTCTTTTTAAACCATTTGCTTTGCAATGAGCTCTATTAGCAGACTGACATATAGTTACCTGCTTTGCTATAAGAATTACAAAGTGAATTGCAAATGAAAGATGGGGAAGGTGTTGGATCTTTTTTCTTTTCCTCGTGAAATCTTAGCCAGATATTGAATTTATTTGATTAGCTGCAGTGAGTTTAGAACAAAGGCTTTGGATTCAAAACACAAGTTTTTCTACATATGTAACCCACACTCTTTTAGGTCTGTTTACTCATCTTTAAACTAAGGATATTGCAGATATTGAAAAATATCTACAGATGGCTCCCTGAGGTGCCTTCTGACTCTGAATCTTATGAATTCTTAAGATTTGTCAGAGGTCCTCTCATTGGCCAATAATAGAGCTAAGATTCCATTCTTGGGGTGCTGACTGACTATATTGGTATTTCTTTCTTCAGACCCCAAAGCATACTTTCCCACCAGTCCATAGTTACCCCATGCTACATGGAATTGTGGGTCAGAGAATACCTAAAGTCTTGTTTTTGCTTCTCCACTTCTTATAATTGTCCAAATCCTATTCCCTGAATATCATTTGCTACTCATCAAATTCTATTTTCTCTAAAGTTATCAGCCCATCTGTTCATCATAAGAACCCGTTCAGTGTCTACTACATTCCTAGCAGGGGTCCCAAGCACCTCAGGGCAGAGAACCCTGCCTGGTCCCTTGAATATAGTAGATGGTTGCTATGATTTACTGAGTCTCCTAAAGGCATATCTGGGAGAAAAGGTCTTTTAGCTTTGATTTTCTATTTAAGTCCCATTGCAGAACTGCATTATTCTATCCCTCTCCTAGAGCCTACCACCATAGTACTTAATAAATATTTGTTACTTTGTACTGATGATAAAAATAGTCGACTATGCAAAAATTTTTCTTACTACTATTTTTAATAGTTCACAAAAAAGTACTTGAAGATTTGCCAAGTGCTTTTCATGAATTATCTTATATGGTTCTCATAATATTACTATCTGTTAATTATTGTTTTGCAATTGTTTTAGTTGTGTGACCCCATTTGGAGTTTTCTTGGTAAAGACACTGGAATGGTTCGCCATTTCCTTCTCCAGCTCATTTTACAGAGGAGGAAACTGAAGCAGAGTTAAATGATTTGCCCAGGATGATACAGCTAATAAGTGTCTGAGGTCAGATTTGAAATCAAAAAGATGAGTCTTCTGATTTCAGGCTGGCTACTCTATGTACTGTGGTACCATCTAGCTGCCCTTGTTAGCTATACCACACAGTCTCTATAGAAGCCTATCTCTGATAGGAACAGCTAGTACATACTTTCAGTCTTCATCCTTCTTGCCTTTCCGTAGCTCCTTCAGATTCTCCACAGCAGAGACTCCTTGTTTACAAGACTCCCTGAGTGTGTACTTCAAAAAGTCATCATCAGTCTACAACAGGTGCTCAGCCTTTTAGCCGTGCACTACAGTTGGGAGACTTTTCCATGGGACTAGAAGCTCATTACAATATAAGCTGCTAGGTTCTTATTTATTTGATTCAAGTTTTACAAAGGGCCTTGGAGAATCCTGTTTCTCCTACTTAGTAAGCTCCTCCTGTATGTTGGACATTGTGCTACATGCTGAGGAAATAGAAGCTTTAGATACTACTATTTCTTCTTGAAGTCTAGTTGGAGAATATGGTATCTCCATTCAGCTTCAGAGGTTCCTTATGGTCCCTAAAATAGTTGTCCCTTCACATCACAGGGGTTAGGGGCACACACACCCCTTCCCCAATATGGAAAATCCACATAAAATATTTACCCTTCATGCCAGAGAAGTCTGAATTTTTATGGTGTTGAAAGTAAAATATGTTGATATTAGACAATACTATGCATATATTTTATGCCTTTCTGAGTCTCTAAACTTTTTCTGTGTCATCTGCTAACCTTTGTGTGTCATCTGAGGCTTCCACAAAACTCCAAAGATTCCCCATTTGATTTCTTATGCTGACACGTGATATATTGAAACTGCAATGGGGAAAGTAGTGATGTGGAAAGGAGAACTATAAAGCACAAGTTCCTTTGTTCCCCATTTTAAGCCTTTCACAATCTAACACGGATGCCTTTCATCTGATTGATTTCCTATTTCTTCCCTTCACATGCTGTAGGGTCTAGTCAAACCGACCTTCTCTGCCTCTCATCTGTACATGATATTCTATCTCCTGTCTGCTCTCTATGCCTAGAATCCCTCCAAGCTGCATTTAAAATATGCTGCCTCCTGCAAGGAACCTTTTCTGATTTACCTAGTTATCACTCCTGGACATGTGATTAATTTTGTATACACTTTGTATTTAGGGGCAAGTAGGTGGTGTAGAGATAGAGCACTGGGCATGAGTTTGGGAAGACTTCAGATCTGGCCTAGATACTTACTAGGTGTGGGATCCTGAGCAAGTCATTTAAGCCTGTTCGCTTCAAAGGAGCTGCTGAAGGAAATGGAAAACTACTTCAGTATCTTTGCTAAGAAAACCTCAAATGGGGTCACAAAGAGTCATACACTGCTGAAAAAAACAACTGAGCAACAAATCTGACCAAGGGTGAGCACTGATTGATTCTTGTCTTCATATCTTAGTGGTCAGCACAATGTCCTGCACATAATAGACACCTAATAAATGCTCTTTAAATTGGCTGCATAAGAGGCAGAGAAGTTAGGGAGATGGTCTTGAAGTCAGGAAGGCCTACGTTGCAGTCCTGTCTCTAACACAAACTGGTTTAATAAGATGCAGATGTATTTTTGGAACTAGCTTATGTGAGAATTTGTTTTGCTTGACTAAGTGTATTTGTTGCAAAAATTTTGTTTTTCTATTTCCAATAGAAGAGGGAAGGGAAGAAAGGAAGAAATAGGTATAGAGTATCAGATAAATAAATAAAATTTTAAAAAGAAAGGGGGAAGCTAGATAGTACAGTGAATAGCAGGCTGGTCCTGGGATAAGAAGACTCACCATCCTGAGTTGAAATCTGGCTTTAAACACTCACTGGCTATGTGACCCTGGGCAAGTCCATTAATTTTGCCTCAGTTTCTTTATCTGTTAAATGAACTGAAAAAAAAATAGCAAACTACTCCAGTGTCTTTGTCAAGAAAACTCATGAAGAGTTAGACACAACTGAATAACAATGACAAAAAAAAGAGAATCACTGAGGTATTCTATTTTTAAAAAATTGAAAAGAGACAGGGAAGCCAAAAAGAAGCACAAACAGAATAGCTTTGGAAGAACAGGTAGAACTTATATGTTTATGTATATATATATATATATATATATATATATATATATATTTAACACGTATTTTATATTAGTATATATATACCTAATAAATATATATATACTTATACTTTTAAAAGATAATAATAATAATAATTAGCATTTAGATACTGTTTACTATGTTCCAAGCTCTGGGTTAAGTATTTTATAATTATTATCTCATTTGATCCTAAATAGTTCTGGAAGGAAGATGCTATTATTATCCCCATTTTACAAAAATGAGAAAACCAAAGCAGACAGAGGTTAAATTGCTTTGCCTATAAGTCACTAGATAGCTAATGAGTATCTAAAGCTGGATTTGAACTTAGTTCTTCCTGATTCCAGATCCAATGCCTTATTCATTACCTAGCAAGGTATATATAGTTGAAATCTGCAATTTCATGTGTAGTCATTTCTTTTCTTTTTTATAAATTGAAATATCCATTTTATTTGGTATTTTTCAGTTCAATGTATGTGCATATATACCTGTGTGTGTATACACATATATATACATACATATATGTATATGTACAGACCTATGAGTGTATGCATGTATATACATACATACATATATTTATGTTTGTAATATTTTTATTTTATGTTATTTATATTAGATTATCATATATTATTTGTATTATATATTACTTTAATAGTATATAATTTTGTCTAATTATCTAAGAGATTAAACTACTTTTCATATTTTTATATGTATGTGTGTGTGTGTTGTGTGTATGATTTTCTTTAAACTGGTCTAATCTGTCCTTGGTGTTCTCAGACAACCCTGTATAGAACAAAAGAAGTTGTTCACCTGCATTGACAAAAGTTTCTTTACCTTCACCATATATCAACCTAATCAAAAGTCTGGCTTACCTCAAATATAGGTCTGGTATAAAATAATTTTAAATTGTCTAAAAGAAGCTTAAATTAAGTGTTGTTTGAAATTTGGATGGATTAGATTAATCAAACTGTACCATTTTTGTTTGCCCTATTACACCATTCTGGAGATATGGGTTAGAAAGGACACTATCATTGGCTCTGATATAATGGATTCTACCATTCAGAACAACCTAAGGATCTCAGTGAATTTCCAGTCCCAAGCCTGGCCTTCCATCGGTATGGTTTTGCTGTCCCACAATACTCTCTTTCCTTCTCAGTTTGCTTGTCTCTGTTCACATGGCCACCTCCTATATAACCCCTTCCTTACTTCTTTAATAGTCTCCTATTTGACTTCCCTACTTTCATCCTTTGCCCATCCATTTTTAAAACTAAAACAATCCCTTTGGCACTTAAAGTCTTCACAACTTTTGGCAAATAATCTATGGTATTGTTAAACTGGTCTTCTCGCTGGACTGCATACATTTAACTCATACTTGCTAAGATTCCCTCAGTACCTTCATTTCTAAGAATTCCTCATTTCCTTTAAGACTCAGCCCAGGTATTGTCTCCTACATGAAGTTATTCCTCATTTCCCTAGCTGCTAATGTCCCCTCCTCTTCCACCATCCACTCATAAATTACTGTGTATATATATTGTCTACATTTTGTACACATTTATATATTTCCATATTGTTTGCCTTGATACAATGTAATTTTGAAGAATAAATGGAAAAAAAAACATTCTTGAAGCATTTACTAATTGTCAGGCACTATGTTAGGCACCGTGGGTATAAAAATTCACAAAAGTGAGACAGTTCCTAAAATGTCAAAAATCTGACATTTTATTAATAAAAGACAACATTTAAGGTCATCCTACATAAGAGTAACTGGATAGCAGAAATAGTGCTCCAGATCTGGATTTAGGAAGATCTAAGTTCACATCATTCTAAGACACTAACTGTGTCACTTAACCTCTGCTTAGGTAGAAGAAGATAGAAGGGACATGGACAGAGCATGGAGGAAAAAGGAGATATGGGGTTTGAAAAGGTGACTGGTCTGGAGGCCAACTAAACACAGTAAATTAGATAATTTTGCAGTCATTCATCAATCAAGAGCGTTCAGTAACAGAACAGAGATGCAAAGTTAGATGGATTACCCAGGAAATTAAGGGGAGAATGTATGATGGGGCATGGTTTCTAAGAATCTATGTCTAGTGTGTGGGGAAGATATCAATGATACAGGGAAAATGATGGGGGGAGTGAGTACCTTGAGGATGTTATTGTTTCAGACCCTGTATCTCCAACATAACTTTGGTAAAGTTACGAGATTTTGGTGAAACAGAAGTAGTTCTTTGTTAGAGCCTCACCTGTTTGGTGCCTTACTAGAGACTGGTAGGCTCACATCTAGTGAGTGAAAAATGTAATCCCAGAATTCTCTCATCTGAAATATTGGATCTGTTATGACCTTTATTAACAAAGTACTTTAAAGTTATTCATTTAAATATAAGAATTAGAATTAAAAAATGCAGAACAGAAAAAGTGAGGGGGGTTTTCATCTGAATCTAAGCCAGATCTTTGATTTGTCTATTTAAAAAAAAAGTCCTCCTAAGCAGCCCCTTTTTTGGATTGTATATATGTTTATAAAAGGATCATACATAAACACAACCCACCTAAACCTCCCACGAGTTACACCTGTAGGGAAGCCTATTCTGCTGTTAATTTATTTCCTTTTAACCTCCTACAGATGAAACAGAAGCCACTGTCACCTGTGATGTATTTCTCCTGTAACCAGGGGTGGCTGCTTGCTTTGCATTTTTTGTCTTATTCTTAAACTTCAGACTAATCCATCATGAACTACAGACGCCTCCACAGTATAAGACTCTGAATTTCAGAAGACCTAATTTGTTTATTTAAATGTAAGAGAAGCTCTAAAGGAATGTGGAAAAGCAGAGAAGAGATTTTGGTTTGTTCTCATTCTCAGTCAAATTCCATGGAATGAATAATCTATATTGGGATCTGTCAAAACACAAAGATTCCCTGTGGTCTAAAGGAAAAAAGGATATTCGAGGAACTCACAATCTTTACATATGAATGGACACCTAGGAAGGGCCAGAGCTACCACAGGAACTCTCCATCCTTCCCTGGATCTAGATTCTCCTAACTATTTCCCTCCCTTTCCCCCTCCTACAGTTATGGCTAAGACCACCTGTCCCTCAACCCCAATTTAGTGGGATTCATTTCTTTTCATTTTCAATTGAGTACTATGCTGCAATGGTCACTCTGCCATCCTCCATTCTCAAATATTAGCCAACATATATTTATTGAGCACCAACTATCTACCTATATCTTAACCTTGACATTAACTCATATTTCATTTTCTTGGGTCTCCAGAAGCGAAATTGGACACCTCTGGAGGTAATGAGCTCTCCTCTCATTGAGAGTCTTTTTTTTTTTTTTTTTTTTTTTTTTTTTTTTGATGAGGCAATTGGGCTTAAGTGACTTGCCTAGGTCACACAGCTAGGAAGTGTTAAGTGTCTGAGGTCACATTTGAACTCAGGTCCTTCTGAATTCAGGGCTTGGTACTTTATCCAGTGTGCCATATAGCTGCTCCTCACTGAGAATCTTTAAAGATTGACTGACTATTTATTAGGTATTATGTAGAGGGGATTCTCATTCGAGAATAGGAGATGAAAGGACTTTTGTGATATATTCCAATACAAAATTATGTAATTCAGATGCTGAACTAAAATCTATGATTTGACTTATCCGTCATGCTATTTCTAGACTTCTAGAAACTGTTTTTTAACCCCTGATATAACCCTTCTATATGAGAATCTAACGTCTATGCAGAGACCTTTCTTCTCCAATTTACTCTCTGTTTCACTCAATTCATTTGGAATAACACCCTCAATTCACCAGACATGACCTCAGAAAATCTCCCCCACTTTATCTTCCTCTCCTTTCCTTTTCCCTCTCCTCCCCTCCTCCCTTCTCTCCCCCATTTTCCTTCCTCCTTTCTTCCTTCTTTCCTTCCTCTTGTCCTCTCCTCTGTATCAATCCCCATTAATCCTTCTAATGAGGATAAATATTGGCTTTAAGAAGTACCTCCATCCACATTATAGTACTTGACTTCTCATTCAACTTGATTAGGAGGTCTCTGTGCTCAAATGCTTGGGGAAACTAGATGACTTCTCCCTTCGCACATCTGTTTTGTCTAGTCCTGTTGTGCCACAGTTCTCTTTTTAGTATCCTGACTCAGTTTCCCTTATTGTCATGTCTTGGTTTCCCTAAATTGTACTGCCTGGGTTTCTAATTGTTCTGCTCAACCACTCCTCCATCCTAATCATGATGCTCCAGATAAAGATGATCCCACTCTCAGCACTCTGAATCCACCCCTGCCTCTGTCTACCCCCTGTAGCTGAGCGATGTGTATATATGACATTGAGAATTCAGATTGTTTGCTGGATTCTTGGAGACGATAGTCTCATTCAGCCCTGAGACCAAACCATGGACCCATTTGGTCCCAGTAAATCTCTCTCTTTCAAATAAAATATTAAATACTCTCTAATCTCTATCTTGCCTCAGTTTCTGTAGCATTACAGTCCCTTCAAGCAAGTTCTATTAGGACAATCTTTTCAGCCAATTCTCCCCTTGAAAATACAATATCCTCTCCCTGCCACACAAGTCTATGACCTGACTCTATGACCTGACCCTAGTCAAACATCTTTAAACTTGGATTAATTTCTCCTTCCATGAATGAGCTCCTCAGAATAATTGGCTTTTTCATTTGAAAGTGGAACTCTCAGATCTACCTATTCCTACTCCTCAGGTATACCTATCTACTATTGGCAATGTTGAGCTGATAGACCCACCTCAATGCTAGATCAATGGATACCTTTTCCTTGCCCTCAATTAAGGATCTGATCACTTTCCCAGCTCAAGTCCTGCTTGTACCTCTCCTTCCTGGGACTGAAGCTATGGGACTCTGGGATTTTACAATATTCTAGTACAGCAAAGAATTCCTAGACATATATTATCAATCCATTACCCAGTTATCAGTCTAAGTCATGTCACTACAGATTTTCCTCCAAGATATAAAATTAATTCAATAACTGAGAACAAAAATAATATCCCCTATAACTCAGGAATGATTTCATTTTCCCTATTAATTCTAAGAGAAAAGAGAGAATGGAGAGGTAGTATTTCAAGAAGCTCTTTTACTTCTTTTTAGTTTCTTCTTTGCTTACTAGCAGCAACAACACAAAAGCCCTTGGACAATATTTTCAAAAGCTGTCAAGGCACAGTGGAAAAGTTCCGGGCTCAAATCTGAGGACCTGGGCAAACTCTGATCCTATTCCTTATTAACTGTGTGAGCTTGGATAACTCATACCATCTTTCTTAATCTTCCTGCCCAAATCTATAAAATGGAAACAATGATAGTTTTTGAGGAAAGTACTTTATAAACTTTAAGCAATAAAAAAAAATGGAAATGAGCTATTTTATACTATGTTGTATACCATAATAAGTCAGGGGAGGAAGGGGGAAAAATCTGATCAAGAGCACCAGGTCTGCACATTGGAAAGGGAAGGGGGCCATCTGATCATCAGATCCTGAGGAAGAAAAGATGAAATAAGGATGAAGAGCAAATATGGTGAAAACAGTGTGTCCAGAAGCAGAAAGCTTTAACTCCTCACTCCTGACATCTGCAATTCCTGCTTTCAGACCTCACATTTTACCAGTCATCTCCAATCTGTTCCTATTATGAAATAGGGAAGGAAATTGTGTGGTTGCAATCTATAGATTGAATTTGGCATTTTCTCACTGAAATGCTATAATACAGGATGACTAGGATACATATCAGTTTTGGTGTAATGAAAATAACCCTGAATTTAAAGCTTAAATCCAGACTTGGTCAATTAAGTCCCTTTACCTCTGTGTTTCATTTTTTTTAATGGATAAAACAGATATAATTGTACTTCCTAATTTTTTTAAATCATCACCATCATTATCATAATCACCACCACCACCACCATCATCATCATTATCATCATCATCACTACCCCCACCACCACCACCAATATCTGATACTCTTACCACAATGTCCAGCACATAGTGCTTAATCAATGCTTCAAGAGTTGAATAGTTGAGGTAAGATTTGAACCCAATCTCTGTAACTAAATCCAGTTCCTCTGCCCTACTTCCTCTGCCATGCTTGCTCTGCCCTTTTACATCACACATCAATTCCATTATCACAGTTGAAGTTCACATTGGTCGTAGGAGGGAGGTATTCTTAAAATACATTTTACAAGTTAAGGATCCTAAGACACAAATGTTGTTACTTGCCCCAAAACACACAACCAGCAAATTATAGAACTGGAACTTGCCATTAGATCTATTCACTCTTAGTTCAGAACTCTTTTTGCTATACTACCACAGCACTATGAATGACAAAATTTTAATGGGAAAGTGAGCCTTGACTTTCAATCAAACATACTGGTTTGAGGAGAATAATTTTTTTTTCTGAAAATTACAGCATTTTCTCTAGTGACCAGGATAGTAGCACACACTCCTGCTTCTCCATACAAAGTGCTCCTTCCTAACATCATTAAATGATTACTTTTAGCAGAATGTAATGTTTTTAAAAAATTATTATTTATATATTTATATTTTATTTTTTGCTGAGGCAATTAGGGTTAAGAGACTTGCCCAGGATCACACAGATAGAAGTATTAAGTATCTGAGGTCTGATTTGAACTCAGGTCCTCCTGACTTCAGGGCTGGGGCTCTATCCAGTATGTCACTTACATGCCCCTAAATTTTCTTTCTTTTGAATTGTCTTTTTTTTTTTTTTTTAGGCAGTTGCAATTAAGTGACTAATCATGTGTTAAGTGGCTGAGACCAGATTTGAATTCAAGTCCTCCTGATTTCAAGGCCAGTGCTGTATCCACTGTCCCAGAATATAAACTTCTTGAGAGAAAGTATGATCTCACTTTTGTGTGTTATTTTTAGTGACTAGCACAAACCACTCCTTTGTTTTTTTTATCTGTTGCTCTTATCTGGAGGAACATTCTCTGAACTAAACATTTAGCCTCTATGGCCTCCCTCCAGGAGTAAATTAAACCACTTCCCTTTTCCCGAACCAAACTATCCTGATTGGTGGAGTGAATGCAAAGCCAACTCAACCACTATCTGTCTGACCATTGCTAATCAACTGATCATTCAATCAATAAACAGCTATAACATACTAATAATTTATAAAGTACCAGTCCTAAAGTTGGTTCTAGGAATTCAAATATAGAGTGAAACAATCTTTACATTGTTTATATGAGGGGATGAGGGAATGCACAGGGGACACGAAACAAATGTATATACATACATACATATATATGTATGTGCAAAATCACAGAATAAACATCAAGAAATTTTACTTCAATATTTTGCTATTTGCTCCAACATTGGGCAAAATTGTCCCTGTCCTCTTTCTTGCTCTTTGAACTACATTCAAATCAATACTACTATTGATTGGCTTCTGGAAAAAATATAACAAAAATTATACCTTTAGTTCTACTAGCTGTCCCTAAGGTTCCTGAGGCTCAAATGACCTTTCCCAGACATTACTTCCCTAAATGTATTATAAGTACCGATTAGCATGTAAGTTTCCCAAGGACAGGACAGTTTTACTTTTGTATTGATATTCCTAGCTCTTGACACAAAATGGACACCTAATAAAGGGTCCATTGACTTATTTTGTGAAAACCTGATGATAGACAACAATTCTCAGGATGCTTAGTTTCTTAGGAACGAGGTTATGAATGAGGATTTTGCAGTGGGATTTTACAACTTTATATCGTAATTTGGTATGATGTTATTATTCAAAGGTGTCAACCCAGGTAATTATAACTATGTCCCAATTCCTCAAGAATATACGAGCAGCTCTGCATTCCTGTATGCACTTGTGGAATCTCTTCCCAGAGGTCACAACCCATTTCAGGGTCACTTGACTGAGGAAATCATAGGAGTAACCCCAGGTAAGGAGAGAAAGTAATATTTATTCTCATAATCAAGAAGGTACTACTACATAACAGAATGACATTTTTCAAAATCATAACTTGTATGGTACAGAGAAACATCAATTTTATGCATCCAATTTAACCCATGAGTCACTAAACAAGCTACAATATTTTTAGTTTCTGCCATATATTTAATGTTGTGTTAGGTATTGTGGGGTATAAACTTCATAACAGACATGAAATTTGTCTCAAAGGAGTTTGCAACTAAGGAACCAAGACATAAAACAATTAAAAAGCAATAAGTAACATGGGTGGATAATATATAATACATATTTCTATAAAATGTATTATATGATAATATGTATAACCACTTGTTATATTATGTACAATATATAAATAATATACTATATATGTACATATAGTTGCATTGAAATATACATTCTATATCTCTGCTTTAAATATTGTATGACTATATATAGGTATACATATGTATTTATGAAGGATACAGCATACTACAGGACTTTAGACTTCAATTAGTTATTTTGGTGATCAAGGAAGACTTTGTAGAGGTGGCTTTACAACTAGATTTTAATAGAGTTATAAAAATAGCTGATACTGATAAATAGTTTAATATTTACAAGCACTTTAAATGTGTCATCTTAACTGATTCTCACAACAACTTATGAGGAACCATTAGTCCCATTTTCCAGATAAAGTAACCAATATTCAGAGAGGTTAATTGACTTATCTAGCTAGTAAGTATCAGATGCTAAATTTGAACCCAGGCCTTTCAAATCTCAAATCCAATATCATGTCTATTATATGAAGGCATTTCCAAATAGAGAAGAAAGTAGGTATTTGATTAGGTGTGTATTGGGGGAATTAGATTTTTCAATCTGCTTGATTGAAAGTGTTTACAGCCTGGAAAATTTGGAAAAGGAAGTCAGGATTGCTAAGACAGAGTCAAATATGAAGTGCTTTGGAAGTCAAATGGAGGAATTTTGGCATCTTGCAGGAAATAGATAGTAGAATTGAAAGTTTCTTATTAAGGAATACATGATGAAAGGAATTCACAATAGATTAATGGAGGTGGAAAATAGACTTGAAGCAGGGTAAGTATCTATATCTAGGAAGCTGTGGATTAAAACTAAAATAAAGACAAAGATGAGGAGACCCTATTCTAGTATGGTAGAAGTACAAATGGAGAAAAGCAACACATCTGAGACATTCTGAAATCAGGGTTGACGAAACGTGGGGGAAATAGAGGGAGAAATTCAGGATTAGAAGTGGATCTCTTGTATACATATCTATGGAAGGGACCCCTCTAGAAGTTTATTTAGGAAAACTTCTCTTCACCTCCTGCAAAACTGTCCCTTTCTCTCTGTGGTTTAACATCATCAGTCTCTTGTTTGTTAAATCTTGAGGACTCAAAGAGATAAGTGGCTTGATGATGTTTTAAACATCTTTTCTCTCTAAATAATTGGAATGTTCAAAAGTATTTCTGGGGTAAAACCTCTTGCTTGGTGAAGCATATTTCAACAATGATGATCTGGAGAAGTTTGATTTGGACTATTTATTAATCTATTATAGCAGTATCATGGGGTGTTTTTTCAGAAGATACAAAATTGGGAAAAATGGACCTGAAAGAAACACCTTATATCTAGGTATAGAGTTGTCATCATTCCAAAGTGCCCCATTTATATTTCCCATTTTGGCTCTACTCTTTCCTTCAAGGTATACCTTCATACTACTCTCTCTTTATCTTTTGCCTCTGACCTAAAGTTTTATTGCACATGGTTTTCTAAATTCATCATAAGGATCTAGCAAATTCTGAAATAAATCAACATATAACAGATACCCTTTCGTTTTTATACTGTTTACTTCATTATAGAATGTGTAAATATTCAAATAGAAGAGAAAATTATACCTTGGGAGAAAAATGGCACAAATGCTATAATCAATATGCACCTCTACATGTAGATATAGATAAATAAATAGATAAATGGGGGTAAATAAATGATAAATATGCAGATGAGAGAGATAATTTTTATTTATATTATTTTGTTTCTATATAACTTTTGGTAGACTAGATTTTCTTGTTTTATCCATGCTGGAATTTGAGTGACTAGTTTGTCTCTTCTTAAACAGATTAGTGGTCCCCTGCTCCTGGAGGCCCATCATTTGGATGCTAGATCAGGATGGATATTCATCCAAGGCCTTTTACAGCTCAGAATTACTGAGTTTACTTTCTTAGTAATAGGGATTAAGGTACCTGCCAACTTGTCCTGTCTTTCTATGTCTCTCTGTCTCTCTCTGTGTCTGTATCTCTCTGTCTGTCTCTCTCTACACGCTCACACACACATATATATACATACACATTTATATGCAGATATAATATACAGACATATTAAGATATACATATAAATACAGTTAAATGTTAAAACACACACGTTATGTATATAGGTAATAAATCTTTAATGTATGAATAATAGTAAGGTGAACTAGATATCTTAATGCAAGAAGGTAAATTTGACCCCATAGGTCTCACTAAGACTTTGGAATATTACTTATGACTTGAATACAGTCATGATTAGGTCTATCTTTTTTTTTTCCAAAAGAAACAGAATAGATAAATTGAGTAGCATTGCATATTAACATAACATACTCATGTGAGGAAACTCATGAGTGGAAGGAATCTTTGTGTCAGAGAACATTTATATGAGAAACAACAGAGGGAAAAACAGACAAGATAACATAGTGGAAGCATATTTCATCATTCAGCCAGAAGGCAGAAATGGATGGTGAGTTTGAGCAACATTATAAATCTGCTATGGAGAAAGGATAGAGCTGTGGAAGGAGACTTTGCCTTGGGTTACATATGCTGGAGCTCTCTGCTAAAGTAAGAGCAGCCAACAAAATCTTGAATTGTTTTCATAATCATTACATTCTTTAAAATGTAGAATAAATGATAAAGAAATGCTATTGCTGATCCACTTTTAATGAATGAGATGAACCAATTGCCAATGTGTAGAAACTGCTCAGAGGCAGATTTCAATATAGGAAAAACATTCTAGCAAAGAAAATACTCCAAAATTGAAACGGGGTGCTACATGTGATATTGTACTAGCTGTCAATTGAAGTCTTTGATCAGAGTCTGAAAGACCACTTGTTAAAAGATGTTGATGCAAAGATTTCTATTCAAGTATGCTTTAAACTAGATGGCTTCCCAGCTTGCTTCCAATGTTCAGATTCTGTGATATATCAAAATGTCTATTTTCTGCTTTTACTCTTTAGTTTAAAATTTGTGCTGAAATTGGTATATGTGTCATACTTCCTAAATATTTTCAAACAGGATCTGGGACACAATAAGTTTTCAAATAATAGTTTTTCTAATCAAAGTGAAGGATTTTCGGGTATCAGGAGAAGAGAGAACAGAAGGTGTGCAAAGGCCTAGAGGAAAACCATCAGGTTTAGCAGAAAGATGACAGAATTGACCAACTTTTAACAAGCCAGATCCACATTCATCATCTTTTTCTCAGCACCCTAATAGAGATGAGATTTTAAATGGTAGTATATATCATGTCACCATCCTCATAACATGTGTAAATGTACAGGTATACATACAAACTTATCTAATAGTGAATTCACTTTTACTTTGGAAGGGAATATGGTAAATGTAATTTCTCAGAAGTTTCCTCTTCCTTAATTTTGCATTGACTATCATTTTTCCTCACAATATTTTAGACCAGGACAACCTCTTTTCTTTTTCTTCAAAACATTTCAAACCAGGAGAAACACTTTCCTTTTTCCTTAAAACATTTCAGACCAGTATAACCTCATCTTGGTCGCAGCCTTTTGGAAATAAAGACCTGCAATGTATCCTGTCCTCCTCCTCCCACTATGTGAAACAATGATCACAAAAAAGTGGCATTGATTACTGATTGACTTCAAAGTGAGTAATTGAGCTTTAATGGACCTATAAAAGGGATTAAAATCAAGGCCATAAATTAAAACCTAAATAAAAGGGTAAACAAGAAGGGATGTTTTACAACTTGAGTTCCATTAGGGTCTATCCTAACCAGATTAAAAAGTAACTGTCATGTCAAGAAAAATTATAACAGCCTCAACAGAAGGAAGGAGCTGTAGTAGCTCACTGCCTTCATTCTGTCCAGCAAGTAAAAAGCAAAGGAGGAGTGAAGAAGAGGAGAGATGGTTGTGTATGGCAGTACTGAGGCTTTCTGAATTCAGAAATAAGCATTAATTATCTGCAGAGACATAACTAGAAATACTTTCCTTGGAGAAACTCAATTGGGTAAGAAGTGTAGAAGATCATTTTCCTATAGATGGAATCATTCTAGAAGAGAAATAGTCTATCCCTTAGAAAGTCTTGCTTTCATTCCCAAGACAAGAGTAGCATAAGACATTAGGAGCATTAGCCTGGGGACATGTGGCAGTCCATGTGGCAGTATATCATGTGGCTGAATAACTGTGAGCTGAAGTTTGGTCATGATAGTCATATATTGGAAAAAGTAAACCTCTGGAGAGAGAATTTATGTCATACCCTCTTCTATCAGATGTCAGAACACTGAGACAAAGTCCTCTTTATATTATTCTTGGTATAGTTTTGATAATATATCTGCCTTATCCTAAGTATAATCATTTTATTCTTTTATTATCATTGACTCACATATCACCCCAGAATAAGCTTTTGTTTATATTTATGACTGTGTGTTTTCTTTCTAACACTATCTAGGAAGAAAGTGCAGGACACCAAAGTTCACTTTCCATGTCTCATTCTCAGAAATTCTCTTCTCAGAAGAGGAAAAAGGGGGAACCGAAGGAAGGCTGAAACTACAAAGAAAAGTCCTTTTATACACAAAAAGGAAGTTTTCTTTCTCAATAACTGATATAATCCCATCATTCTCAATTAATGAAATAAAATCAACGACCCAAGCAAATCTTTATCAGTCTATAAACTCATCAAGTTGATCAGGGAACTCTCCTCATCATCTTCCAGAATAATAGACCCTAAAAAGCTTCATAGAGTCTATTTTTTTCTCCAAGAATAGCTGATTTATTGCAACAATTAAATTATGAAACTCTTGAAGCAAGCAAGTATACAACTAATAATTATGTCAAGAATAGAAAATCTTTATAGTCAAATATATAAAAGTTTCTTTTACATGTAAAAGTTTCCTTCTTTTTTTACTCAACAAAAGTAAGATTCAAATTAGATTTTGTCTTGATTTATCAACTAGGTCAATCCAAATTTCTTCTTTAGAGACTCTAATATCTCAGATGGAAGAAGACAAAGTCTGAAATAAACTTTCGTGGAGTTATAGATGAACTACTGTAGTATGATTAGGAAATCAATCATTATAATCTAAGCAAAGAATGCCTTCCATATATCTTTATGTTTAAATCCAGTACTTTGGTAATATAGAGATACTCTTTTTCCTTCTACTATTGTCACAACTAGCTATTCTTTCTTTGACCATTTGCTTCTGATTTTTGGAACTACAACTTTCTTTAGCACTAAATTAGAAATTTCAAAGCAAGCAAAGATTACACATAAAAGAGCAAACTCCTTTGTAGATAGCATTCAAGCATTCTTCTTTTGGAGCAACTTCCCTCAGAGTTTTTTGGCATAGGCTGACCAGGCTTGAATTCTAAGCTTAGTAATTTTCCACAGAAGCCAGGACAGTATCAGCTAAGAATTCAATTCTAGCAGAAGCAGCTAAATAAAGTAAAATATGTCAGACATGATTGCTTTCCTTTTCAAGGAATGTTCCTATTTCAAGGAATACAAGACTTTCAAGGCAATAAAAACCAAATTTGCAGAGCTCCAGCACAGAGTCGTCAATAAAAGTTGAGCTTCGTCTTTAGCCAGATGACCAACATCATCTTGTTTAAGTATAATGGAGAATTCATTCAGGATTGTACTGTGTTTCCCAGGGTTTATCTGCATTTTGTATTTCACTAAGTCCAGGGATACAGCAACAGTATGTGTTAGTTCACAACCTCATGTATACCAGAGAGTGAATAAAAAGTCCATGGAACCAGATTGACAATCATTCTCTTAATGAAGGAGGGAAGAAGAACCTAGAGCCTGATGGCTGAGTTTGGAGATGGAGCCTGAAAGGTTATTTTGTATGAGCCATCTGGAAAGAGTTAGTGGGTGCCAAATCAACTGCAACCAAGATGGTGGTATAACTCAGGTAGTCTATGTCTCACAATTCAAAGGAGGTAGAGATTCCCTCATCTAATCTTATCCTTTTACACAGGAAGAAACTGAGAACCAGAGAGGGGACTTGCCTTGCTTAAGTTCACACAGGGAATAAAATAATAGAACTGAGATAGGAATCCCTATCCCCAATTCCAAATATAATGTTCTTTTCAGAATTGCCAAGTCAAACTATGTACTCCTGACTAAATGCCAGTTAAGGTGGCTAAATATTTACTAAATCCTCAGATTATTAGAATATCCTACAGGGATAAATACTGAAAGATAATATTTCATAGCATAAGACTTGCAATCAGAAAAACTAAAACAGGCTTCGTGTACTTGGTAGTATGAGAACACAGTAATGTTACCTCTTAGAGCTTCTTTTTTTCTTATCTGTAAAGTGAGATTGATCATATTCTATCTATCTCAAAGGTTTATTATAAGCAAAGTTTCTTACAAATCCTAAAGTGTTTCATAAATGTGAGTTGATATTATTGTCATTAGACCAATTCTACAATAATTAAATTACTTCCCAATAAACAATGATTTTGATGTTTACTAAGTCTTAAGTGATGCAGTCAAAAAAGCTGTTGAAGCAAAAAGATCTGTGGAATACTTCTATCATAAACTAAAAAGAAAAATAAATTATTTATTATTTTGCTTTGATTGCAATACATGTCTGAAAAATAAGATCAACCTTTCTTTATTTTTTTTAAGCACTACTGATATTCAATATGCCCTTTATCACCTCTACTAAAAGTCCAGCTCTTAACATCTTCCAAAGGAAAAGATCTGGGTTCTCAAAGGCTATGCAAGTCCAATGAAGACCCATAAAACATCTATTACCAATTTAGCAGAAGATTAGATGACCAAATTACTCAGGGGTAGGAACAGATTGAGTTTGAACATATTTGTTGTTAATTGAAAATAAAAGTTTTAATTTAAAAAACTTGAATTTGAGTTCTTGGTTTTAATGCATATGATGAAGTGACAATAGGCAGATCATTTAATCTCTCAGTACCCAAGGCAGCCTTCTACAACTCTATATTCTTAGGAGGTATGAATCTTCTTCAAAAAATGAAGTTTCCTCACTGAGAATTCTCTAAATCAATTACAATTCTGAATATTTATACATATATATAATATGCATGTATATGTAAAATATATAATAAACACATGTATATGTATATAGCATATATTGTCTTTATAAGTATCTATGTATATACATATGAGTACATATATGCATATGTATGAAACACAAAATCAATATCAAAATAGGCTTCATGATTTTACATAGATCATCTCTGATGCAATGGATATAGAGCCAGAAACTCTGAATTCATGATTTTGCTGCCTATGTGACCACATCATTAAGTTTCCATTTTCTTATCTATAAAATAAGAAAGAATGGATTACTTGATCTCTAAGACTCCATGACTTTCAGCAATACCTCTACTTTTAACTCGTTATTGCATAATTGCCCACCATTGCTCTGGAGGCGTTGATGTACAAGAAAGATGGAATGAGAGACATCAATAACTTTTATATTTACACAGAGCACTGTGGTTAACATTATCTTTGAAAAAAAAAGAGTTTATAGATACTGGATATAATAAAAATCCAATTAACAGAACAAAAATAGTTTTTTTTGTTGTTATAAAAAACGTTATAATAGACAGGAAAAGATTTACTATTGATGTAATAGTTATATCTAAATCATCTGACTATGTGCAACCAAAGAATCTACTTATCAAAGTTAGGATTACAATTAATAAAAATCAAAAAGAAATATTAACAATGATTAAAAGATATGAAATGCAATTGAAATAACTCAATCCTGAGCTACTTAAACAAGTACTTATCTATCAAAAATAGGAAATGAACAATAGAAATTATATTGATGCTGATTTTAATTATTTAATATTCTAGCTTAACCAATTAAAATCAATTGCTCCAAAAAGAAAAAAAGAGTCAAGAAAATAGTATAGTTATTAAGTTTCTTTTTTTTTTTTTATTTAATAGCCTTTAATTTACAGGATATATACATGGGTAACTTTACAGCATTAACAATTGCCAAACCTCTTGTTCCAATTTTTCACCTCTTACCCCCCCCCACCCCCTCCCCTGAAATGGCAGGATGACCAGTAGATGTTAAATATATTAAAATATAACTTAGATACACAATAAGTATACATGACCAAAACATTATTTTCTGTACAAAAAATCAGACTCTGAATTATTGTACAATTAGCTTGTAAGGAAATCAAAGATGCAGGTGTGCATAAATATAGGGACTGGGATTCAATGTAATGGTTTTAGTCATCTCCAGAGTTCTTTTCTGGGTATAGCTAGTTCAGTTCATTACTGCTCCATTAGAAATGATTTGGTTGATCTCGTTGCTGAGGATGGGCCTGATCCATCAGGACTGGTCATCATCTAGTATTGTTGTTAAGTATATAATGATCTCCTGGTCCTGCTCATTTCACTTAGCATCAGTTCGTGTAAGTCCTCCAGGCCTTTCTGAAATCATCCTGTTGGTCATTTCTTACAGAACAGTAATATTCCATAATTTTCATATACCACAATTTATTCAGCCATTCTCCAACTGATGGACATCCATTCAGTTTCCAGTTTCTACCCACTACAAAAAGGGCTGCCACAAACATTCGTGCACATACAGGTCCCTTTCCCTTCTTTATAATCTCTTTGGATATAATCCCAGTAGTAACACTGCTGGATCAAAGGGTATGACAGTTTGATAACTTTTGAGCATAGTTCCAAACTACTTCCTCAAAATGGTTGGATTCGTTACAACTCCACCAACAATGAATCAATTGTCCCAGTTTTCCACATCCCCCAACAATCATTATTTTTTCCTGTCATCTTAGCCAATCTGACGGGTGTATGTTCTTTAGAGTTGTCTTAATTTGCTTTTCTGATTAATAATGACTTGGGAGCATCTTTTCTATGATAGAAATAGTTTAATTCTTCATCTGAGAATTGTCTGTTCATCCTTTGACCATTTTCAATTGGAGAATGGCTTGATTTTTTATAAATTAGATTAATTCTCTATATTTTGGAAATAGGGCCTTTATCAGAACCTTTGACTGTAAAATATTTTTCCAGTTTTGTTCCCTTCTAATCTTTCTGCATTAGTTTTGTTTGTACAAAAACTTTTCAGTTTGGTATAATCGAAATTTTCTATTTTGTGATCAGTAATGATCTCTAGTTCTCTTTGGTCAAAAACCTTCCCTTCCACAGGTCTGTGAGAATATATTTCCTTATTTTAATATTTCTTTTTCCTAGGTTTGAAATTTCTTTTATCGGTTAGGTTAGTATGGTAATCCCTGTTTTGCCTTAGTTTCAATTTTCCAGCAATTTTATAAACAGTAGTTCTTATCTAAAGTGGGATCTTTTGGGTTTATCAAAGACTAGGTTGCTATATTGTTGGTTTTATTGAATTTAATCTTTCTGACAATTAATTTTTTAGCCAAGCAAATAGTTTTGGTAACTGCTCTATAGTTAGTTTTAGATCTGGTAAAGTAAGCCCATTCATTTGGATTTTTATTTTGGAAATTTTGATTTTTGTTTTCCTATGAACTTTGTTGTTATTTTTTAGGTCATTAAATGGTTTTTGAGTTGATTGGTATAGGCTAAATAATGATTAGTTTAGGTTATTGTCATCTTTGTTTTTGCTTGTATCCAAGGTTACATCTATTTTTTGGTTAGATTGTTAATTTGTGTGAAAGTTTCGCATTTTGCTATAAAAGTTTCGATTTTCCTTGGCAGATGGTTACTAAATTTTTTTTATTGTTAGGTTATTTAATGGAATTTTTTTGCCTTGAAATTGCTGTTGGATTTTTAGTGATTTTGAATGGCCGGGTAGGCTTGCGGGTTTATTTATGCATGCTTTGCTAAAGTTGTGGTTTTTCTAAAACTGAGATTTGGGGGTTTCTCTAAGTATGTCATGTATTTCGGCAAAGTAAGTATATTTGGTTCCTCTTTGCTATTTTTGTTTCTTTTAATTTTTCTGAATTTGTTATATATGGGTTTTTTATCATTTAATTTGGCAGTTGGTAGTGGGCAACTTGTTTTTTCTTTTGAATGGTTGCAGTTTTTTATTCATTGTGCTTTTGATGGTTTTAAATAGATTTTGCTGATTATTTTGGAAATATTTTATTTATTTCTTTTTTAATAGGAGGATTGTTGGATTTTTCTGTTTTGATTTAGTGATTGGTTTTTGTTAATTTGTTGATAAAAATAGATTTTTGGTTTTTCTATTTGAGACAGGATTTCTGGTTTTAAATCTTTGATCATATTATTATCTTGGGTTTTCTGGTGAAAGTTTTTTGCTTTTCTTTTTTAAAGATTTTTGATATCGTTAGGAAGTTTGGTTTAATTTTTTCTTTCTTGTTTTAGCTATTTTGGTATAACTGTTGGGTATAAAGGAATTTGGTAGGCTCTTCATTCCCTTTTTTCAATTTTTTTTAATGATTTGGGGGATTGTTTCTTTTGTTTATTATGGAAATATTGGTGCATTTTTTTGATGTTATTTTGCTTTTCTTTTCTTTTTGAAAATGGGATATTCAATAATTTTTACTTTTTCTTTAGTTGGAAGTTGTATTTTTGAGTTTGTAACTAAGTAATTTCTAGCTTAGGTTATCAAATTTTTATTTCATAAAGTTGAGAAAATTTACTTTATTTTATTTTCTAACAATTTTTTCATTGGTGGAAAGTTTTTTTCAATTTTGTTAATTTTTTTTTTTTTATGATTTACTAAAGGTTAATCTATTTTTTTTGGCTTTTCTGCAACTTTAGTTTTATTAATTAGTTCAATAGGTTTTTACTTTTAATATTTTTATTTCTTTTTTAATTTTGTTTAATTTAGTTTTTGATTTGGGGTTTTAATTTGGTTCTTTTGTTTTTTATTGAAGGTTTAATTTTCTTTTCTTTTTCTTTTTTAATTTCAATAAGCTCTAAGGAATAAATTCCTCTTATTATGCTTTTTGATCAAGTTTTTATGATTTCATATTGTCATTATTCTTGATAATTATTAATTTGTACTTTTTTGCTGCTTCACCCAATCATTCTTAAGATGAGATTTTTAGTTTCCTTTTACTTTGTTATTCTCTTAAATGTTGAAGTTTTTTCATCATTCTGAAAGGATTACTTTTTTCTGCTTTCTTGCTTTAATTAGGGGAGTCTTTATGTCCTAATATATGGTCAATTTTGAAGAGGTTTCCATGTTCTTTAGAAGAAAGTATATTCTTTCTATCCCCTTTCAAATTTTTAAATTTCCAACAATATTTTTCTTATTATATTTACTTCTTTTAATTTCTTTCTTATTTGTTTTTTTTTTTTCTTTTTCTGTTTAAGGTTGAGATTTTTCTACATTACAGTTTTGTTGTCTCTATTTTATTACAACTCTCTTAATTTCCCTTAGGAAGTGGTGCCTTACCACTTGGTCTTTATATTTTAATATTGATATTGCTTTTCAAATTTTTTATGTCCTTTAACGGATTAGTTTCCTTCTTATTTCTTTTATTAATCAATTTTACTTTTTGCGAGAGATAAGGAAAGCATTCTTTTTAACTTCACCTAACATAAAGAATTTTGTAGCCTTTACCTTTATCTATATTTAAATTCTTAAATGTGCTTTTAAAAAAATATTGTAATTCTGACTTTATCAGTTCTGCTATCTTGCCTTCTTAGGAAGTTCATCCATTCAATTTAACAGTTAGAAACTAAATCTGTTTTACTTTCATCCTAATAAAGGTGTTTACTTATTCTTCCTCCCCACAACCACTCTTCCCCTTTTAATTTGTCTTTTCAGAATACTTATCTCTTATAATCCCCCCGAATTAAATTCCTTTTATTCTTTTTTCTTTTCCTTTTCTTCCCTTTTTGAGAAGGAGAAAACTAAAACAAATTCAATTATTTTTCTTTGACCCTCTATAAAGTAAGATTAAAAGTTTTCCCCTCTTAATTCCTAGATATGATAAGTTTCTTGCCTCTTTGTGGGATGTTTTCCTCTTTTTAAATCCCTTTTACCTTTTCTGCCATCATCCCTTTTCCATATCTACTTCCCTTTTTTATGTTATATCAGTACTATCAAATTTTACATGTATTTTTTTTTTTTAGTTATTAAGTTTCTAACTTATTTGCCAAAGAGAGGCAGTTGAAAAAGACAAGTTCATATTAGAATATAAAGTCATTCATAAAACCTTATAAAGAAGTGTAATGTGTAGTTAGTACTTAAAGGTTATATTTAATATTTTAAATAAACTAAATCTGCTTTTTAAAAAAAGGATACTAGAAACAAAACATAAGACTACTAAATCCAGGTTCTCTAAACAAATTTGTAGAAATTTGGCAAAATTCCAATAAAAAGTACTAAGAAAAAATATGAAAATGAAACAAAGACAACAAACAGAAGAAAAAAAGGAAAAGATTTGTAAAAAAATATTATAACATTTTTACCCTCTCTTTCAAGAACAGTAGAACTGTAACGTGGACCCTAACATCCCATTTCTAGATGTGTCTATTTCAAGAAAAACTGTTAAAAGTAGCTCTTTATTAAAAAGAAAATTGATTACCATTTTAATGCTTATGTTTGCATTAGTCCTTTCTGGAAAATCATAAAAAGTGGAAGTAAAGGAGAAAAAAAAAATCGAAAGATCAATACATGTGTTTGTGAGTCTTTGATTTTCCCTCTATATATCAATTATGAGGGAGGATTTTATTCACTACTTAAGTCCTATATCAAGTTATTCATAATATTTCATTTCCCCTATCAATATTTTCAGGGAATGCTTATTCTATAGACACAAAGCGAATAAATCCCTGTTTATTCCTTTATTTGATTCACTCTTTTTCTTAGCTACAGAGGAAGAACTGACTGAGAAGCCCTATATTTTGTTTCTAGTATCCTTTTTCTAAAAGCAGATTGGTTTGTTTAAAGCACTAGATATTGCATTTAAGCACTGACTAGAAGGAGGAAATGCTCTCATAGGAGCTATAAATCATAGCCAGAGTGTTGTACCTTTTGGTATCTACCTCTACCTCCATTCCTATTCCCACACACAACTTCTACAACAAATCTGTGTTAAAAAGTTCTGATTTTGATTTTTAAAAGTACATATCCTATTTGTTGTTTTTTTAATTGAGTTCTGAGAAAATGACTATGACACCTTTAAAAGAGGAGAGACTATGTTAATATTGTCTGTGGAGCTCCAGTAATGCTAAATGAAACTGAGCCAACCATGGTGGAACAATCAGAAAAATCAAAAACTTGTTCAGATAGAATAATAGGTGAATTATATCCAATATTTAAAGAGTAACATAGATGATAAAAAGTTATTTTCAGGAAATAAGAAAAATACTCTCCTAAACTCACTTTAGGGGATAAATATATTTGTAATACTCAAACCAAGGATTATGTAAAGAAAAAGAATAATTGATTAATATTGAAAATGGACATTGATTTTAAAATTTTTTCATAAAATCCTAAAAAGAATTACAAGAGAATCAAAATTTTCATTATGATCAAGCTAAATATTAACTAAGAATTCAAGTATACTTCAATATTAAGAAAATAATAAATACTATATTAAAAATAAAAACAACCCGAATAATATAATTACATCATTAGACATGAAAGATTCTACCTTTCCCCCACTTTGGTTCATCTTCAACTCAGTTCTCATAGTCATTTTTCAAATGGATAGATCTGATCATGTCATCATCCTATTCAATAAATTCCAATGGCTACCTTCAAGATCAAATATAAAATCCTGTTTGGTTTTTAAAACCTTCAGAATCTCATCCCTTTCTGACTTTCCAGTTCTCTAATATTTTATTCTTCTCCCTTCAGTCTACAATCCAGTGACAATATCATCTATGCTGTTCATTGCACAAGATACTCCTAGCTTCCAAATCCATGGATTTGCATTGACTGCCTTCCCAGTTTGAATGATCTTTCTCTGCATAGCTGCCTCCTTACTTACCCTCTCCCTTCAAGCCTCAGCCAAAATCTACTTCCTACAAGAATCCTTTCCCAATCCTTAATGCTAGTGCTTTGCTTCTGAGATGACCTCCAATTTACCCTGCACAAATTTTATTTGTACAGAGTGGTACCCATGTCATCTCCCCCATTAGAATGTAAACTCATAAATAACAGGAATTGCTTTTGCATTTTTTTTTTATCCTGGGGAACTTAGAATAGTATTTAGTACATATTAAGTGTTTAATGAATACTCATTGAATGACAAAGTGCAACATTAATTTATGCTAAATTAAATGGACTTCAAAAGTATAAACATAGAAAGACTATCTTTTTAAATATCATAAAAATTAAAAACCCAATGCTCATACTATTTATGATGGTTAAACACTACAATCTTCCTCAGTAAATGCAGAAGATAAGATAAGAATTTTCTTTTACTCCAGTATTAGTTAGTATAATTCTAAAAACATTTGTTGCAGTAATAAGAGAAGAGAAAGAAATTATACATATTGCCAAAGAGGAAGTAAAATTATCCCTAGTTGCAAAGAACATGATTGTTTACTTACAAAACCCAGAACAGTAATAAAGATATTAATAAATTAATTAATAGCTTCAGGGTGCACAATAAATTCACAAATTTTTCATCATTTCTACAGTAGCAATAATAAAATCTAGAAGAAAAAAAACAAAAAGGAAAATGTTATTCAAAATAACTACAAAATGAGTTAAAACATCAAGGAATTGATCTGGAATTGATGTGAAAACACATTCTATACTTCTATAACTATAATTGTAAGCATCCTTTTTTAAGAAATAAAGAATAACAATAAATGAAATGATATCCATTGCTAGGAAATCCCCATCAATATGACCAAAGTAGTGACACTACAGACACTAGTATATATACTTACAGCTATACTAAATACTAACAAATTATTTAATAAAGCTAGACAAAATAATGAAGCACAAAATATCTATAATCTCAATGAAAATAATGAAAAAATACAAATGAAGTGGAAATTGAACTCCTAGATATCAAATTATACTATAGGATGGTAATCATTAAAACTATTCAGTATTAATTAAAAACGGAAAAGTTGAAAAATGGTACATACGAGATATAGAAAAGTCAGAAACATTTTAAACGCAGTTTGATAAACCAAAAAAAACAAACAAAAAAAAGCTATTTAGGAGAGAACTTCCTATTTGACAAGAATTTCTGGGAAAACTTGAATCCAATCTGACAGAAATCAGATTTAGAGAATAATTTTATATCATATAGCATGATCTCATAAAGGATAGATGGCATCAATATTAAACATTACAACATCTAAAGTATTTGGGAAAAAATGAGAGAAATCAGGTACTTTTCACAACTACTTCTTAACCAAACAAGAGATAGAGAAGATCGCAAAAAATAAAGTAGGAAATTTCAGTTATATTCAGTGAAAAACTTTTTGCATAAATAAAATCAATGCAGTTAGGATAAGGAGAGAAACTGCCAATTAGGGGGAGAAACCCCTTGCATTAAATATTTCTAAGTATCTGATATCCTATGATATTCTACACATATAATGAATTGATACAAAGATTCAAGATCAAAGTCATTCTTTGATCATTAAGTAGTAAAGAGATGTGGGTAAATAGTATCAACTATATGAAAAATTGCTCTAAGTCACTAATAATATCAGAAGCGCAGATCAAAACAGTGCTGAGGTTTCATCTCACACCCAGTCAGTTGAAAAAGATGACAAAAATGAAAACAGTCTCTGTTGGAGGGGATGTAGGAATATAAGCACACCAATACATTATTGGAAAAACACTGATTTAGTCCATTCATTCTGGAAAGCAATTTGGAGAGTCTGGGGAAAGAAATAGCTAGTGAATCAATCAATAATATGAAATAATTCTAGAAAGATAAGAGGGAGCTTGATTGTTGAGGAGTTTGCATTATATCCTAGAGGAAATGGAAATTCATTGAAGATTGTTAATAGGGGAAATCTATTTTTTAGGATATTAATTCAGATGAGAGTGGGAAGAAACTTTAGGAGACAATCACTATAATCAAGGAGAGGGGTAAAAAGAATTTGAACTATGGTAGAGTTTTCATGACTGGAGAGAGGAAGCATCCAAGAGATAAAGTAGAAGTAACATCAATAAAACTTTATAACTGATTGGATATGAAGGTTAAAGAGGACAGCACTGAAACTGAACTTGGCCACACCAGTCAGGATGACTGAATTTGGCTTTAGATTCAGTGGGAGACCTTGATCTTTTTAAGCTAAGGTTTTTAAGAAGTCTCAGTTTGACTGAGACTGCACCCATTTTATAATTAAGACTAGGTAGGTAGCAATTGATGCAAAGAATCTCTTCTTTCACCAAGTCTAAGAAAAATCTAAATAAATGAATGAATCTGGAAGGGGAAGACCCTCAGAATTTCTGGCCAAAACAGAAATGACTGCTATTTACATTCAACCTGGGTCAATCAGATGACCAAACAATGACCAAATGGGGCTTAGCCTGGGACTTACTAGTAGCCAATGAGAATCAGATTGGTTCTGCTTTAAGAAATTGTTAATTAATCAAACTAAGTTAAATTGTTTAATTAATTGTTCTTAAGAAAGAAATGTAGTCAGTAAACCCTAAGATACCTTGGGAGGATTCAGAGGTGCAAAAGAGAAAAAATGCTTTTAAGAGCATCCCTAAGTAAGGTTAAGATACCCTATGTGGACAGAGGGAGGAAAAGAGAGAAGGAAGGAAGGAGGAAAGAAAGGAAGAAAGGAGAGAGTTAGGTGGCACTGAGCATAGAAATCTGGAATGGGAATAGGCATAGTATGAGTTCGAATCCATACTCAGATCTTCTCTATCTCTTGTTTGGTTAAGAATTAGTTTTGGAAAGTACCTGATTTTTCTCATTTTTCCTCAAATGCTTTAGATGTTGTAATGTTTAATATTGATGTCATCTGTCCTTTATGAGTTCATGCTATATGATATAAAATTATTCTCTAAGTCTTATTTCTGTCAGATTGCAGTTTAGATAATTTCAAGTCATTTGTTAGATGACTACAGAGAACCCAATGGACACCATTACTTTTACCATTCACAGAATCAGATACTCAAGGATTTTTCAAATCCCTCAGAATAGTTGTGGATTATTGTACTGCCAAGAATAGCAAAGTCACTTACAGCTGGTCATCCCAGAATATTGTTATTACTTTGTATATAGTATATTTCATTTTACTTGAGTTCATGAAGGACTTTCCAAGTTTTTTTTTATTGAGATTATCCCGTTCATCATTTCCCATAGAACAATGATATTCATCACAAATACATAGCACAGTTTACTGAGCCATTCCGCAATTGGTGAGCATCCCTCAATTTCCAATTTTTTTGCCCTGAAAAGAAAGTTGCTATGAATATTTTTTGTGCACATAGGTCATTTTCCTTTTTTTTAATCTCTTCTGGTATTCATGCCAAGTAGTAGTATTGCTAGATCAAAGGATATGCATGAATTTATAGCCCTTCAGACACAAATAATATCTTTTGATCATTTATCAATTGGGACATGGATCTTATTTTTTATAAATTTGACTCCGTTTTCTCTATATTTAAGGAATGAGGCTAAATAAAGAAACTTGCTTCATTTTTTTAAAATTACTATTGTTAATTGTATTTCTCCTCATTTATTATCTCTCTCCTCAAAGGTGTTTTGTTGAACACTCCCTCACCCAAAATGTTCTCTTTTTTCACCCTTCTCTCCTTTCTCTATCCTATTTCCCTCCTATTTTCCTGCAGAGTATGATAGATTTCTACACCCATATTGAGTATGCATATTACTTCCTCTTTGAGCCAGTCCTGATGAGAATAAGGTTCACTCACTCACCCTCTCCTCTCCCTCTTCCCCTACACTATAAAAGTTTTTTTCTTGGTTCTTTTTTAATGGCAGATAATTTGCACCATTCCACTTCTCCCTTTCCCTTTCTCCCAGAACATTCCTCTTTCACCTCTTAATTTCATCTTTTTTTTTCCCCTGAGGTAATTGGGGTTAAGGGACTTGCCCAGAGTCACACAGCTAGGATGTGTTAAGTGTCTGAGACTAGATTTGACCTCAGGCCCTCCTGGCTGGTGCTCTATCCACTGTACTACCTAGCTCTCCCAATTTCATTATTTTTTAAAAAAATATTATCCATTCATATTCAACTAATACCTTTGCCTTCTATCTAAATATACTTCTTCTAACTACCATAATGATGAGAAAATTCTAATGAGTTACAAATATTCTTTATGTAGTCCCTTATAATATCATTTTCCTGATTTCCTCCTTATGCTTCTCCAGAGTGCTGCATTTGAATTTAAACTTTTCTATTAAGCTTTGTTCTTTTCATCATGAATACTTGAAAATCCTCTATTTCATTGCATGATCACCTTTTCCTCTGAAAGATTATACTCTGTTTTGCTGGGCAAGTGACTTTTGGTTGTAATCCCAGCTCCATTTTTCTCCATAATAGCATATTCCTAACACTCTGGTCCTTTAATGTAGAAGCTGCTAAATCTTGTTATACTGACTGTGGTTCTACTACACTTGAATTGTTTCTTTCTGGATGCTTGCAACATTTTGACCAGGGAGTTTCAGAATTTGGCTATTCCTGGGAGCTTTCATTTTGGACTGGTAGATTCTTTCAATTTATATTTTATTGTCTGGTTCTAGAATATCAGGATAGTTTTCTCTGTTAATATATTGAAATCCAGATGATGTCCAAGCTCCTTTTTTTTATGACTTTCAGGTAGACCAATAAGTTTTAAATTATATCTCCTGGATCTATTTTCTGGATCAATTGTTTTTCCATTGCGATATTTCACATTTTTTCTATTTTTTTTGTTTTGATTTATTGTATTTTGACTTCTTATAAAGTCATTAGCTTCCATTTGCTCAGTTCTAATTTTTAAGGAATTATTTTCCTCAGTGAGCTTTTGTACTTCCGTTCCCAATTAATCAATTTTGCTTTTTAAGACATTCTTCTTCTCATTAACCTATTGTGTACCACTCTCAAAAGTGGCTAGAGTGGGGCCAAAACCTGGGCTAAGGCTAGAACAGCCTACCCTGTGATTGTGCACTGGCACCCATCCTGATAGTAGAGAATATCAAATGGATATTCTCCAGTATATCTTAACTTCTCACAGTATGGTCAAAGTATTTAAGCTTCAGTTTCAGTATTTGATCTTCCACTGAATAGCTTGAATTAACTTCTTTAACAACTGACTGATTTGATCTCCTTGCTGTCCAAGAGACTCTCAAAAGTCTTCTCCATTACCATGATTCAGAAGAATTGATTTGACACTATTCAGCTTTGTTATAGTCCAACTCTCACAGCCATATATTACTATTGGAAAAACCATTGCTTTGACTATCAAAACTTTATTTTTTTTTTTAGCAAGGTGATGTTTCTGCTTTTTAGTATGCTACCCAGATTTACTATAGCTCTCCTCCTAAGGAACAAAAATCTTTTATGACTGGAGTCACCATCTGCAGTTATCTTTGATCCCAAAAATATACAATTTGATACTGCTTCCATTTCCCCTCCTCTATTTGCCAGGAATTGATGGGGCCAGTTGCCAAGACCTTAGTTCTGTGGGATTTTAACCTTGAAGCCAGATTTCATACTTTCATCATTTCTTTCATATTTATCAAGAGTTTTCTTAATTCATTACTTTCTGCCTACTTTATCTCACACTAATTCTATTCTCAACCTTTATGCTTCAGGAAAATTTTCCCTGAGCATATTATTATTGAACTATTGTTGGACTATTTTCTGATATGCTACTTTTCTAGTGTAAGTGATCTGTAGACTTGAATTGTTTCATTTTTGTCTGTGTATCCCCAGTATCTATCAGAGTTCCTGGCATATATTAGGGGCTTAATAAATGATTATTTGTTGATTATGTTGTTCCCATTGTCTATAATGCCCTTCTTTGTCCCCTAACTTTTGTCCTCAACTACACTGGTACTAATACAAATACCAGTATAAATGCCAACTTCTCCATGAAGCTTCTGATGATAGCTCTGTCAGGGCTTTTCTCTCTTTGTCCTTTGAATTCTATATAATTTTGTATCTCTCTTATTGAACTTTAAAGTTTTTATTTTGTGTTTTTTTTTTGTGATCTGTGTATTATACATACAATGTCTTCGCTTGCTGAATTGCAAGCTCCTTAAGAAGAATATGTTTTATTTTCTTCTGTATTCCATACAGGGTTTAATACAGCATCCTGCATATTGTGAAACTTTAACAAAAAATATTTAGTTTGTGAATAGGAAAATATTTTTCACCCTTCTAAACCAGGATCAATGCCACATAAATAAAAAAGTTTTAAAATGCCTCTAGATACATTCTGATCTATAAAACTAGACAGAAAAAGAATCTACCTATTCCTTTTTTTAATTTTTTTTTACTTTTAATTTATGGAATATAACAAGCATTGCCATAACATAGTATAATTTTTAAAAAATATTGTACATTAAACAGCAAATCTATTATGGACAGATTACTATGCCTTTTAAATGTATAATAAACATCATGTAAATTTCTTTTTTCCTCCTTTTTTCTTTTTTCTTTTTTCCTGTTCAAAAGATAGGAAAGTTTCTGTTTACTTGTAAAGCATGTGAGATAAAAATGCCAATTATATTTTAAAATATTAAACCATTTGATTTAGCAAATGAAGGAATTCTTCCATAAGATTTTAATGTTGGAAAGTAGCCTCAAAAATATCTAAGAATGCCCCTATCATTTTACAAAGGAGTAAACAATGGCCCAGAGTTGGCAAATTATTTACCTTTGGTCATACAGTGGAAATTATTAGAACTGGAATTTGCAACCAGTTTCATTGTGTTAGAAAGCTAGAACGAAACTGTGAATTGAGTAGCCATTCAACTTAGATCAATATGAACCACAAGCAAGATTCACTCAAGTCCTCCCCTTCTCTTTAACGTTCTCTTTATGTTTCACATGGCTCAATGTCAAAATACACTGATAATAAACACTATCTTCTGTGTGGAACAAACTTCAAAAGGTTATTATCTATTTCTTTTTTCCCAGACCAGACAAGATTCTGATGTATTCTCTTACAATCCCAGTTAATACAGAGGAAATGTCCCTTTCAAGCCTTTTCTCTTACCTGTGACAACACCTGCCTTAAAGGTTACAGTTATGGGAGAGCAGGATCTGCTTGGCACGCCACCCAAAACGTGGGACATCATGGTGACAATATAGGTCCTGGTGTCAGCATTGCCGAATACAAATTCCAATGTTCATCTCCTAACTAACATCTAAGCAAAAAGTAAGTAAAAATTGGACTGAATTAAAGTTACATTCACCAAGGCAACCTATCCCTAGGAAGTTTGCAAGAAGTCATTAAATTGAAGCTCAGTTTCCCCACGAGTAAAATGGCAGTGATTATCCCACTATTGTCATATGGCTATTTTGAGGGAAGCACTTTGCAAACTTAAAGCCCTATCTAAATGTGACTTGTAGATATCATCATAAATTGGAAGCTGTCTGATGATTCTGAAATCTAAAATCTATAGAGAACTTCCTGAGTTTTATAAGATGTGAGACTTTCCCTTATAGCCAAATAGTTAAAAGATATGAACAAGCAGTTTAACAAAAAGAAATGCCAGATCTCAACAAGCATTTGGAAAATTGTTTTAAAAAATCATTAAGAATCAGAGAAATGCAAATTAAAATAACCTTGAGATATCACATCACACTCAACAAATTAACAAAGATAGTAAAAGCTGAGAAGATTCATTTCTGAAGGGGCTATGGGAAGACAATCATCTTAATTTGCTACTAATACATTTGTGAATTGGTTCAATCCCTCTGAATAATACACTGGAATTATGCAAGATAAGTTACTAAAATTTTTATACTCTTTGCTCGGAAATATGACAACTGGTATTATGTCCTCAAAGTTACTGACAGTGGTAAAAAAATACTATGTATAAAAATATTTAAATTGATATTATTTGTGATTTTAAAAAATAGAAATAAAATTTGTCCCTGAAAATAGGAATGACTGACCAAACAATGAGTTTAATGGATTATTACTTTGTTGTAAAGAATGACAAAAAGGAAGAATTCAGAAAAATATGAGATGACTTGTATGAAATAAAGCAGAGCCCAAAGAATAATATACACAATGACTACACAAGGTCACTACAAGGACATTACAAGGTAAATAAAGACAACATTAAGTAGCAACAAGATTCTAATGAAATATAAGGGTCATCAGTTGGTAGTATGCCCTCCACATTAAAGGATACTTTTTACTTTCAATTAACAATTGACACATTTAAATAATAAAAATTTGCAGGTATTAAAAGTCTCTATCACTTGTTGAGTATTTGTACTTAACTAGATTTGGGGAAATAAATTAGGGAGGCAAGATGACTTATTACTTTGAAGCTTTTTTGGGAAATATGTCTTGTGTTGAAACAAAATGCATATTTTTTAAAGATATTGCCTTAGATCAAAACTTCTTAAACTGTGGGTAACAACCCCACATGAAGTCAAATAGCTGAATGTGGGTACCACAAAATTATGATTTATTATCAGTAACTATTTAATTTGTATGCCTATTTTATATGCCTATATGCCGGGGGGTCATATAAAAATTTCTCAGGTAAAAAGACATCACAAGTGGGAAAAAGTTAAAGATTCCTTGGAGCTGAACTTTGTCAACCAGTTTTTGTTCTATACTTTCCCATATTCCTACGTTGTGTTTCCTTGACCTTGATCTACATAGATGTTCCCCTTTCACTTATCTTATCTATCAGCTTTCAATGTTGACCCTTGTATTCTCAGACTCAAAGACTTCTTGGCTATGACTTCCCTACCTCTCCTCCTTACCCCCTATTGTGATCTTTATGAATTCATGGTTTTTTAACCTCATTCAAAATTTCCATTTACTTGTTTTGATTCTGTCAAAGTTCCCAACTTCCTGACAGTCTGATGCAGGCAGGTTCAATATCTCCTTTTTCTCAGTGAAGAGGGAGACATGTAAACAGTAGTAACTAAAATAGTTGAATCTATAATGTTTGAATCTGTAAGTGACAAAAAATTCTATTAGGGGACTACTAGTAGAATGAAAAGTTTCTGAGGATAAAAATTATTCATTTTTGTCTCTGAAGCTTTATTGTCAAGCATAGTGTTTGATAAATTGTAGAGGAATAAAGCTGCTAATTCATTCGTTGATTGATACCAAACCCTGTGTTTATCTTTATGATAACATAAACACTTATGAAAGGTCAATTTAAAGTTGCCTGAGATGCGTTTATGCTTTATTATTGTTGAGTCATTTCAGCCATGTCCAACTTTTTGTGACTCCATTTGAAGTTTTCTTGGCAAGGACACTGGAGTGGTTCTTCTCCAGATCATTTTATGGATGAGGAAATAGAGGCAAGCAGGGTTAAATAATGTGCCCAGGGTGAAAACCTAGCAAATATCTGAGGCTGGATTTGAATTCATGAGTCTTCCTCAAAAGACCTATCCACTGATCTATCTAGGTGCCAATGTTCAGTCTAGATGGGTACTTTCTCTAATGGCTCCAGTCTTTCTGCATCTATCTTAGTATAAAACTTCATAGACCATACTCAACCTCAGGCAACTCTGAATTAGTCTGTATTTTTGGATACAATCAATCCTGAGTGTTTAGCTAATCATGTAGTTTTATTTAATAGAAGCAGACTAAGAGTAGTACCTGAGGATGAAGGTGAAATAGAAGCATATGTTTTATGTGAATATGTACATCATCAATTTACACTATACTTATAGTTGTTCATGACTAAATTTTGATTCCTTGAGATAAACATTCAGACTAATTCAAACCTTACCTGGATTCTCTTTACAATATTTACTTTTTTTAAAGACTTTCTGGCATCATATTTTCTTGAAAAATACTAATCTATTAGTGTATGTTCTTTCATTCTTGCCTATCTTGTCTCTTCTCCCTAGCATCTCTCAGGCTACCTGCTTGATACTACATTTCACTAATTATCATAGTTTCTTGATATTTTATCTTCTCTCCACACCAGCCTATTTTTTAATTGCTTTGTAGACCAAATGCTTGCCTAGGCATCTTTTGGATTGTGCTGCTTAGCCCTGTGACATTTTGTGGGGGGTGTTCTTTAAGTTTTATTGCTACCTGAAAATATACATCTAAGCTTTCTCCTTCTGCTGGTATTTTCCAAATATTTTAAATACATCGCTGTAACATTTAAATTGAAGACTGAGCCTGCTGTTAGCAGCTGGGACAACCAGATGTAGAGGAAATGACTAGCTATACCTCATTGTTCAAAGGGCAAATGAGAAACATTCCAACCAATAGGGGTAACCCCTTAGCTAATTATGATTTTTCTCATTTCAATTTTAATTATTTTTTAAGTCCACAGCTTCCTTCTTTCCTCATGGCAGTTCCATCGTCATTAAAAGTACTACTCTGATGTGTTCATCCTCTATTCATATTCATAAGGTCAGGACTATTAAAAAACCATAGTTGAGAAATCTGATTGGCTAAATATTCCTGAATGGCACAGAATGACACAGATTAATAAAAGGCACTGAAACCCTTGTAATGATAAGAAGAATAATTATGTAGGACCCTAAATGGAGATGCCAATAATTTGACAATGCCTCATTGGGCTTGAATCATTATTAGTATTTTATCATTCTATTGTGATTAAGTAGCATTCAACTATTCTTTATCTGTAGATTATCTCCACTAAATGCTTCTCTGCTCACTACCCTACCATTCTGGGTTGCCTAGAAGGGACTGACAATTAAAGAATGAAACTCATAATGCTTCATAATTTTTTTAATGGGAAATATAATCTCAGACCTTCCCAGAATGATCTCTTTGAGATTATGAATGCCTTAGAAGGCATTATTATTATTTAATATCATTATTCTTTGTATCCATTATGACTCCTATTGCAGGACACACGGATTGCTATTGTTCAGTTGTTTCAGTTCTGTATGACTTTCTGTGAATGACCCCTTTTGCAGTTTTCTTGTCAAAGATGCTAGAGTGGTTTGCCATTTCCTTCTCCAGTTCATTTTACAGATGAGGAAACTGAGGCAAACAGGATTAAGTGATTTGCCCAGAGTCACCCAGTTAGGAAGTGTCTGAGACTGGATTTGAACTCAGGGAGATGAGTTTTCCTAACTCCAGGTCCATGTTCTATCTACTGTACCACCTAACTAACTACCCACAGGACACTTAGGACAAAAGATTAAATTTTGAATCAGAAGACATGGCTAGAGAGTTGGCCATAATGTTTGCTAGTTAGGAGATTATGGACAAGTCATTTCCATGTCTCAATTTCTTTCTTTTCAAATTATATTCAAATTTAATTTGAAATTAATTTTCAAACTTCCTACTTCAGATGAGAGACTGTATTACATACAGGGACATGATAAACAACATGGTCCCTAGTTTCAAGGTGTTTCCAGTCTATTAGGAAGACTATTACATCTACATAAATACATATCATGTGAAGGAGAAAGTGATAGAAACAAAGAAGGGATAAGACAAAGTTTCTTGCCCCATCCTGAGGGGGAGGGTCATGACTGTAAGCTGAAGAAATACCAGTGATTGAGACAAGCATGAAATCTGGGAATTTCTTAAATACGAGCTTTCTGCAGCCATATTGAGAATTCCCAGAACTAATTCTCCTGAAAGGATGTGTGTTTGGGGTGGGGGAATGATGAGCTTCCTCAGCATTGCATTATCAGGATTCATCCTTTCTTCAAGTGCAATAGAATTCCAGGACAATGACACCCTTGGGGTTTTATCTCTGGCAAATTCAAGTCTGAGTTCAGGGAGTCAGCCTTCTAATGAGAAGAGAAACATACTGTCTGTCTAGTAGCCTCAAATATGTTTTTCTTTCACTGGGAATCAATTCCCTCAGGGTAATACCACAAGGCAGGGTGCCTATATGAACCTCTGAGGTACATGTATGACTCACAAGAATATCAAGAGAGTTGTTTCTCTAATAATCTACGTTTGTTTCTCTTCCAAGAGGAGTCCAAATTATAGGGTGGTATTTTAAATTTGCAGAACTTAGGACCCTGGAATAGGTAGTTCTCATAAGAGAGAGAGAGAGAAAGAGAAAGAGACAGAGAGACAAAGAGACAGAGAGTGACAGAGAGAGACAAAAAGAGACAGAGACACAGAGAAAGACAGAGAGAGAGAGAGAGAATTACATTAAAATCTAAACAAAGAACTTTTGTGTTTGCTGTACTTTCTTTGGGGTGGAATAGATATTTTTCTATATACCAACACATTTCTTTGTTACCCTAGGTGCTATAGAATCTGGAAAGTTTTTAATGTTTACATCTCTATAGAAGACCTAGACACTATTTAAACTATATTCTAATATTTCCCAGAGGCAATCCTGTGGGAAGGGGAAATAGGAAATTGTATTTGGGCGCTAAATTCCAACACTGAACTTGCACTATGGAAGCACAACAGGGGGCAAAGGGTGGAGAAGAAATTTGGTGTTCTGGGCCTTGGGTTACATTAAGAATATAGATGACTATTTTATTGATTGAACATGATTCCTCTCTCTCTCTTCTATAAATGACAATATATTTATTTTACAGTGTTTTATAGTCACAGGTTTAGGAATACTAGGTCTTCTCAATGTCTGCTGTCTTATTTACCTTAATTCTCTGAAGCACATAATACTGTATATTCAAGGTGGGGGAGGCGAGGAATTCCCTCTCAGAAGTACTCCATGTTTTTTTTTTTCCAAAACAAGAATTTTCAAATAAAAAGTCATTCTCAATCTACATCAATAATAGTTCCATCTTTTGTTTTCTCTAATAGTTTTCAAAAACGGCCAACAATTTCCATCACTGTAGCACATCAAATAAGTACTAAACAACCGCTTATTGTGGCTGTGGCAAAAGAGATTTCTTCTCTGGTATGGATAACCCTAAATGACCTTTGAGGTCATGAGAATATAGAATCATAATAGTAATGCTGTCATCCTCCTTATTTACAGATACAAATCCCAGAAAAGTTAAGTGATTTACTCAAGATTACACAATTAGCAATACCAGAATTTGAACCAAAGTCTTTTGGTGCTGACTCCAGAATTCTTTCCACTATAGGATTCCAACTATGAAGTTCTGAATCCACTATAGGATTCCAACTATGAAGTTCTCTATGTTACAGTTTGGAATAAGCTCTTGGAGGGGAAAAGGGAGGGAGGAAAGGAAGGAGGAAGGGATGGAAGAAGAGAGAGAGAAAATATTTTTAGGTCTCTGAAAAATAATAATTTCTGTTTTTCTATTGTGTAAAGGTTGGGCAAACCCCAGATCTGCATAGTTAATTTCATTTGCTTCTCACAACAACCCTCTGAGGTAAGTGCTAGAGCAATGATTATTCTAAAACTCTTCGGTTCATTCAAATCTTTTGATACTTAACTAAATCAGTGTTCAGCACAGTCAGTAGTTGATGTCAATAGTGATGACCTTGAATTATCAAAAGTATTGGATTAAGACCTAGGATTCTATTAGTGTAGGGACATTCTAGATGAGGAAATTCACTCAAAAATGTCGATAGATACTTTCTCTGCAAGTTATAGTCTTAGAAAGTCACCCAGGGCTAGTTTGAGTGATTTGCTCAGGACCACACAGCAAATATGTGTCAGAGATAAAACTTGGACCTATAGCTTCCTGACTTTGATGTGAATTCTCTAGCCACAAGGTCAAAGCTGCATTTACATTTTCCATATTTATTTATTTCTGTACCTGTCAATCAACATTCATATTTCTATGGCTCTCTCTCTATTACTCTATTATTTATGTTACCATTATCTTTCTATAGCTCCATCTTCTCTATTTCTATGTATCATCTCTTTGTCATCTATCTCTGCCTATGTATCTATTCATCTATCTTTCTTTATCATCTATCAATATCTATCTACCATCTATCTATATCTATCTCTATTATAGTATCATTTATATTGATACATTGTTGTTTCTATATAATCTATATTGTCTCTATTTCTCTATATATATTTCTCTCCCTCTCCCTCTCCCTCTCCCTCTCCTTCTCTCTGTCTCTCTCTTTCAATATGATTATTTATTTCTGACAAGCACCCTGAGAAAGGTGGTAAAACTGGATGCCTTATGAACTGAGTTTAGGAACAAGAGGCCCAAAACAAGGTAAGTGACTCCTATATGTCAGAGGGTGAGGGAGGAGTGGGGGTTCTGTGTAAGCCTGGGAACATCAGCTACTGATGATTTGACTTATTGAAAGAACCTGCCTGAAACAGTATTCTCTAGGATGGCTCTCTGTGCCTGGCTATTACTTCATCTGACTCAGCTGGAGGTATTATAATTTGTGAGCTCAGAATTTCCCTTTCTTCCTTTCCTCAGGCTAAAAATTAAGAAGTAGGAGTCAGCGGAATGGCTATTTACATAGAGATGGAAACAGCAAACAAGCAGAAATCAATTCATTCTGTGTTCATTGGATAGAAAATCTATATAAGATGATGATATAGGAGGAAGGAGAGAATAGTGAAAAAGTGTATTAGAAATCAAGAGAGTTGGATTCTAGTTCCTGTTGCTCCACAAACTAGCTATGTCTTTATGAACAAATAACTTGACTTACCAAAGACTCAGTTTCCTTTTGTGTAAAACTGGGGATCTGGATTAGATGACTGAGATCAGTGACCCTTCTTTGGGATACAGAACTTTTCTGAAGCCATTTTGTACTTCTTGTTTTTTCCTTCCTAAGATAGGTTCCATCTTTTCCCCTGTCTATCATATAATTGTTTTTCAAATTGTATCCTATCGTCTATTTTTCACTGTTGTTTGATGTGCATGTTGTATTGACAATTAATTGATTAATTAATTAATTAAACATCTTACCAACAGCCTACCTGCTTGATTAGATTACAACCTTCTCAATAATGCTTTATGCTTTTTATGTATCCCACACTGAATGATTAGAGATGTTTCTAGCATATTATAAATTAGGACAATTCTCTTGACCCTGATGCTTTAGGTTGTTCTAGGTTTATTGGGGTTGGATAGAATAAATGATAGAGAGAGTAAGGAATGGATATAAAACTTCCAGTTAGTGATTTAAAAAAAAGATCTGAGACACTCATACACAGTAATGTTAGTCAAGTATGTAGGGTAGAAAACTGAAAACCCAATAAAATAATTCTTTCATAGATACTGACTCCTTTTCTAATATTTACTGCAGAAGTTTTTGTTTGGTTGGTTGCACCAGATCTCCATTCAAGCCAACTCTAAAAGCATTTGTTCAAGTGTCTACCACTTGTAAAATGACATTATAGGTGGGAGGGGGATGCTAAAAATAACCAAACATGACCCTGACTTCAAGAAACTTAAATTCTTGGGTGAGGGGAATATACTGGAGATAAGGAAGGAGACATATACATAGACAAGGTACAGAGGAATAAGGCAAAGAAGAAATCACAGTACTTCAATGATTATTGAAGTATAACATAAGGCCTAGAGTGCTGGGGCCAAGGAAAAATCAGTGTTAAGATAATCTGAGGTAGCTCAGAAGGTAGCTCAGAACAGTGGAAGGAGTGCTGGATTTAGAATCAGAAGCCCTGAGTTCAAATACTGGATCATTGTTACCTTTTTTTTTTTAGCTTGGACACATTACTTTTTCTTTAAACCTCAGTATTTTCATCTGTAAAAATAAAAGAATTGAGCTAAATGAGCTCAAAGGTCCCTTTCAACTTTAAGTCTATGAGATAGACATCAAATTTCTAAGGATTAGTCCCATCTATTTACTCTTACTAAATATATACCCTCTCTATACACCTTTCAAGACATCCAGTAGGTGGCCAATAAATACATGTTAATGGATTGATTCACTGTCTTTTATTTTGATCAGTAATAAATTCCTGAAGATAAAAGCCCAGCTCTTACATGTAATACTGAAATGGTTTCTAATTCTAATCTATATGAATTTATCACATTTCATGATACAGTTCAGCTGTCTGGCATCCAAAGACTGAATTGATCCTGAAAATGTTTCAAATTCCTTTTATGTCCTACAATTAGGGGAGTTGTAAAATGCTCAGTCTTTAAAAATATCTTCTGTAGCTTAGCAGCCTGTCTGGGAAGACTTTAAATGTTAATAAAGACTCTATCTCTCAGTTCTGTATTTAACGAGTCCAGTGATTTTTTTTAAATTCCTTCAAAGTTTAAGCAACTTCTCAAAATCCTACTCAATAAAAAGGGATTCTGACCACAGGACACTTTGCAGCATTAATTTAGAGGTGCAGAACAGCCCAGTTACACAAAGATCTGGTTTACATATTCAAATATTGTCTTTATTTTCTTCTTAAAAAGTAAATGGAGTTGGACTTGTCTTAGCTGGGAGGACAGAGAAATAAAAGCTCTCAAAATTCGTAACTTGGGCAAAATGTGAGATGTCCCTTTGGGATCTGCATGTTATATTTATAATGAAACCAGAGGTGAAAAGGGGATTCAGTATGCTGCATGGCCTATAGTTCCTTCAGATAGACTATTGAGTGGTGAGACCCCACCACTCACTTAACTTTAGCCAGGGACAATGGCAAATAAGAGTGATTAGATCATGAGGTTTTTTTGTTGTTTTGTTGTTGTTTTTACTCCATCATATGCATGTGGACACGTGACTTTCTTTAGGTAGACTGAAGACAGCCTTGAAGAAGACAAGAAAGAAGGCATATGACATAAGACCAAAATCTAAGGAAGAGGAAAAAAGTAGTACTGTTATAGGAGAAGCAATGGAAAACAATGGCATCTCTAATTCTCCCAATCCAATATAACAAGTATTTATTAATTACCTAATATATACAAAGTACTATGCCAGTCACCCAGATACAAATACAGAATGGAAAACTCACTGACTTCAACTAGCTCATCTTCTACCAGAGACTAGGAGGTTAGACTAAACAGAATATATATGTATATACGTTATATAAATTTTCCAGATAAATATAATGGAACAATAGATAGAAAGCTAAGCCTGGAGTACAAAAGAACTGGATTCAAATGTGACTTCAAAACACTAGCATTGGTTTTTCACTTCTGAGAGGAAAGATAGCAGAATAAGCAATAAATTTCTGTAATTTTCCCATTTTCTCCTCCAAACAACCTCAGCACGTGCTAGATGCCAGCACTAGGACCTCACACAACATTAAGAAAGCTGCTAGATCCCTATAGCCATCACTAGTATGAGCCACCATATCCCCCTCCTCAACCACACCAGACAGAAGGGTCTTTCATGGACCTCAGGGCAACATCAGTATAGCACTAGGTAAACAGTGGGGACCTACAGCCCTAGGCATAAGAAGCTTGAGACAATGCCCCTTCCATCCTGGAAGCAGAGCTCAAATTTAAAAGAAAGGAAAAAGAGCCTCAAAATGAGCCAAAACAAACAAGCAATCTGACCATGGAGAGTTATGGTTACAGAGAAGATCAAGACAAACACAATAGAGGATAGCAATGGCAAAACACGTATGGGTAAAACCCCAAAGAAAAACAGAAAGTGGTCTCAAGCCCAGAAAGAAGTCATGGAGGAACTCAAACAAAGAACTTAAGAATCATTTAAGAGAGGTAGAAGAAAAATTGGGAAAGGACTATTCAAGAGAATTATGGGGTGGGAGTGCAAAGCATCAACAGCTTGGAAAAAGAAAACTTCTTAAAAAGTAGAATTGGTTAAATGGAAAAGGAAGTATAAAAACTCACTAAGGAAAACAATTCAAAAATTAGAATAGGGAAAGTAGAAGCCAGTGACTTTATGAGACATCAAGAACCAAATATACTTAAAAGAATGAAAAAATAGAAAAAAAGGTAAAATTTGGAAATGCATTGGGAATGCAACTGACCTGGAAAATTGATCCAAGAGAAACAGTGTCAAAATCATTGGTTTATCTGAAATCCATAATCAAAAAGAGGATCTGGACAGTATCTTTCAAGAAATTATCTTTTTAAAAAATTTTTTAAATTTTTATTTGAAAAAAAGATTAAAAAAAAAGGAAAACAGAAAAAAATACAAAACTAAATAAAGCAAAACAAAAGAGAACATTGTCATGTGCCCAGTAGAATATTAGGGAGGATTCAAAATATATAATAACAAATTACCAGATCAAGAAAGTGTGTATGTGTGTGTTTCCTTTATTCTTTTTTATATTACATATTTTTATATTATTTACTTTATCCTTTTCCCCTTTTATTTCCCACCATTCCCAAGCAAGCTATATTTAAGAAAAGATATATTTATGTATACATATATAGATATATACACATATTCATACCCACCCATACCCTACATACACACATATGTCTTTCCTACCTTTGCTGCCTCTTTAATTAAATTTTGCTCCATAACTTGCCTTACTATTACTTAATGTTCCCCAATCCAAGGATCTCTTCCTTGTCTTTTTTCCCTCCCCCTCTGCATTCCTATCCATTCATGCCTCCTTCCTTACTTCTTTATAGATTTTGGGAGGTGCTATACCTTCAGGATATATATGGAGTGTTGTCTATTGAACCCACTCCTGATGTGAGTAGGTTTTCAGAACTATGAGTCCTCCTCCCCCTCCTTCTAATGCCTCTGTTTATTCTTCCTGTGCACTTCATTTGTATAACATGATTTCTATTTTTACCTTAACTCTGTCAAACTTTTATTTGAGCTACCCTATGTTGATGTGAATCTTATATACATACATTTATCTATATAACACACACACATATATAAAACATAAATAATCTGTTCATGTTTAAACACTTTGTCCATGTTTGTTCTTTAAAACTGATCTTTGGTCTTATTCTTATATGTTAAAATTTCTGTTAAGTTTGGGTTTGGTTGATAGAAAATCCTGAAAATTTGCAAGTTTGTTGAATGTCTATTTTTTCTCACTCAAAATTATAATTTTTTTGGATATGATCTTTTTGGCTGAAGGCCTAGTTCTTTTGAGTATTGGTAGGTATGATTCCAGAATTTATGATCTTTTATTGTAGCTGCTGAGAAGTCTTGTTCAATTTTAATTATAGCTCCAACATATTTGAATTGTTTTTTTCTTGTTTCTTGAAAAATGTTCTCTTTGATCTAAGGGTTTCAAAATTTGGGAATAATATTCCTATGTGTTTTTCATATTTGATCTCTTTGAAGTGGTGATTGGTGGATTTTTTTCTATTTCTACTTTCCCCACATGTTCTATAACTCCAAGACAGTTTTCTTGGATTATTTCCTGCATTATTGTGGCAAGGTTCTTTTTTTGGTCATAACTTTCTGGCAATCCAATTATTCTTATATTTTTTCTTCTTGATCTGTCATTTTTCTTGTAAGATGTTTCACATTCTGTTCTATTTTCTCATTCTTTATAATCCGTTTTGTTATTTCTTGGTCTTTCATAGTTTCACTGGCTTTCCATTGCCCAATTCTAACTTTCAAACAATTATTTTCATCTTTGAGTCTTTGTACCTCTTTTTCTAGTTGGTTAATTTTTTCCCATAAGCTTTTTGTTTTTCTTGCAAGGTTTTTATTTTTATTTTTTAGTTTTTTTAGTTTTTTTCTCAATGTCTTTCATTTGATTTTTGAATTCTTTTTTGAGTTCTTTTATAAATTGTCTGGACAGGAAGCTATTTCACATTACTCTTGGGAGGAGAAGCTTTTTTCTAAAACGTCCTTCTCTGAAGATGAACTCTGGTTTTCCTTGTTCCTGTAATATATTTCCATGGTGGGGTTCTTTTTCTTTGCTGGTTCATTTTTTTTAAAATAAGAGATATTGGTGTAAGCACTTTGAATTGTAGGGTGGGGGATAATGTCTCAAACTTCCCTTCAGCTCTCTACTCTGACCAGGAATCCCAAACAAGTGCTCCATCTCCTGCAAGTGCCCACAGCAAGCAATGTCTTTGTCCCATTGCCTCTGCACTCACTGGATGTTTCCTACTGAAACTCCAGCCACACAGCTAGCTCAAGGGGCCCTCACTTAATGTTTCTGTGGAGCTAGCCCAGAGGTGTTTGCACTTCAGACAAATTAATCCCCAGTCTGGAGTCTTCAGATTTTCTCAGGTTGTTTCATGAGGACACAAGTTCTGATCCAAATCTTCTTGATTTTTCATGAGACTATGTTTACCCTGAGGCACAAAATTGTTCTGTTTGTGAGGGAAATTGGGAGGGCTTGAAATTTACCAACCTACTACTCTGCCATCTTCCCAGAATTCTCCCCCCCCCTTCAAGAAATTATCAAGGAAAACTGCCCTAATATCAGGGAAATAGAGGGTAAAGTAGGCATTGAAAAAAATCCACTGTTCACTTCAGAAAAAAACTCCACGGGACATAATAGTCAAATTTCAGAACTATCAGGTCAAGGAAAAATACTAAAAGTGGCCAAAAAGAAGCAATTCAAGTATCAGGGAGCCACAATCAGGAATACACAAGACAGTAGATACAACATTAAAACACTAGAAGTTATATAACATGATATTCCAGAAAGCAAAAGAATTAGGACTAGAACTAATAATCAATAAGCTAGTGAAATTAAGCATAATACCTCAAGGGGAAGAATAGTCATTGAAGGATTCCAGGCTTTCATAAGAAGACCTAAATTGAGTAATGTAAAAAAATTGATATTCCAATATCAAGATTCAGGAGAAGCCTAAGAACACAAAAAGGGAAGAGGAAAACATAAAAGATTCAATGGAGCTGAACTGCTTATATACCCCTATGGAAAGATTATCCTTGTAATTCTTAATATTGTACCACTAATAATATAACTAGACAGAATATGCATAAATAGAGGGCACAGATATAAGGTGAATTTGAGGGAAAGACATAAAAATGATTAAGGGTTAAGAAAGAAGAGTATACTGGGTGCAGAAGAAAAAGCACTAGAATGAGATAAATTATTTCACATGAAGAGTACAAAAATCCTGTTAGAGTAAAAGGAAAGATGTAAAGATGGAAGATGGGTAGAGCTTGAACATTACTCTTATCAGTATTGGCTCAAAAAGAAAACAAGGGATTCAATGGAGTTGAACTGCTCACATCCCCACACAGGGAAATGAATATTAGAAATATATCTCACCAAGAAAATAGGAGAGGAGGAAATTAAGTAAAAAAGACTGGTATACTGACAGAAGAAAGGGAGGAGCAACAAACATGACAGAAAGAAGCAAAACACTGTTTAGAAGGGAAATGATGAAAAGAGAGAGAAGACAAACAGGAGGAATAAAACAGAATTGAAGTAAAATATATAGTAATTGTACTGTGAATGTAAATTAAATGAACTCTCCCATAAAATGGAAGCAGATTAGAATTCATTATATCACCCCCCCCCAAAAAAAAAAAAACTATTGGGAAAAAGAAAACAAATTAGGTATAGACCAACATCTTATACCAAATGCCAAGATACATCATTTAGACATAAAGGGTGACACCATAAGCAAATTAGCAGAGCAAGTCTACCTGTCAGATCCATAGAGAAGGGAAAAATTCATGACCAAACAAGCAATAGAAAGCATTATAGGAGAAGCTATATTGTGCAATGAACAGAGCACTAACCCTGAAGGTAGGAATACCTGAGTTCAAATCCAGCCTTAGGCACTCAACACTTATAAGCCGTGTGACCCTGGGCAAGTCATTTAACCCCAATTGTCTCACAAAAAAGAAAGCATAAAAATGTAAAATAGATAATTTCGATTATATTAAATAATAAAGCTTTTGCACAAACAAAAACAATGTAACCAAGATTAGAAGATAAGCAGAAAGCCACAAAACTTTCTAAATAGCAAGTGTCTCTTATATAAAGACCTCATTTCTTTAATAGAGGATGTACATAGTCAAACTGATAAAAATACAAGCCATTCCCCAGATGATAAATGGGCAAAGGCAGTTTTTAGATGAAGAAATCAAAGCTGTTTATAGTTATCAAAGAGGTGCTCTAAATCAGTTTTGATTAGAGAAATGCATATTAAAATAACTCCAAGATGCCAACTCATACCTGTCAGATCAGCTAATAGGACAAAAAGAAAGAAAATTATAAATGTGGAAATGTGAGAACATTGGGACACTAATGCATTGTTGATGGAGTTGTGAACTAATCCAATCATTCTGGAGAGTAATTTGGAACTATGCTCAACTAAACTGTGCAAACCCTTTGATCTAGCAATACCACTATCAAATCTATATCCCAAAGAGAGCATAAAAAAAGGAAAGGACTTAACATGTGCTAAAATATTTATAGCAACCATTTTTTGTGGTTGAAAAATATTGGAAATTGTGGATTTGGCCAACAATTCAAAGGAATGGCTAAACAAGCTAGGGTATATGGATATAATGGAATACTATTATACAACAAGAAATGAACAGGCAGATTTTACAAAAACCTGGAAAGATGGATGAACTGGTAAAAAATGAAATTTGCAGAATTAGAGAAATACTGTACATGGCATCAGCATTATCGGATATTCAATTATGAATGACGCAGATCTTCTTAGCAATACAATAATCTAAGACAAGTACAAAGGATTCACAAAGAAAAATGCTATCCACAGCCTGATAATGAGCTGGTAGACTCTGAATGCAGATCAAAACATACTTTTTTCCACTTACTTTATTCATTTTTTATATTTTTTCTTTTAATATATTTCATCATTCACAATTGAGATTAATATGGAAAAATATGTTTTATATGATAGCACACATATAACCTATATCAAATTGCCTGCTGTTTTAGAAAGAAAGAAGGGAAAGGAGAGGAGAAAAATTTGGAACTCTAAAAATGAATGTTAAAAATTTTCTTGCCATGTAATTAGGGAAAATTAAAATAGTATAAAAAAACAGACAAACACAAATTTAGTAACCCTAGGCAGGTCACTTAAATTTAGCCTCAGTTTTTTCATCTGTAAAATGAGGGTAGTTGGACTGCAAGGACTTTGAGATCCCTTGCAGTTATAAATAAATGATTTTCTGAAATCCCATCCCAGCCAGAATCCTGGGCCCCCTTGCCCTGCCCCAGGCTTTCTTTTATTACTTATGCTTTTCATGATTTTCTGTTGCTCACAGTGACAACCTTCAGAAACAACTCCAAGAGAATGAAAGAAATTCAAACTGGGAAAATCTTCATGTGCTTGAAATGAAGTTATAGAAACTGAAGCCCAAATAGCCAAAGGATAATAAAATAAGCTTATTTCTTTTTTTTTAAAGATAGATCTTTGTTTTCTTGGGTGAGAATTTTCCTGTGGATTTGCATTGTTTAATTAACTTTCTTTAGCCCACATTACATCCTTCACACTGTGAGATGTATGGGAGTTAAATCTGAACAGCATGCCAGCACTTTGTCTATTCTGGCAAAGCAAATTGCTTCTTTCAATTACACCAAGTCCTCCTCCCCAGACCCATCTAGAAAATCAAGGTTTAACTTATAGAAGATGTAAATGTGTCTGTGTCTCCCTGAAGTGCAGTCTGGCCAACTACTGATACCATCCCCAACCAATTTCTTTCTCTCTCCCTCTTTCCCTTTGTTGTTGTTGTTGTTGGGGGGTGGCAAGGGGCACATTGGGAGGGATTACAGTCTTGTTTTCCTGTTTCCACCCAGATAATGAAGGAGGCCTTCATTGTCTCCAGCCATTTAATCAAGATAATAATTGCCAGCACCGGATACAAGAAGGCTAAAAACCAGGAAAAGGGCTTTTCAATCATGGTCCCTGCCTTTCAATCGAAGCCCCTGCTGTAGAACAGTGGAGAACAAGGTGTAAATCAGTTTAAGAACAGAGTTCTGCATTCAAGGCATTGTGGTTTACAGCTCCCAAATGACCTTCATCTATCTTCCTTAGCTGGAGAGGTGTATAATTGAACTAAAGAGAGACTTGAATAATGAGGTGAAGAGTGGCAGCTCCATTGGTGTGCCTTAATAGTGTAACAGCCTGACGCATTTTTTTCTTCTAAAATGTAACAAAATATTCTGTCGGGCCCAATTCTTCAGGGTGACACTTGCTGAGAGTCTATATTTTAAAACAGAAAGAAATAGGTTTTTACAAGTAAAAAAACGGTAAATCTCTTACTACAAGAGCAGTCCCCAAATACAATTATACAAGCCATTCTCCACAGTAGTGGTTCACAAAGGCTCTTGGAAATGTTGGCCATGATCTGTATTTTTTTCAGTGTTGAAATCATTTTTTTTCCCTGACTGTATTTTTCTTACGTAATGAATCCTCATTTTCCAAAGGGTAGGAGAGACAATATCCTGTCCTTGCTTATAGATGTGAGGCATAGCTGGGAATGGGAAGGAAAAGGAGCTGCTTTAACTCACTAGATTAGGTCAGAGCTTTCACATGGCAAGCTTAACAGCCAAAACCAGCCGAGCCTCGGAGTGTCCAAAATGAAGGCGATGATGGTTCTCTTATATTCGGCCTTGGAAGACCACAGCTGAGGAACCCTGTCCTTTTTTAAGGAGCACTTTCAGACAAATACCAAGGTACTGGAGGGCAATAATAACAACAGTCAGTGTGGTAAGAAGAGAGGGATGAGTGATGTCAGAATGAGGATAGATGGAGTCAATCAATCACTTAATTTAGCTCCAATACCTTTATTTAAACACTTTTCAAAGGAATCAATTATAAATATGAGATAGTTACAACAGGAAATCTATTTACACTGGTTGAGGGAGAAAATAGAGTGAAAGTAAGCAAAAGAGAGTGGTTCTTGCCATTCCCTCGAGAAAGTATTCCTTGAAAAATGGAGAAGAACCTTGGTCGCCACCAATCAACTAAAGGAAAACCTTATGAACTTTACAGGACCACAAAATTTGGACTTTTTAATCAATGTCCTTTATCTTAACAATGTCCCTGGAATATCTAACAGAGGTTCTATATTAGGATTTGAAGATAAACTAGACATACTGAGAAAAAGCAGTTACAAGACTTCACAGGAAACCTAAGAGAGAATTTATACCCATGTCCAAGTGGGACTTCAAGTCTATCTCCTCAAGGAAGCTAAAAGGACATCCAGCAGTAAGGATCTATGAATTATTCCTAGATCATTTATGCTTTTCTATTTTTTTTTATTAAAGCTTTTTATTTACAAAGCATATCCATGGGTAATTTTTCCAACATTGACCCTTGCAAAACCTTTTGTTCCAAATTTTCCCCTCCTTCCCCCACCTCCTCCCCTAGCTGGCAGGTAGTTCAATACATGTTAAATATGTTGAAATACATATTAGATACAATATATGTATATATTTATACAGTTATCTTGTTGCACAAGAAAAATCAAATCAAGAAGGAAAAAAAAAAAAAAACTGAAAAAGAAAACAGTGCTTTTCTATTTTGAGTCTATTTCTCTTGGACTCTATATAATAGTGGGAGAAAATATCACAGAAATTTTGTGGGACAGGTCTTATTCCAACTGTATCAAATATAAACCACAATAAATATCCACTTTTAATAGTTAATTAAGTATTTAACATCTACTGGTCATCCTGCCATCTAGGGGAGGGGGTGGGGGGTAAGAGGTGAAAAATTGGAACAAGAGGTTTGGCAATTGTTAACGCTGTAAAGTTACCCATGCATATAACCTGTAAATAAAAGGCTATTAAATTAAAAAAAAAGTAATAGTTAATTAAGTCTGCTAATTAAATTGCTGTCAACCAATAATCATGAAGGAAACCCATCAGTAGGGACTCATGAGCTAGAGCATTAGAAAAGATACCATTCCTAGCATTCATTCTGGAGAACTCTGAGGCGCAATGTAGCAATTTCTTCCCACTTCTCTCAACTACTAACACCTTCTATCATCATCTTTCATATTTTTGCTTTTTTTCTGTCTCTCTTTCTCCCTCTATATTTCTGTTTTTATGGCTATCTCTGTCATTCTCTCTCTCTCTCTCTCTCTCTCTCTCTCTCTCTGTATATATATATATATATATATATATATATATATATATATATATATACATATATATATACACACACGCATACATACATACACACACAAATAGAGAGAGAAGGAGGGATCCCCCTAAATCCATGACTCTTTTTGCCTTGTCTTAATATTTTGCGCAGTGCTTGGCACATAGTAAATGCTTAATAATTGATTGATGATTGATTAGCATAGTCTGTATAAGTGAAAATCTATAGGGCATGTGAAAATTACAGACAACTTTGGAACTGGAAAGACCACTAGCTCTGGAATTTAAAAACTGGAATTTTTATGAGATATTTTCTTTTCTTTTATGTTTTCTTTTTTTTTAAGACAATTATGGGTTAAATGAATTGCCCAGCTAGTAAGGTTTAAGTATCTGGGGCCAGATTTGAATTCAGATGTTATGCTCTATCCATTGTACCACCTAGCTCCCCTGACACTTTCTATTTATTTGATCTTAGGCCAATCAATTGCCTTTCCTGATTGTCATTTTCCAAATCTATCAAATTAGCATATCCAGACTCCATAGTCTCTGAACTTCCTTTCAAGTTTATAATCCCAAGTACTTGAAGGGAATTATGAGCAAAAGATATAAAGGAAAAGTTTAAGTTTCGTGTTTAGAGGCAACTAGATGACTCAATGGATAGGGCTGGACCTGGAGTCAAATACTCAGTTCAAATCTAACTTCAGACACTTAACTAGCTATCTGACCTAGCAAAGTCACTTAATTTCTGTCTTCCTTGGTTTCCTCAACTATAAAATGAGATAAGAGAAGCAACTACTTCTCAGAGTTACTGTAAGAAGCAAATGAGCGTAAAGCACTAGCACCATGCTTGGAACATAGCAGGTGACAGGAAAAATCTTCTGACAATTAGAATTTTCCAAGACTGGAATGGAATCTCTAATATGACTTAATAAGTTCCCCATAATCACTTGCTAGATATGTTGTAAACAGAATTCTTGGTTAAATATGAGACATCACTTCTACCTCTGAGACTATTTTTTTCATTATTCTATGATTGAATTTCAAGGGGAAATTTTCTATGGATGCTTTTTTCCCTAGTTAGTTAATAAGCATCTATTGAATTCCTACTCAATAGGAGTTTAGATATTATTGGAAGATAAAAATAAAATAAAAGATACTATGCTGGCCCTCAAGGAAATATCTAGTGAGTGTGTGGTCTATTTCACATATTTTCAGAGGCAGCTGGGTGGCACAGTGGATAGAATGAAGTAGTTGTGATCTGGAAAAACTAAAATGAAATCCAGCCTTAGACATTTACTCGCTATATGACCCTGGATGATTCATTTAACTTGTCTTCGTGCTTTATTTTATTCATCTGTAAAATGTTGATAACAATAGCACCCTAGCTTAGTTGTGAGAATCCAATGAGGTAAAAATGTCAAATGCTTTTCAAATTATAAAGAGCTATATAAGTGCTATTATTCCATGGGAAGATGGTCTGCAAAACTTGCTAGCAGGTGTTCATCTTTGTTTTCAGCAATGATTCTGAGGGCTGGCCCATCAGGAAGACTAAGTTGTTGTCTTGATTGTATGATTTTAGGGGAATTAGGCAATCCTATCTCTCTTCCTGCTCCTGGATCCAAACCTCACCCATCAGAGAGCTAGTGCTTGAAACCATATCATTGGAAATTCATTCTGTTTGATCTCCTATTAAAACTTTGTCTTCCTAGGAAGATGAGTATCTGTAGCAATTGTAAGGCATGCTGGACAAGAAGTCAAGCATCATGTCAGAGTTTCCATCTCTGTTCTTCTACTGCTTTATCTTACAACCTTGAATGGGTCACTTCTCCTCAGACCTCAGTTTTCTTATATACAAAATGAAGGAATTGGAATATATCACCTCTAATCCAGATCGGTCAGTTTTTTTTTTACTTGTTTATAAGCTCTGTCAGTCATTTATATATTAATATGAATGTGTTTATAAGATCCTTTCCTCAGAATACCTAGCCATTGGGTGGACTTCATGTAAAGAGCATTTTAATGGACATGGACAAGCATCACTCAGGGTTAGACAAATATGGATAGGTTGTGACAATATCACTTCATTTTTACATTTATAAAAGGATAGAGCCACTGAAGTTGTGAAAGCTCCTGAGGACAGGTTTTGATGAAGCAGGAGGAAGAAAACACGAGACAGTTATAGAAGTTTTAGAAAGGAGGGTAGGATGCAGAACACTGAGGATGATGACTAAGATAAGCTCCCCTACTTCTTATAACCTAAAGTCAGCCCTGATGATAATAGTACTGAGAATGAACTGAGTCCTACATGCTCTCTAGGGCAAACCCCTATTGCAAAACTCTACATTAATATTCTGGATCAAATCATGCCCTCTTCTACTCGTACTATCCTGTCTTCACTTCTCCTCCATATAGATAGGGCCTTTCTCATTATGAGGTAGAGCATCAGTAATTTGGGCAGTATCTTTATTCCCTGACATAATTGTGAACTATCAAAGGATCATAGGATATTTTAATTCACTCTGAAAATAGCCATCTCATTTGCAAACTGAGAATCCTGCTACAGCATCTTCTGAAAATTAGCCCAATTTTTCCTTATAACTTTTAAAAATGCCTTATCATTTCTCCAGCTATGATGGACTTTATTTAATAAGTCTATGCTGATAGATGCTACATAATATAATCACTGGGTCTGTGTTTGTCATGTGTTTTCCTTTGCTTATATTTGCTGTGGGGAATTTATTTGCATATAGTAGCTCATTCTTTGGAGAATTTTTATGAGATATTTTCAAATGTCAGTGGGGCTCTAAGGCCAAGAAAGAAAAAGCCAAAATTGCAAAGCACCTACCTCTTTTAGTGTGTTCTTAATCTCTTTTCCAAACAGATGTAGCAGCCAAGGGCAACATAAATTTAGGATACCAGCTCTGTTACAAAACTTCATGAAAGATGATGAGAGGCTATATAAGCTTTGAAAAGTATCTGAGAAAACAAACTTTCAGAGAGCTTGGAGTGATGCACAACTTATGAGATTGTTCTTTAAACACATGATAGGTGTAGCCTTTATGAAAAAGATAAGGGAACAAACATCTGCATATTACAACTCACTGTGAATGCAGGAAACAAAAGATCTCACTAGGTTTATTTTCTGTTATTGTTGTTTTTGTAAGCATTTGACTCCAAGACAAAATGTTTTCTTTAAGTCTTTCCACAGATCAGGATTTAATGCCAATGTAAAACCACATGGGTCACATGACAGATGTGATTACAAAGATAACTGATCATTGTTTCATTGAAATATTGACAACACAGGAGCCATGTAGGGTTGTTCACCTGATGGGTTCTCCAGTTTCATAGAAAAAGACTTATGTAAAATCAGAACAACAAGGACAAAAAGTATTCCTTTTTGATAGTGAATCTCCTATTCATGAAAGTCAGTATAATAATTTTACTAAATCCCAGAATTTAACAAAGCCATCATCAGTGAAATCTACAATGTGGTGAAAGTGCTAATTTTAATCAAATGTAGTGGGAAAAACAAAGCTTATGAAAAACGTATTACTCAGACTGTGATTTCTTTTTCTTTTTTTTCTTTTTGCAAGTGAATTCTACCAAACATTTATTTTTTTCCTCCATAGTATTTTATTTTTCCATATACACATAAAGAAGGCCTAAATTCAAATATAGCTCTCAGATACTAACTGCGTGATGGACCAGACACTTAAATTCAGTTTTTTCAACCATAAAATGGGAATAACAATATCACCTACCTTCCAGGGTTGTAAAGATTGAATGAGACATTTGTAAAATAATTAGCAAAATATCTATATGTTTGTTGTTATTGGTTAATCATTTCAGTCATTTATAAGTCCTTTTCATCCCAGTTGGGATTGTTTTGGCAAAGATCCTGGAGTGGTCTGCCATTTCTTTCTTCCAGCTCATTTCATATATGAGAAAACTGAAGCAAACTGGGTTGTGACTTGCTCAGAGTCACATGGACTCAGTGTCAGAAGTTGAATTTGAACTCCTATCTATACATGATAGGTGCTTAATAAATATTTGTTTCCTGACTTTCAAAATTTTCCTAAGATGCTTTATGCATGTGAATAATTGAGCTTTACTATTAGAAAAAAAATTGGAAATGGATCTGTGATATTTTAATTGAAATAGCAAACTACAAGATAAGGAAACTATTTCTGCCAAGGAAGGTTGGCATTTTCTCTAAAGTCTATAGTCTCAGACAATTGTTTAGGCATTTGGAAGTTGTGGCTTGCCTTTAGTTCTACAAATAGTACGTATCAGAGGCAACACATGCATTCCCGTGTCCCTACTCCTGGGATCAGCTTTCTGTTTAATATACTACAGTAGTACAAATGAAATAACACATGTAAAATTTTTTGCAAACCTCAAAGAATTACATAAATGCTGATTATTACTATTGCTGCTGCTGCTACTATTACATTTAACTAATTTTCCAGAAAAATTAAAAATACAAAAAGAAAAAAAAACACACCAACTCCACAAAAGGCTATAGAGAAATGCATGGAGGGCATAAGAATATTGGAGCCAATTACAAGTGACAAGCAGCTAGGTGGTGCAATAGATGAATTACGTGGGTCATGGGTTTGACATTTCCGAGTGGAAAGAGTACTGAACTAGGAGTTAGGAATACCTGGGTTCAAGGCCTCCAACAGGATGTGAGACCATGGGTAAGCTACTTAAACTCCTTTAGCTTCAGTCCTCTCATCTGTAAAATAAATCTGTGTACTACATAATCTCTAAAATCCTTTCTAGTTCTACCCCATGAATCCTTGCACTCTATGAAGCCATGATTGTCTCCAAACCTCGAGTAATTCCCCCACAGAAGTTTTTTGGGAGGGAAACATGGATAAGAAGCATATAGGATTAGAAGATGTAAAAGATCTGCATCACTGGAAATAGTACCTACACTTATAAAAACAAATAGCAGATCTATAGAAGCTAGATTATGAGAATTTAACTTGGTCTACTTATAATAGTTCCACTTCATTAGCTAGGACCAGGACTCCCCTAGTCAAGGATAGAATGATTGAATTTTAGTTAAATAAAATCTATGAGATGATTTAGTCAAACTCTCTGACATTACAAATGAGCAAAATAGATCCCAAAAGAGGAAGTTACTTGTCTAAGATGCTAGAGTTAATTACCCTAAGGCTAATCTTCTATTGCCTAAATAATTCTTCCAAGCAAGTTAATACCCTGATAAATGGAGAAGAACAGAAGATTTTGATCTGAAACTTTTTAGCTTTTTAACCATTTTTAACCATTTGCATCCCACTCCAAAACATCCTCTTCTCAGCTGCCAAAGTTATATATCTAAAGCACAGGTTTGACTCTCTGTCTCTTTACCTCTGTATCTCTGTCTATGTCTTTCTGTCATTCTGTGTCTTTTTCTTTCTCTCTGTCTCCCTTTTTCTCTATCTGTCTTCCTCAGTTTCTCTCTGTCTCCATCTTTCTGTTACTCTCTGTCTTTTTCTGTCTCTCTTTTTCTTTCCATATCTCTGTCTCTCTCTTTCTCTCCATGTCTCTGTTTTTCTCAGACTCTGTCAGACTCTGTCTCTGCCTCTGTCTAGTGGCCTGGTGATACTTTATATATACCCACTATATATGATTCTAGAAAACAATGAGGATGAAGACAAAGGATAGGGAAGGGCAATTGGGTGGAGTTATATGGGGGCATTAGAAAGGAAAAGAAGTGGAGAGTGATGGGAAGACAGCATGAATACAGACAGTGGGTAGAAGTTATAGTATGGGTGTTAAGTGGGTGTGTCTTTTAGTAAGGATGCTAAGTGACTGTGTCTCAGGCAGAACTGAAGGTCATAACTCTCATCTGTGGATTCCACAATTGAGAAACAGCATTTGTTCATCATTCTTATAATGACTATCAAGTCCATGCTTTATCCCTCCAGGCATGAGATGCTCTGGATGAAAGTCTATCAGTTCATAACAGTATTGCTGCATTTTACTGACAGTTACTTTGTATCCATTGTGCTTGATGTTTTTTTCATGACAAGAATATTTGCTTTCAGAGCTAGACACGATTAAGATGTTCCATTTGCTAAAGTAACACTTTATCTGGTTAATATGATTTTCCTCATCTCTTATTACTGACAGATCTTCCATTTATAGCGTTCTAGATGGCTTGAAGTTATCAGTCTTGGAAGTTATATTTATTTCAGCATAAGTCAATATATTGATCTTTCATTTTTGCATCAGATTTCTATTCAGTATTGCAGCTTCATAAATGTCAACTGAGACTGGGAGAAAAAGGGTACTATGTATTACCCACAACTTAGGTCCTGTCTCTAAAACTTACTATCTATGGTAACAAATCATTACTCTTCAATTGAACCTATTTTTTCATGTAGAAAATGGGAATAATAATCTTGGCAGTCCAATTATAGGATGATAGAATGTTGAAAATAGATGGGCTTTAGAAAACATCTGTTCCATCTTCATTAAATAGCTGAGGAAACTGAGTCCTGTGAAAATGACCTTGAAGGAATGAAGAGCAGGCTCTGAGTTTTCACACTGTTGTAAACCTCAAGTTATCCATCAATCAAGAAGAAGTGAATGAGAGCAAGGAAGGACAGATGAAGAAAAGGGTACTACATTTATAGTCACAAAAAATAAAAATAAAAAACTTAGATGATCATATTGAGTAGATTTTATCTGGAAGATAAACGGGAAAACATAAGTAAAAAATACAAACACAGAATGGGTTAGTTGTGGTCAGAACCAATGGAAAGAATCTTTCCATGAATGGGTTCATATATCAATCAATCAACATTAATTAAGGGCCTACTATGTGCCAGGCATTATGCCAAGTACTGGATAGATTGAATGAGAGATCATTTGGGTTCTCTTTAAAAGCGAAATTCAATAATCAAAACCCAACTAATATGGGTGTATGAATATATGTGCATATATACACCTTATGTGCATATACATATATCTAAGAATGTACATTCATATGTGTATACATTATATATGTCCAGGAAAAGTTGTAAACTAACTAGTCATATATAAAGAGTAAAAGGTGCTAATTGAATAGTCTGAGTGTAAAACCAGTGTATTGATAACAACAAGATATATAGAAAGATAGATTTATAATTAATAGACATGCATATATATATGGTCGCATATCCACATATATGTATGTTTGGGGGTATGTATGTGTGTATATATATATATATATATATATATATATATATATATATATAATTTGCACATATACAATATATCCTCTAACATATATTGTGTTTGTGCATGTACACATATGTATTATGTGCTTATATGCATGCACATCTATTTGGAAGGATATTTGTGTATATATATATATATATATGCACTATATATGTACACATATATCATGGGTTGCAGATATTTACAATGAATATATATATATATATATATATATATATATGTATATACATCCACAGTTGAACATACACATGAGTGTATGTGTATGTGTATATAAACAATGTGCATTGACATATAGTCTTATCTATATATGCATGTATATCTCTAATGCAATGTACAACCAACACTTATATGTGCATACACTTATGCACAGCATATACATGTAGATATATGTGTGTAAATATTTCATGTTTTATGCCACAATCCTTTCAGCATATACCACCATTAAACCCTCCCTTATAACAAAGAAAAATAATTAAACAAAATTGACTACTAAAATAACAACATCTGGTACAGAGCACAGCATCTGACACCTATAGCAACCATCTCTCTCCCAAAGAGTCAGAAATGTATTTACATGTTTGCTATTTGAGCCTAAAATCAGTCATTAGAATTAATTTGAGTCTTTCTTCTATTTAGTATGTTTTTTTTTGCATATTGTATTCACTCAGTATATTTGTAATATTTTTGTTTACTTTTATCTACATTATTTCATAAAAGTCTTCCTATTTTACTCTGAATTCCTTATATTGATAGTTTTTTTTTTACCATGTAGGAATATTGTATCACAAGCCTGTATATGTGATACATATATGTATGTATGTACTTATAAACACATACATATTGATTGATTGAGGAATGACGTATGTGCCTGTGTATATGCCTGCATGGAAACATAAATATATACACATGAGTATATATTTGTATATACATACATACATATATATGTATATATCTGTATTGTGTCTATATGCATGTGTGCATGCTTTCTTGTTCTTTTATTTTTTGGTACCGTAAAACTGCTGCTAAATATCTTTTAGTATGTAGTTGACTTTTCTATCTTTAATCTTTCAGGCATTTAATCCACTCAACAAACCAATCAACCAATCCATCAGCCCAATATACAAAATGAAAGCAAAGAAGCAAAAGAACGACTTCTGAAAAGCTTTTTCTAGGATAAATTTATGAAAAGATCACAGGATTAAAGGACAAGCAGAAGCACTGCACTGAATGAGAATGTATAGTCAGATTGCAATCAGCACCCATGAGAGAAAATGAAATGGTTTCACAAGCTATGTTGCAAAGAAAGAAGAAAAAACAACCTAATAAGCAATTGGGAAGAAAATATTGACCACCTATCATGAAGTGACTTCTTAACATGCTTTTGTTTTCCACTTGGGTTCTGCTTAAAGAATGAAAAATAAATTGTATTGAAAATAAAAAAGATCCAATGTAGCCTTCTAGAATACTTTCTCACAGGATTTCCAGTGGGTCAATGATTTTTAATTCTAAGATACTTGTGGGTCTACACTTCTAAAAATATAATTCATGAATCCATACCATTGTGTTTTCTTTTAATTATCTGCCAGTAGACATAACTGGTTCATAACAAAGACATTTACTAATACACATAGTAAAAACAGTAAGCAACAAAGTTTTTCCCCTTTAACAAGATGGTGGAGTAAAATGAGTAGGAAAAAGTAAACTTGGATTCACTATAGTTGCACAAAGCATCTGTGAGAAAACTGACACACATTAATAGTAGTGAAAAAAATGTAGGAAACATGTGGTCAAAACTACCCACTGCTCTGGAAGGACATGATGTCAAAGTCCTTTCTTTCCTAATGGAATCCCCCAAAAGCTCAACTCTTGGTTGCCAGGTTAACTCTCTCTTGAGCCAATAGCCAGATTTCTTTTCTTGTTTCTTGAGTCATTTTCCTTCAAACTGCTCTTGCCTTCACATGACTTCTTTTCTGAATCCATGTATATCTGAAAAATGTGTGTGTGTGTGTGTGTGTGTATGTGTTTAATTGTTGTTCCTTCCTGGATTCTCCTGAACTATGTGGATTACTGATAAATTGTATTATCCCTTTCTATTCTTTAATATAGTTATTTGTAGTTTTGACTTTTCGCCCTATTAGCCTGTAAGCCCTAATGAAGGGCACAGTGCTTTGGAAGCATTCTATATAATTGTTGAATGGAATGGAATTGGTACATCCCTAAGCTTTATTTGGTTGATACCCATATGGAATGCAGTTGTTACATCCCTTCCTTATAATTTGCCAGTTTCCCCACAGTTTTACTACATAAAAAGGTAGTTTACAGTATAGCTTTCGTACTCCTTGACCCAAGCATTATTATATTAATTATATGCAGGGAAAGAGAGGAACTTCAATTTAAAGAGTTTGGTAAACCAGTGGTATATAGGAGTGAGTTTAGATCTGTGTGAACATTTCTATTTGGGTAGGAGCTTATGGGTAGATGTTGACAGTTTTTCAGTATGGAATTGGGTGATTATGGCAGACTAAATGGCATTAATACTGGGTTAGTGCCCTAAAGGCAGTAAGAAATATTATTTGATGAGGCTTGATTACCTTACCTTGCACTTCTCATTATGTCAAAAAAGCCATTATGAAGATAACTGTAATTTATATGTCAATACCTGCTACAGAAGATTAAGTTATAGAGAAATTCTATGAAGAATTCAACAAGCTCCTTTCCACTAGTCACAGTATTTGTGTGTATGTGTGTATGTGTGTGTGCGTGTGTGTGTGTGTGTGTGTGTGTGTGTGTATGCTGTCCCCAAAAATCTTAGTGTAGTGTGGTTGTTGTTCAGTCATTTCAATCATGTCTGATTCTTTGTGATCCCATTTAGGGTTTTCTTGTCAAAGTATTGGTTTGCCATTTTCTTCTTTTGCTAATTTTATAGAAGAGGAAACTGAGGCAAATAAGGTCTTGCCCAGGGTTAGTGCCTGAGGTCAAATTTAAACTCAGAAAGATAAGTTTTCCTGACCTCAGACCCATCACTCCTTTCACTACTTTATTTAGTTGATTATAGTGCAGTTTTAAACTTTAATCATTTCAATAGCCTAAGTACAGCAAAATACAAAGATATAGTTTGAAAGCTTATTTAAATATATTAATTTTGTGAATTTTGAACAGCAAGTTTTAAATTTTAATTTTAGCAAGATAGAGCACTGTCATTATACCTTGCATATGAAATTATTCCTGGATATAACTTTCTCTGACTGGTGGATTGATAGAGGAGACTCTTATTTGGCCACCTCAGTCACCTGCCTTATTTCCATTAATTTTTTTCTTGTAGAAACATATTTAAATTGCCATGAATGCTTCAAAACCTTGTTCTTTGGATGATCTGAATACTAGTATTACAAATGCAATCTTTTCAGTCACTGATCAGCAAATGATAAGAGTTTTTAAAAGGTTCAAAAATTGACTCAAGCACTATATGGCAAAAGATGGTATTTATGTTGAAATTTAGTAAGGAATACATTAATATTTTAAAATTATAAGTAATTTACCTTTGAAATGTTGTTTGGAATATGTATATGCCTGAAGTTTTTGAAAGCTTAAAACTGCATTTTTGGGACACTGTGCATACACTTACCATTATATATGTATGTAGGTATGTCTGTGTGTGTATGTGTGTCCACATAATAAGTATATGTGTATATATAACTAGATAGGTAGATAGATAGACAGATAAATAGATGATAGACAGACAGACAGACAGATAATGATAGATAAATGGATACTGATTTTAATGAACTTTAGTGCAAAAGATAGCATGGGAAAAATGTTGAAACACTTCTTGGAAAATATGATTCAGAACCAAGAGATGAAAGTAGTAAAATAATGATTTACTCAGAAGCATTGCACTCACATATGAATATTTTCTTCACGAAGTGAATCACAAGTTGCTGGACATGGTGAATCCTGAATATCACATACACACAGACACACAGGGATACACACCAATAAAACTGGCTTTATTTTACTAGATGGGAATCCTCTACTTATTGACATAGAAGTAATTTCTGTATCTCTTGTCTGCATGAAGCTAGATGTCTGACTAGCAAAACCAAAATTTTAAAGCAACACCAAATTACAAGAAAGGGAAAAAATGAGAAGATAGAGTATAATTACAAAACAGCTTCACTGAGCCTTATTCCCATATTGAAAAGTGGGAAGTGATTAAAGGGAAGGGCAGTTTCAGGAGGTATCACTATTTCTGATGGCAATTTAAGCATTGTAAAGCAATTACCACAGGGAGGGAAAAAGAGCCTAGAATCCAAGTCAGTGATGAAATGTTGGATGTCTTTGCTCAATGGAGAGTTTTGGTAGTCAAGGGCAACTGGCGAAGACTATCAACAAGGGAGTTTATAGGTTCATGCATTATACCAGCAACCTCCCAACTTACCTTATAGTTTCTCAAAGTTCCAGGTTTGGGTAATACTTCCAATAGGTTTTACCTCAGGATGATATCTTAAAGATATCTATGAACTTAGTCCCCATTTAGTTTAAATATTGGTTCCATAGCATCAATATTGTTCAACAAAAAACAGGTATTAAATATCTCTTCTGAAGGATAAGAAGTATTAAACACAGGTACATATCTCTCTCTCAGCTAGTTTTCTTTTTCACTAATTCAATTTTTCTATATTATTTTACATATAGTCCTTATAATCATTCAAACTATTTTTCTGATCTGAACTTTGGACTCAGGTTCCTGGAATTTATGCATTAGCTTCCCTTCCCCATGTGTGAAGCTATACGCTAAGAGAATTCTGACACAGAGATGTAGCCTTTCTCATAAAGGACCTTTTAAAAATAATAAAATGAATGGTTTCATATTCATAGCTAGGGTCTCTTTCCCACCCATCACCATCTCAAAAGCTCATGGAATTCTGTCTAGACTAACACATTTCATTTTTTTTTGACTCTCTGGATCCCAACTTATATGCTATTTGTATTCATTAAATCTGATTAAGTTTTTATTCCTATTTATCACCTGTTTGACTTTCATAGTCCAGTCTCACTCTGATATCAGCAGGATTCCTGAGCTCACTTGGAAGTTTTGAAAGTGAAAAGGCAAGAAAGCAGATGACTCTTGGCAGCCAGTAGTCACCAATTTAGCATGTGGGTTAAAGTAAGATGAAAGGAGCTGTATTTTAGGATGAAATAATTAAATAGCCCTGGATTTAACTCATCACATTCTTTCTCCAGATTCATGTACAATTTAAATACATTTGACATGATTCAATTATACCGAAAATCCCTGATTGTAAAAGATAATCAAATAATAAAAGTACCTAATAAAAGCTGTATTTACCAAGAGGCATGTGGAGGCCATAGTTTCCAGAAAGGGCATCTTGTCTTTAATCGTGCATTATGGGTAACATAGCCTCTATAAATCAAGGAAAATAATCATTAAAACATTTGCTAAAATGAGATTATGCATTTAGGGAAAGGTAGTAGCTCCAAATTAAATTTTATTGGCATTGAAAAAGGCTGAGGAGCATAGACAGAGAAGAATCATAGTGTCGTTGTCTTCCATGGACCATCAGACACCTGTCCCTGCAGCTCCGATCACTGAATAGATTTTCCTGCACACCTGAAAAACCCCACTAAGGAAAAAAATAATAAAGATGACCAGGTTCTCTCCTGAGGCATGTAATCCTTTTTTATTTGTGTGTTTTTATTTAGTATCCTATTTTTCCCAGTTAAATGAAAAACATTTTTAACATTTGTTTTTAAAACTTTGAGTTTCAAGCTCTCTCCCTTCCTCTCTCCCCACTACTCCTCATTGAGAAAGCAAGCAATTTGATATGTTGTAAAAGAAAACATAGGCCAAACAATAATAACCTCAAGAAAAATAAAAGGGAAAAAATATACTCTAATATGTATTTAGACACTATCAGTTCTTTCTCTGGGAATGGATAGCATATTTCATTATAAGTCCTTCAGAATGGTCTTGGATCATTGTTTTGCTGAGAATAGTTAAGTTAATCATATCTGACCATCTTACAATATTGCTGTTACTCATTTTGCATCAGCTTATGTAAATCTTTTCAGGTTTTTCTGAGAGCATCATGCTCATCACTTATTATAATCGAATTCCATCATAATTACATACTACAGTTTGTTCAGCCATTCCCCAATTGATGAGCATCCCATCAATTTTCAATTCTTTGCCCCCAGAAAAGAGTTGCTATTAATATTTTTTTTATATAAAGGTCCTTTTCCTTTTTGTTTTTTATTTCTTTTGGGATGTAGACCTACTAGTGGTATTGCTAGGTCACAGGCTATGTATGCATGATTTTAGAGCCCTTTGGTCATATTTCCAAATTGCTCTACAGAATGGTTAAATCAGTTCACAGCTCTACCAACAAAGCATTAATGTCTCATTTTCCCCCATCCCCTCCACCAATAGTCATTTTCCTTTTCTGTCCTATTAGCCAATCTAATAGGTATGAAATAGTACATAAGACTTGTTTTTATTTGCATTTCTCCAATCAACAGTGAGTTAGAACATTTTTAAATAAGACGATAGATAATTTTGATAACTTCCTCTGAAAACTATTCAGATCTTTTGATAACATCATTTGGTGAATGGCTCTCATTTTTCCGAATTGACTTAGTTTTCTAAATATTCAAGATATGAAGTTTTTAATGAAAAAAAATTGGTTCAAAATTTTTTATACTCTTGTTAACTGTATTCCCCTCTATCATATTCCCCACCCTCATTTATTCTATTCTCTGTCTCTCTCTATCTCTCTGTGTGTGTCTCTCTCTGTCTCTGTCTCTCTATGTGTGTGTCTCTCTCTGTCTCTCCCCTCTCTCTCTCTCTCACTCTCTTTTCCCAGGTCCCTGTCAAGTGTTGTATTTCTGACTACCTCCTTCTCCAATCTGTCCCCCTTCTATCAGCACTCTCCCACTTCTCTTATCCACCTCTCCTGTTTTCCTGTAGGGTAAGATAGATTTCTATACTCAATTGAATGTATGTGTTATTCCATGTTTGAGTCAATTCTACTGAGAGTAAGTTTCCCTCACTCCCCCTTACTTTCCCCCTCTTTCCCTCAACTGCAAAATATTTTTCTTGTTGAGGCATGTAATCTTAAGGAAGTTGAAGACTTTAATTTGGGAAAGCTAGGACAGGTGATGTGTGGGACTTTTTTCAATTTTTACCTGCTTACTTTGATTAGGTGAAAGAGGAAGTAGTGTTCAAAGGTGATTGGGGGATGAGGTGTCCCTACCATTTGCACTGACATGTAGCTGTTGCTTACAAGGATGTATTGCTAGATTGCCTGTTGTCAACTCTCTACCATTCTACCTGCCTCAAGAAAAAGAGAAACCTGACAGCCAGCTGCCACTTCTTGGAGGCTGTCTAATGTTGTGCTGGGTTGTTTTTTTGTTTTGTTTTTTTTGTTTGTGTTCAGAAAAATAAGTGGATCTTCATTGTTTCGTTTTATTTTCCTCATAAGAGCTTTTGGCTTTCAACTTGACATTTCTTTCATGAAAGAGTACAGTCCTTTCTCTTTACCAAATTAAAAAATTAAAATGTAACCAAGGTCCCTTTTAAATTCTAGAAGAGAATGCCTGTAACTTGATAATGATAAATCCTATTCCCTTACAAGATCACAAGACTCAGAGTTGAAAGAGGATCTCAGAAATCACTAAATCCAAAGCTCTCATTTTATACATAAGGCTCAGACTGGAAATCTGACTTTCCTTTTGTTTACCCTGCCAAAAAGACTAGAAAGAACAAAACAAAAAGGAATTAATACCCAACATAAGTAAGGAGATAGTAAGAGAGTAGCCTTTGATGAGTAAGAGAGTGCCTAGTTTCCTTTGATTAGTTCAAATCTCCTCACCCAGATGACTTATATCCTTATGTCCTAAAAGAAATAGCCAATGTGATTTCTGAGTCATTGTTAGTGATCTCTAAAGGTTGATGGAAAACTAGAAGGATATTGAAGAATTCCAGAAAGACAAATATTGTCCTAATTTTCAAAAAAGGGACCCAAATAGAATCTGCAAACTATAGTCTTTCATTCTTGACAAGATTCTATAATTTACTATCAAAGAGAGGAGTAGTGAATATCCTAGAAGACAAGTGATTATCAGGATTATTACATAGTAGACTAATTCATTTCCTTTTCTTATAAGAGCTTTTTTTTTCTAGACTAAGTCTCCATATTTTGCCCAGGCTGGAAATACAGGTCTATTCATTGGTCCTATCCCACTGCTGATCTGTTCAAGCTCTGACTTGCTCTGTTTCCAATCCAAGCCAAGCCTTAACTAGCTTTTTGGTTCTCCAACATCTGGGATTCACCATATTTAGTGCTGGATTTAATATGGACAGCAGGTTGATTTTATTCTTCTAAAAGCTTAGTACTTCTGAGCACAAGTAATCCAGCAGCCTCAGCTTCCCTTTTCAGTAGAGAATATATGTATGTACTATCATGCTCAGCTTTGACAGAATTTGACTAAGGAATCCTTGACTAAGGATTCAACAAGGACATCTGTGCAGATGATTTTAAATTTATATTTCTAACATTAACTTCTCCTGAATCCCAGGCTTATATTTTCATTTGTCTGATGGATATTTCAATATTTTATTGACAATTCAGGATGTAATGGAAGGATCATTGGATTTGAAAGAAAAGAATCTGGATGAAGAAATTGCCCTCTCAAACTTCTTATAAAATATAAAAAAAGGTTAAATGATTCCTATGGCCCCATTACTGCTCTAAATCTTATGACAACACATTCAAGATAGGCTATATTTTGCAAACAAATGCCTCAGAAATCTAACCAAAAGGGACTGTTCATCACTCCCATTCCTATTTCTGCCCTCTAATATCTCTTTGTCTTTGATCACACTATTCCTCATGTCTGGAATGGCATCCCATTATCAATCTCTGGTCTTTTAAGCTACCTCTTTTCCTTCAAAGTCTAATTCCAGTAATCTGTTCTTCCTTAAATTTACCATAGCATGTTGAGTAGACTTTTCCTTTGCATCTGTTGCCTATTATATTTCTTTTTTTGATATATATATAATGTATGTATGTATATAAAACATATTATATTTAGGATTGTGGATCTTTGTATTCTCAGAATTTAGCACACTGTTCAATGTGCTTTCTTTGATGCTGGAAAGCTCAAATAGTCGTGCTGCTATTTCTAAGTGTGTAAATTTGGACAAGCATTTTAAACCATTCTGATTCCAAGTTTCCCCATTTGAAAATGAAGGCATTGTACTATATGCTTTTCTAGGGCTCTTCTAAAGGCCTAAAATCTATTATCTTATAATTATATTTTAGGTCAGACCTCATTTATTGAGATTAATTCAAAAGAAGATCAGTCCAATTATGGAAATCTAAGAGAAATGCAGTTTTATTTCAGATATATATTTCAAAATAAACTTTAAAAGTAGTTTCATTTAAACCTGCATCTTGAATAAGAAATAGAAAGAGAAGGAGAAAGAGGTAAAGAAGGAGAAGGTACAGAAGAAGAAGAAAGAGAAGGAGAAGGGGAAATTTTAAAAGGAGCAACATCAGCAGTGGAAGAAAAAGGAGGAGGAGGGAAAAGAGAAGAAGATGTCAATGACGAAGAAGCAGTAGAAATGAAGAAAGAAGAACAAGAACAAGAACAAGAAAGAGGAGGAGACCAATGTTTATATAAAACTTTGTTGTTAAAATAATCCCTCTCTCCTACCCTTTTTCTTCCCTCCCTCCATTTTATTGATGCTATTCCCTTCCTCAGATTAGGTGTGTTGATGAAAATAATATTGAATTTAGAATCAGAAGACCTGGATTCAAATCATCATTTTGCCAATTAACCTATGCATCCAGTTCAACAAGTGGACCTCCCTGAGCCTCATTTTCCTCATCTTTAAAATGAATGGTTTGAATGAGATGATCTCTAAAATCTCTGAGCTAAAATAGAAAGCAACCCAGTCCATTTCTTAATTGTATTTTTAAATGTGTAAAACTTCATTTGATGAGATTTCTACCAGATCACCTTTCAGTCAATTTTCTTTCCCTTCTCCCATCATCTTAGATTCAGTATAACCTGCTTAATGCTTACTGCCCATTTTAGAGAAAGCTAGACTTGGCTATCAAGGTGGATACTTAATTTTCAAAGAAAGGAAAGGGAGGGAGTGTTGGAAGGAAAAAGGAAATGGCTTGGCTTGGTATAGTCTCAAGTCCCCTAGCTCTACTTTTTCATTTTAATGAGATCGGCAGTAACTTTAAGTGATGGCAAAATGGAGCCTAATTGTACTAATTGTATGTTAAACTGCTATTGGATAATCATTTTGCTGAGGCAGCAAAAAAGTCTCTTCTCTGACATTTTCAGAAAATACATTTTTCCCCCTTTTTCCATCCAAAAGTTAAGGTAGGATTAGGGGACACTTTCATTCCCCAGAGCCCTGGCTCAAATTTTTTAGGAATATGGGACAGACCAAAGGCAATAGATTATGGAATTAGGCAACTATTTTTTTTTAAATAAAGACATTTCAGATATGTTTTAACCATGCTAGATTTTTATTTATGAATTCCCCAGCCAGGTATATACAAAGATACATGTCTCATTTTTAAAATACTATTTCTTTTGTGAATTGAAAGGCTTTTTAGTGGGAGGATTCAAAAAACTTACAAATACATTGCACAATTGAAAGGGAAGAATAAATCAACATTATACTTAAAAACAGAACATATATGAAAACTGTCAATTCCTAGCACTTAACCATGTGACTTCCTGAATGATCTAAGTCACTTAACATTTCTAGTACAAAATATTCACCACCATTGCTAACCTGATAGTAAGTTTCTACATAATAGGCCTCAGACGATAAATACGAAATTCATTATCGAAACGATACTGAAAGCTTTTCCAGCTTGAGTAGAACAGACAGAACATGTGCTCTCTTGGCAAAACTTTCAATGCTAACTTTTAACAATAAATGAGTTCTCCTGAAAACTGACTCAATAACTCCCTCTTGGTGAAAAAGTGTGAATGAACCAATGAGAATCTAACCTTATTACTAGAGTAATTCAATCTAGAGACGTATGGCCAAGATAATAAAGAGCCTTCCTTGAGTCCATATTATATTGCTCTTATTTGTCCTTCAGTTTCAAAGACAATTTTGACATCAAAGACGTTCTATCATGGCATGCAAATGAACTGAATTTCAGTGAAGGAGGACTATCTGCAGTCACCAGCCAAAACTATCTGAGTCCCATGGCCAGATATAGATCAGGACACCTGGAAATAGCCCTCCCATGTTATGTGAGGATTAGTTGAAAGAACTTAAGATGTTTAACCCAGAAAAGAAAAAGCTTGAGGGGATTTAATAGTGTCTCTAAGAATTTTAAGTTCAGACATATGGAAAAGGGATTAGACTTGTTCTGTTTCACTTCAGAGAACAGAACTAGGAGCAATGGAAAACTGAAAAGAAAAAAAATTTAGATGGTAACAGGAAAAATATTTCCTAACAATAAGAACTGCCCCAAAGTAGAGTCGGTTGCTTCAACAGGTGTTGAGTTGCCCATCATTAGAAATCTTTAATCATAAGAAATCGCAGAGACTATATCACCACTTACTTGCCAAGGCCAGTATGTCATAATAGAAATTACTTTCAGATATGAATTGGAGTAAGTATTTGCCTCCCATCACAAAACTAGTTCAACCTCAAGTCAAAGTAATCACTATGGTACAAAAGTAACCCCAGGAAAGTTAATTTAAGGTCTAACCCAACCAACCCTCCTTCATGAAGACTTCTTTGATTCTCCCAGGCAGGTATGATTTCTCACTTCTGTGAATTCTGATATTCCTTTATTCCTACATCCATCCATCTATCTATCTATCTACCTATCTATGTACCTTTCTTTCTTTCTTTCTCCCTCCCTCTTTCCATTCTTTCTTTCTTTCTTTCTTTCTTTCTTTCTTTCTTTCTTTCTTTCTTTCTTTCTTTCTTTCTTTCTTTCTTTCCTTCTTTTTTCCTTCCTCCCTCCCTCCCTCTCTTCCTTCCTTCCTTCCAAAGGAAGGAAAGACTTGTTTGTCTTTGTTTCTGGAAGAGAACAATGACATCAGGAAGGTGAACTATGACATGCAAGTGAGGTGACCTTGCACAGTCCTTCACTTAAATCCCTCCACTGATACAGATAGGTGACTCATCTTCCAGAGCTGTCTGAGGCATTCAGAGAGTGAGTGAACTGTCCAGGATCTCACAGTCACTATGTTTCAAATAGACAGGGCTTGATCCAGGACTTCATGACTTCAAGACCAACTCTCTGTTCACTATCCCAAACTACCTCTCAGGCAAAGACTAATGCTTCTAGAATTGCTTTTTTGTAGCTTCTCAAGGTATCTAACTTATAACTAGGGAGAAACCCCTGCATTTGGAAAGCTCTGATTCACCGTCATCTCTAATGACGGGGATGTTAAGATGTGAGAGGAACATTAAGATGTGACAGGACCATCAAAACCACAGTGGATAATCACATTAGCTAAATGTTGATAATAATGAAAATTCAGCATTAGCACTGGTAAGATAAATGGGGTAGATGACATTACTCAGAGAGGGAACTTAGAACCAATTCATGCATTAGCTGACTGCCCTTCCCCCAGCCTTCCCCTCAAAAGTCAATTTTCATTTCTCAAAACCCACCGAGTCCAAGCACTGCATCTAAGAACGAATAAGCATCCCATTTGGAATTCACCATTGGAAATATGATAAAGATCAAACATCTCATGTCATTCTATTTGACTGATTCCCATGGTATAAAATATCCTCTCAGAGCAAACTGTTGACTCAAGTTATAATTTACTTTCTCAGGACACCAGGGTGCTGCTTTTCAAGACTATAAAAATAACAGTGTTTCTCATTCCCCTGCTCAGTCAATCACTTACATTTATTGAATGCCCACTGTGTGCAAAGAGCTATACCAGTCACTCTTCTTGATCCATGGGAAAAAAAGAAGCAATTTTAAAAGAGAGAAGTAGCTCTACGACGAATATGAGTGTATAAATGGTTCTGTGGGAAAGGACACAGGATCACAGGAACTAGGTTCAAATCCTGACTCAGTTTGGACAAATTATCGTGCCTCTTATTATCTGGGTAGTATTTACTAGGTCATTCTGTGACTCTGTGTGTTATTTTCCACATCTGTCAAATGACAAGAGTTCAATTGAATGGATCTCTGAGGTCCCTTCCATTTCTAAATCTAAAATCTTAAGATTCTGGACAACTCCATGAAGCTGGTAATACAAGCATTAAACATTCCCATTTTCCAGATAAGGAAATTGAAAGACAGAGCTAATAAGAATTGGAGGAGAGATTCCAGCTTAGGTCCCTTAACTACAAAACCAGACTCTTTCTATTCCCCCAATAATAGACACTACCCTCCCTCTCACACCCTACCCCCTTTACCACCACCACCTCAGAAGTATCAGAGCTATAACACAGGAAATTCCAGACTTATAAATACCTTTTAAGAGGTGCTGTATCCACTTCACAGGGGTATCAAGAGGAAGGCTTAAACAAAGCCCACACATATTAATGTCTGGCTCTGTTTCCAGAGTAGTCCCTCCCACAAACACAGTCTTTCCCCTGTCTCCAGAGCTACCGTTGTTCTCACCAAAGGAAATAATTTACATAAAGACCTTGCAAACCTTTAAATTCTATATGAATTTGAACTATGGTTAATATGATCTCTGGATAGCTAAGTGGCACAGTAAATAGAGAACTAGATCTGCAATCAGAAAGACTCATCTTTCCTGAGTTCACATCCAGTCTCAGCACTTACAAGCTGGGGGACTCTGGGCAAGTCATTTTATCCTGTTTGCCTCAGTTCTTCATCTGTAAAATGAGCTGGAGAAGGAAATGACAAACCACTCCAGGATCTCTGCATGAAGACTGGGACACAATTAAAAAACAGCACCAACGGCATGGACCATAGGTCTCCTGCAGTCATTTCCAGAAAACCAGGAAAATTTGGGGTTCAAATTCTTCTCTCTCTCTCTCTCTCTCTCTCTCTCTCTGTGTGTCTCTCTGTCTCCCTCTCTCTCCTCTCTCTGTCTTTCTGTCTCTCTCTGTCTCTCTCTTCTTTCTGTCTCTTTCCTCTCTCTCTCTCTCTCTCTCTCTCTCTCTCTCTCTCTCTCTCTCTGTAAGAGACAGAGAGATACAGATAGAGACAGAGAGACAGAGACAGATGGGCAGAGAAGCAGAAATAGAGACAGAGATAGAAACAGAGAGGCAAAGAGAGAGAGATAGAGACAGAGAAACAGAGAGAAAGAAAGAAACAAAGACAGAGAGAATAGGGAATAGAACTGAATATGTGATTTTGACGGTTTGGGGAAATTCAGGCAAGAAAAATCCCTCTCCCAATGCAGACCAGGACTTTCTTTGCAATTTTTAAATTTTTAGTAAGTTGTCTAATAAGCTGTATAATTATTGGCAAATAATTTAATGACTCTGAGATTCCATTTTCCTCTGTAAAATTGTGGATAGCAATAGCTGTTGAATCTACTTCCCAAAGTTATTTATGAGGATCAAATTAGCTTATAAGCAACATACTTTTAAGACATCAAATTAATATATGTCATTTATTGTTGTTGGCAACTCTATTACTTAATATCTTTTTATTCTCTACTCCCATCCTTTAAAGAATTAATATATACAGGACATTTCCTCTGCACCTGATTTGCAGAGAGAATAGGTATATAATAAGAGATACAGCGGAGCCCTGATATTATCAATATGTTAGGATCCCCCTGCTCTAACTAGATTTTATTACACTGTTAGTGCTATAGTTCAGCTACACTCTGAACTAGATATGCTTTCCTAGGTTTGTCTGACTACCCAATCACCATCAATACAGTGTAGGTGATATTGTGAAGAGGGCATTCATTGGATAGGAATCAATTGACCCAGTTAGGAATCTTGACTTAGTCATTCACTAATTACTAGCTCCCTGAGCTTCTGTTCCTCTTTCTTTGGCAGTATAAGATCATAATACAGGTGTATTCTGGGGAAAGCATTGTATAAGTTGAATTGTACTTTAGGAGCGCAATTTATTTTCATTTGCTTTGTTTTTATGGGAAAATCTATTTTGAGTTCTAAACAAACAATAAGAACAGAAGTACTAAGTGGTTTGAAAATGTGGCACAATTTCTTAGCTGCAACTAAGTCCTCTCTCTTCCTTCTGTTCAATTCTGGGCCAAGTTCACTGTCCATAAACAGTTCAAGATATATGTGTTGATGAACTGACTCAATGGGATGTCTATCCAATTGCATTTCATTGTCTGATCAACTTGCATTCCTCAACTATAGTTTTCTCTCATGTGGATTGTTAAGTGGAGCTCTTTTAAGTGACTCATTATGAAGCTTTTCATGGAAATAGTCCAGTCACATTGAAGGACTTAACATAATCAGCACACTGTCATCTGTAAAGAAGAAGAATTGAAGAGCCTCACTAGTATAGAAAATTCCTTTTTCTATTTGGACTCTGAACAGATTCTGTTTGTACATAGTCCATAACATAAATTTTTTTGTTTATTTATTTTGTTTTTGTTTTTATCAGTATATTCATGTAGAGGGCAAATTTAGAGCTTGAAAAGATTTTGCTGCCAAAAGATGATGGGTAGTAAATGGAGATATTACTTAGACTCAGGAAGATCTGAGTTTTAAAAAGCCCTGCCTCTCACACATATGGACTATATGACCTTGCGAGAAAGTAGAACTCATTGTTCTACACAACTCAGACTATAAACTACAAAGAGGGTGCCAATCTGCATGGGTCCCTATACCAATGAAATCACATGTCCAGTCCATGTTCCTGTACTAATGATTAGGAATGTGGTTAAGTATAGAGGAAACAATGACCTCACCAGCTGGGCAAATTTTCATTCTTGTACATTTTCTCCTTCCACTAATCTACATGGGAGAGAAAAAGAGTTTTAGAATAAAGGAATAAAGGAACTATTTTGCATATTACATATATATGTATGTATGTATGTGTGTGTAAATTTATATAGATTTGTTTATATATATGTATACATATACATATACACATCCATACAATGTATATGTGTATACTATTCATATGTATATGCATATATATTTGTGGGTACATGCACACATATACATATACATAAATAAATTTGTGTCTAATGGTAGCCATCTCTAGGGCAGGGAGAGGGGGAAGAAAGAAAAAAAAAAAGAAAAAAGAAACTTAAATGAAAACTTTTCTCATACATTTAAAAGGAATAACAAGTTGTACATAATAGTTCTGTAATTTTATATGCTATCATCTTTTTTTATTCTGTTATGAAATGCTTGTTTCATTTCATAAATTAAAAATTAAGTAAAAATTTAAAAATATGTATAATCAAGGAATTGGGCTCTTGAGCCTCAAGAGCTCTTAGAAGCTGGTGAAAGGAAGACTCCAAAATTAATACTAAGTGCAGTTTAATAATGGGAATTAAACAGGCAGTATCTAGGTCTGTCCCTTTTCCCACATGCCCTGGCCACATATATTTCCTATGTGTTTGTATAAGTTTCCTCAGCTGTCAAAAGGGTCAATAATAGCACCCATCTCCCCAAGGTTAATATAGGGATTAAATAAGGTAATAATTGTAGAATACCTGGCATATAGTAGGCTCTCTGTGAAAGCTGGTTTCCTTCCTTCCTCCCTTTTCATACTACTATGTTGTGTAAGTCTATACTTCTGATACTATCTATATGTGTGCATGAGAGTGGTCCCATATTTATGACAGAATTCCCTTGCTATGCTATTTCATTAAATTCCTTTACTTTAAAGTAAATATGCCCTTTGTTTTTACAAGTAATGCTAAATGCATTGGAATAGGATTCTGACAGTACTCTAACCCTATTGTAGTCTCATTAAGGGTATCAATTGGGCACATTGGGAGAGTCATCCCAGGTTTTGCAGTTCTGTTGATGCTGATAACCAGGGGATTAACAAACAAAGTTCAATAAACAAAATATAAACATAAAAATGAAAAATTGCGATCAAGGAGCTTATGTTCCAATGATGGATACAATCTATAAAAAGATAGTAAATATATGAGGAGGGGGGAAGCATTCTGTAGGGGGTTAGGGAGAGATTTTCTCCAAGGGGTATCATCTGAGCTGGACTTTGAAGCTAAGCATGTTGTGATTTAAGAAGGAAGTGATGATAGTTGTCTTCAAGTATTTCCACAGCAAACATGTAAAAAAGGGTTTAGATTGGCTCTGCTTAACTCCAAAATGTAGAACTCAGAAGTGAATAGAAGCTGCAAAGGGACCAATTTAGGTTTGATGTAAGGAAACTTTTCCTAACATTTAGAGTTATCTGAAAAGAGACTAGGTTGCCTCAGAAAGTAGTGAATTTCCTTTACAAGGAAGTCTTCAGGCAAAGGCTAATGACCACTTTTGTGATATGCCATAGAAAAGATGTGTAGACAGATTACATGTTAAACTACGTCATCTCTGAGATGGTCTCTAACTCTGTGCCTTTGTGATAGCTGGTGCTAAAGACCGAGATTAAACTGTAAGAATCTTTGTAAAATGAAATGGTGACTCATTTATTCTGTTACTGCACCTTTTTATTTATAGAATAATAACAATAATGATAATTATAACTGAACTTTGCATAGCACTATATATATATATATATATATATATATATATGAAGTAGAATTAACCTTATTGTCTCATTTAACCACATTGTCTCATTTGATCTTCACAAAAATTCTGTGAGGAAGGTATTTACAGAATAAGTAACTGAACTTCAAAGATATTAAATGATTTACCTAGAGTAACACAGTTAATGTCTGAGGAAAGATCCAGCCTGATGTCTTTCCCACTCCAAGTATTGGGCTGTAGCTGTTTTGTCACAGATGCCCGTTTCTTCTCTCATATTATGAAGTAGAGTGACATCTTGGGAAGGAGTTAGAGCTCAGGGTCAGGGTCAGGAAGACTAGTTCCTCTCTGCCAAATGCTGGTTATATGACCTTAGCAAGTTATGCAACTGCTCAGTACCCCAGGCCAGTGTCCAATCTAAGACTGTAAGGAATCTATCTATATTAGTAGGAGGAAATTCCTTACCTGGAGCTCCTTATACTGATGAAATTACAGGGTTGTTTTTTTTTTCTGAAGTAAATTTTCATTTTAAATACCCAAGTGGTTAGTAAACTATTTTGGAGGAATAGGACCATAGGAGAAGCATGGAGAAAAGTTTGTAGTTTTTTCCCATAGTGATTCCGATGGTAGAAAGGCTCAAAAACTTGGAGAAACAGTGGTTGTGGATACTAAACAGAGGAAACCATTCTGTAGATATTTAGGTTAATGGGCAAAGGGATGAGTTGATGTTATCAGTTGAGGATTTGGGGGGGAGTTTAGCCAGGTCCAGTGGGTACCAACCAGGCTATTATTCTTACTTAGGTGTGAGTTGAACAGGTCATGAATTTAGTTGGCAGCATGTATAATGGAAAGGACTGACTGACTTAAATAACATGTTAAAGGGATAGATATCTAAGAGAATTATATCTATTCTTTTAACATGTTATTAAGGCTCACTGTTGGCTATCTGTTCTAACTCCCGTATTTTATAGGTGAGGAAACTGAGTCCTAGTAACAAAGTCTCAAAAGTAACAAGCATAAAAGGTAGTATCAGAACTCAGAGACTAACTGGATTCATGGGAAAAAAAAGGAAAAGGTACAGGCAAAGATCAGAAATGTTAATTCTGATCATGAGGAGAATAGTAGTTTCATCAATAGAAACAGAGGTCAGGAGAGGAAGCTGATTTCAGGAGGAAGATAATAAAATAAAATGTAAATTGAATTTGAAATGCTTGCAGAATATCCAGTTGGAAAATTGATTGATTACTTATATGGAAGTAGTAACATGGAATCTGCAAAAGGAGTTTAAGCCTAAGAATCAAATCATCCACTAAAAGGTGATGGTTAGTAGTATAGTTAGTGAAAGGAAAGATTGAATTTGGAGGAATGACCACATTAAAGGAATAGAAAAGTTAACAAAGAAGTGATTATCAAAGTAAGAGGAAAATTAATACTATGCTTTGTCACTTAGACCTACAAAGAGAATTTTAAGGATGATAGGAAGATTGGTACAGTTTAGTGATGCTGAGAGGTCAAGAGGAGCGAGCACTAAGAAAAAGCTTTTTATTTTTCCATTAGTAGGTAATTATAATCCTAGAGCAAGCAACTTCAGTGAGATTGGCAAGAGTGAAAGTCAGATTGTAAAGGTAGAAAAATATGGTGATGAGATAATGGAATAGCACTTCAGAGAAACTGTGTGGCAAAGGAAGAAGAAAGCTAGGAATTTGGAACCAGGAGAGTCAAATGTGGATTTTTTTTTAGCATAAAGAAAACCAGATCATGTTTGTAAGCAGAAGAGAAGTAGTCATTTATATCCTCCCATAGAAGATGCACAAGAGGGGGCTATTTACAATATTAATATCTTTAAAAAGGTGGCTTTCTACTTTCAGTCTATTGAAACCTGGACATAGAAAATAAAGAATGGACCCCTGTTCATTATTATAAGTAAATCATATCTAGTATAGAGTAACTAAAACCAGTTCACTGACTCCAACTCAGCAATTCTTTCCATTGTACTTTTTATTTTTTAAATTTATTTTTATAATAGCTTTTTATTTTTTCAAATACATGCAAAGATAGTTTTCAATATTTGCTTTTGCAAAATCTTGTGTTCCAATTTTTTTCTCCTTCCCTCTCCCATTCCCCCTCATCTACCAGCAAGCAATCCAATATAGGTTAAACATGTGCAATTCTTCTAAATATATTTCCATATTCATCATGCTATGCAAGAAAAATCAGATCAAAAGGAAAAAAAAGATGAGAAAGAAAACAATACTACCAACAGAAATAAGAATAAAAGGGAAATACAAAGCTGGGAAAAATCTTTATAGCCAATGGTTCTGATAAAGGTCTCATTTCTAAAATTTATAAAGAACTGTATCAAATTTATAAGAATACAAGTCATTCCTTCATTGATAAATGGTCAAATAATATGAACAAACAATTTTCAAATGATGAAATGAAAGCAATTTTAGTTATATGAAAAAATGTTCTGAATCAAATTAAAACAACTCTGAGGTACCATTTCACACCTCTCAGATTGGTTAAGATTACAGGAAAGGATAATTATAAATGTTGGAGAGGACATGAGAAAACTGGGACACTAATGCATTGTTGGTAGAGTTGTGAAATGGTCCAACCATTCTGGAAAACAATCTGGAACTATACCCAAAGAGCTATAAAACTGTGCATACTCTTTGACCCAGCAGTGCCATTTTGGGCTTTATCCCAAGGAAATCATAAAGGAGGGAGAAGGACCTAAATGTGCAAAAGTGTTTGTAGTATCTCTTTTTGTGATAGCAAAGAATTGGAAAATGAGTGGATGCCCATCAATTGGGGTATTGTTGAACAAGATGTGGTATATGTAGGTAACTGAATAGTATTGTTATATAAAAATTATAAACAAACTGACTCCAGAGAGATTTGAAAAAATTTACATGAACTGATGCTGAGCGAAACAAACAGAACCAGGAATACATTATATACAATAACAGTGAGAATGTATAATGATCAACTATGAAAGATTTGGTTCTTCTCAGTGGTTCAGTGATCCAAAGCAATTCTAATAGATGTTGGGCAGAAAATGCCATCTGCATCCAGAAAAAAGAATTAAAGAGACTTAAAGTAAATCAATAGATGCTACATTCACTTCTTTTTTCTGTTTTTTTTCCTATCTCTCCCATGGTTTTTCTCTTTTTGCTCTGATTTTTTCTCTCCCAACATGATTCTTAAAGCAATGGGTATTAAAAATAAACTTATAGAAAAAAACAACATCAACAAAAATTAAAATACTATTCTCTGATCCACATTCAGTCTCTATAGTTCTCTATGAATGAAGATGACTCTTTCCACCACAAGGTACCTTTTACTTTCAAGTACCATTGCTATGTCATACTTTCCCAGGGCTCATCTTCCCATACTGGTATGCCTCCATGCCCACTGCTTCTCTCCCCTTTTCTCTGTCTTCTCTCTACAAACAATAACAGTTTATGCTCTTATGGATGAATGGCCAGGTCTCATGATAGGTAAGTTCCTTATCTTGCCATGATTATATGCAATGTGGATTGTATTCTATGCTACCCTTCCCCCAGCTCAATTTGCTCTGGGCTTAAGAATTCCTAGTTATGGATCTACATCATTAGAACCCAGCATGGGGTAGCAGAGTCCTGGATGGGCTGGTTGCTATAAAAGATTATAGGCTAATAACATAGAGCAGAAGTTTGCCTGGTGGGAGCTACAGCAGCCAACATTTATTGCTAATAGCTAAAGTATGTTGGGATAGAAGTAAAAAGTGGGATTCTCTAGCTTATGTCATAGAAGGAATAAGAGAAGAGTTTCTGAGGAGTTTCTCAACTCTGGCTGAGTCAACTAAGGCAATATGTGGGAAAAATAGAGATTTGGCTTAAAAAGGGAATAAATATAAAATCAAGTTAAATTTCAGAATCCGGGTTTACCAAACCAGAAGTATGGAGCCAATCAGAGACAACTAAGCCAAAAGTTCAGGCAATGAAACCTGGACCTGAACTGAAATTGGTTTACTGTGGGATCATGAGTAAGAGCAATTCTATGGTATAAAAGCTGAGGATGTGTACATTTCTTTTGATCAGATATGACAAAAGTCCTGTTTACATTAATGTCTTAAAGAGTCCATATCTTTGTATTTCTGTATCTAATCAAAGGAGGAAATCTAGAATGAAAATATATAGATATTAGTATAGAAAGGAAGGTCACCTCTTCTTTTATGGCAAGAGAGAAGGAAGAGATGATGGCTAAAAATATAGAAAAATCTGGAGGTGGTGAGGAGGGCACAGTGACAAGTATATGACAAGTGTATAAAAGAGGAAGGTTAGGGAACTAAGGCTAGAAAAATCTGAATTTCTTCTCAATAAAATAAGTGGGAATTTCTGCTAAATATGAACGAGTCAGAAATAGAATTAGGGGAATGAGGAGTGTGGAAAAGTTTTGGAACAATTATTGGGGGGAATGCAATAAGGACTTAATAAGAGAAACAGAGACAGACAGATATATATATATATATATATATATATATATATATATAGAGAGAGAGAGAGAGAGAGAGAGAGAGAGAGAGAGAGAGAGAGAGAAAGACAAAGAGATAGAGAGAGAAACAGAGAGACAGAGAGAGAGAGAGAGAGACAGAGACAGAGACAGAGACAGAGAGACAGAGACAGAGAGAGAGAATAAGATTGTTCAGCAATTGTGAAGTCTAGCTGAAATTTTCATATGGCAAATGGAAAGCTCACCTTGTTTGGTCCAAGATAGCAAAACAAGAAACATTAAATAGAAGTTAAGAGAAAGAGCTTTTGGTTCCATATAAGCAACAGCTTAGAACAATTCTAACAATGCCTAAATGCAGTGGAATTTCCAGGGAGATTTCATCATTGGCAGACTTCAAGTGAACTCACAGGAGATACTTGTCAAGGATGTGGTGGAGTGAATTTCTGCTTCCCCAAAAAAACAGTCATGGGTAGCATGAAATGGTTTTTATGTCATTTTCAGTTTTGAAATTTCATGATTCTGTGATTTTATTAAGTTGCAGACATATATACATATGTGTACATATTTTGTGGGGGTGTGAATATATGTAATAATATATATGAATTTGATAATATATATCAAATATATATTATATTTATATGTACATATATGTTTACATATATATTTGTATAATGAACTCAAAAGTTACATTTTTGTGACTATTTAGATATCCCTTGACAAGAAGCAGAGACTAGAACTACACTAGAAGGCACTGGGGGAGAGAAAATTATGAAAAATTAAAATTATATTAACATAGAAGGTCTAAGGCAAAGGTTCTTAATTTTGGATCTATGAACTTATGATTTTTTTAATTAAATATATTTATAATTATATTTGAGTATAATTTATTTCCTTTGTAAGCCTATGTATTTTACTTTATGTATTTAAAAAATATTATTCTGAAAAGGAGTTCACAGAATTCATCAGACTGCCAAAGAAGACCACAAGAAACAAAGGTTAAGAACCCCATGGTCTAAAGGTTGACTGGCTTCAAAATTTGATGAAGTAGATATTGGCCACTGAATTCTGTCAGGTGATCATTTTTGTTGGAGTAAAATCTATGTTCCTTCAGTAAATAGAAAATTTTAAAAAAACTTCAAAATATGTTTATATTCTCCACTATACAAACATATAGTTTGTATACCTGCATACCAAATTTGGACAAGTTCATATCATTTATCTTGAGCAATACATTAAGAGAAAGAGAATGCCAAAACAAATCCCCAAATCCTTCAAATGATGCTTGTCTTGGAATTGGTGTTTCAGGATTATGCCAGAGGTGAGACCATTATTATAATGAGATCCTTCTGGCAGATCTGCTAGGATCTCTTGAATGAAACAAAATTTATCCTGAATTTCAAGAAGTAGCAGGGTATATAATACTACATTCTGCTTTTACGTATACTTATCTATTCAGAAAATATTTGTATTTCAGGTAGAGAAATTTTCTTCTATACATTGACCATAATGTTATTTTCAAAGATCTCCAATATTAATAAATGATTATGTGTTATCTAGTATTCTAGGATTTCACATATCATGAATACATATGTATTATGCTATAGATTCCTCATTATTTTAGGTATAGATGATACTATATAAAGAAGTGGAAGATATGATCCTTGCCCTCAATAAGTTTATAATAAGTCTAACTTAGAAGATGTGATACAAGCACAAGCTATACTAAATTCAATATTTCCAAATGGACTACAATTCACTTGGATATTTTGATGAATCTGCTTTTCTTAATGTGAATAGATCATAAGTCATACAAACCATAACCCTTGATACCATCTCATTCCATGAAATTGTTGTTCATGATTTTCTATAATTCTTCCAGAAAGGAACTGCCTGATGTTCTAGGGGCACCTTCTGGTGTACAAGGGAATCTACTTGAGATGTTGATCTTCTATATTTCAGCTCATGTTCATCTTTCCTCTTTTCTGGTTAAACATGGTCTTGAATAATCAATGTCATCACTCCTAGCATGCAAGTCATCACTGATAACAAGATGTAGACTGCCTATACACAACACATCATTGCAATGCTCTTCGGATTGTTTGCAAATAGGACTTGTTTTAGATTTTGCTGTTTCATAAATTGCAATCATATAAGAAAAAATGGGATTAAAAAATGAAGTTTTTGAAGTAGGAAACAGATTGAAATTACTGAAAATTCAATACAATTTCCCAAGTGTGCTCCAGCCTACACTGGGGGAAGGACAGAGGAAGAAGAAAGAGGGTGGGAGGTAAGAAAGGAGGAAATGAGAAAGAAAAATATTTTGTGAATTAAAATTTTGTAATTTAAAAAGTCATAAATGAATTAGCTATCTCATTGGGTGTCATGATCTATAACCAGCTGGGTGTAGGAAGAAAAAGATCAAAGTTGTAGTCAGGAGAGATCAGGATTAAAACTCTGCTTCAAATGTTCATAATAATGTCTGCAAGTCTCTCTACCGGTAGTAGTTAAAAAGAGATGAATGAATAATGAATGAATGAGCAAAGCATTTATTAAGTAGCTACTATATGCAAAGTTCTGGGGACACCGGCAAAACATGATACAAATAAAGGAGTGCCTGATCTCAAGAAGCTCACATTCTAATGGGGGGATCCAACACACATATAGAAAACTCTCATAGTTCTCATGCTGGAGTGATAAAGCAGAGGCAATGACTGCTCCTTAATATCATTTCCACTGGTAAAATCATGTCTAATGTTGAACCATTGACAGTGTCAAGAACTTTGTTGTCAAGAACTTTCTCTTCTGAGTCTTCAGTAACTGTGGCCAAAGAACCTGGTAGAGCAGTTGTCAAGCCATGTCTATATTTCTCAGGATAGTGGTCTAGAGCAGTTAGCTGAAAGTTTGACTACTCTGGGGTTCTTTTCTGACTCCATCAGTGTTTAAGGGAGACAGTGGTCAAGGTGTGTTTTTGACTTATATGGCAAACACTGTTTCTTATCTCTCACTCAGAGTGCCTTCATGCTTCAACTAAGACTATCTTGATTATCATCAGTTGTGTCAGGTGACAGGACTGACTGGACCCTTCTCCACAAGTGTTGCTTCCAGGACGATGGTTATGAAAAATGGATAGGAAACAGGACTGGTGGTGTGGGGGATTCATTGAATTGGGAGATGATATATCATAAATTTTAAAGCACTATCTAATAAGAGTATTATTTTGCAAACATTTTTATTTATAAGTTTTTCTTGTATGGATGTTAGAAATATTGTGATGGACTTTATAGCTTTGCAGAACTTCAGGACTTTACATAACTAGTTCGCTGTCATTTTGAAAAAAAGGAATTGAAGAATTTTATAATCAATTGGCAAACTGTTTGGAATTTGCCCAAAAGTTCTTCCATAAAGCTGAACATAAGTTGAAAAAGATACTTTTATTGACCACAAATTTTTCCATTTAGTAGGTAATTGAACAAAGTGATGTCTGCCATGAAATCTTATATCAATTGAATGTACTGGTGTAAGACATTTTTAGAGATGAATCACTAAGGCTACATTTATCTTTCAGTTCCACCACCACCAGACAATAAAGATATCTTATGAGATCTTATAGTCACTCAATTGCCTATAAACTAGGTGGACATAAACATGTCTATGGTGAAATTTTAACAATTCTCTTCTCATGTTTTCATCAAGCATGTCATTCATGCATACGTATACTATTTCCTAAAAAGTTAGAAAGATGAAAAAAACCCAGACATAGGAGCCAATAGTTACTAATACCTTCTCAAATGCCTTGTTTTTCCCTTATTTTCTCCCAACAAAAACACCATTTGTGATTATTTTCATTCATTTTAGACCAATAGTTCTTAAACATTTGTAAGTCATGAACCTCTTGGATAGTCTGATGAAACCATGGAACCCTTCTCAGGGAAAATAAATTGGTTTTAAACACAAGAAATAAAATACCAAATATTACAAAGAAAATCAATTATGTCAAGATAATTATCAAAATGTTATTTGTTTTAAAGAACAAGTTCACTGACTAAAGGTTAAGAACCTTTCATTAGAATTGTTTCAAAATAATATTTCAGTATATCAAAGTATAATTAGTGTAAATTGCATAATACGTAATATATATTCTCTATTTCTAGGGATAGGATGAGGATTGAAAGGGTCAAGGAATATTTGACAGAAAAAGTGAAACTTGAATGAAATTTAGGTAGAAGATAATATCCTTGTTATTTCCTTTTTGTATTATAGAATCAAAATGCATTATGTATCACCATATATATATGAAGGATTTTTTTTCCAAAGGAAGTTTATACAAATCTTTTACTTATAAAGGTGTTCTATGATGGCACCTTGATATATTTAAAAGAAAAGTGTTAAAGAAGAAAAAAAAAAGAATAGCCAAGAGTTAGCATCTTAGGAGAAGTGGGTAGAAAGGGTATCAAACATATTTGAAATCCTATAATGTCTGGAGGAAAAGAAAATATTTCCAGGAAAGCTACCTGAACTGTTTCTCCATCCCTGCAACACAGTGTATAAAAATGCTTGACAAGGAATTCTCTGAATAACTTTCCAGATGTTGCTGTTGAGACATTCATGTGCTATCATGACAAACAGGGTGAAATTAAGTGAATGGCAGCAGAGTAGACACTAAAGTTTCAATGATTAGCTTGGCAGAACTCCACTATTGAACAGAATGCCCTCAAGGCTGAATAATCCGGAAGAACACCACCATACAAAGGTTAAACCCACTCGAAAAAAATCCTGCTCTAATCCCTCCCCAGCTGGAGCTCATTAGATTTGAAGAATGGAAGAGTCATATTTTCCTGAAATACACAGTAACAACGGAGGCCTAATTAGAGAGCAAAGGGTAGCAGCTTAGAGGCTTTTAATAAATTGGATGTCCCCAGTGTGCTATCATGTATTCAGTATGAAAGAAATGACAGAGTAATCTGAAGTGTTAATATGTACCCAATTTAGGGCAAATCATCTAAAGAAAACCATTTAACCTGTAATTTTCAGGTCATAAAACAAATTTTAACAAATGAAAGTGCTCTTTTCTAAGATGCCTTTAAAACATTTAGAAGAAAAGATTGCCTGACAATTGATAACTAGCCGATGTGATGTTAAGAAATATGGAAAGCACAGTGAATTTGTTTGTTTGTTTTTATCCTTCCTTAACATAAATTCTTCAATTGATTCTTTCAAGTCACTCAACCTCATTGATCCTTGAGAGTACTATTGAAAATTTTCAATAGAGTCAGATGAATTTATAATTGACTGAACATGCATGCTCCCTCCAGGGATGCACATCACAACTGCTGTCCAGAAGATTCTTATCCATTTCCTTTCACCAATTCACTGTAATGGGTTACTCCAAAGTGAGGGTAGCACTCTATTCCTCAATTATTTTTTAATTGTTTTGTTTTTCTGTACTTAGTGAACAGCATCAAATGGAAGCATTTCCATTTAATCTGAAGAAGAGGACCAAAGATAAAAAGATTTTGCATCTCTTGTCAGAGAGCTGATGGACTAAAAAATAGTGAATGAAAGACATCTATTTTTTGGACATGGACAATATGGGAGTTTATGTTATTAGATTGTGCACATATGTTATGAGGGTTTTATTTTTGTTTTGTTATGGGAGTGGGGGAAGGCAGAAGGAAATAGAAATAACAAATGTTTATAAAAATAAATATTTTAAGTGCAAACCCCCCCCCGTTTTGTCAAATTGAGTGGAATTGCTCTACCTACTTATTTTACCCCAATTATAAATGGGGTTTTGGTTAGTGAGACATCAAATATAATGTATAACAGGATAATTAAAAATAAGAATACATATGATTATGAACCTTTGGAATAAGACAGTAACTTTTATTGAGCATTAAATATATATATATATATATATATATATATATATATGAAACATTCCAAAAGAATTATAAATAATTCATAGTGGATATAGAATTATCTCAAGATCAGAATGATTTTAAATCCCAACTGTGACAATTATTGTCTTTGGGTCCTTGTTCAGGTCATTTAATCTCTTAGTGACTTAGGTAACCCTATAAGACCTGAAATTGAAAAAAAAGTTATTAATCTTCATTGGTAGAAGATATCTCCTCTCCTGAGTTAAAAAAGTAACAAAATAAAACAAAAATCAAACTTATATCACATCACAAATTAGTGAATTTTGGTCAAAAGTTGACCTTCTAACAATAAGAGTGGAGCCTATTTCTCAAGTATTTGACAAAAACCATTGGGAAAAAAACAGAAAGCAAATTGACAGAAAATAAACATGAACCTATATCTCACAACATATACCAAGAAAATTTTCAAATGAGTCCATAACTTAGAAATAAAGAGTGACATCATTAACAAATTAGAGAGGCATGGAAAAAACTTCCTGAAAGATATAGGAAATGGGGAAGAGTTCCTGAACAAATAAAAGATAGAAAGGTCCACAAGAGGTAAAAATGGGATTTCTTGATTACATAAAATCAAAAAAAGTTTTTAAATAAATAAAATTAATACATTTGAAGTTTTAAGAGAAGCAAGAAATTTGGGGAATGTTCTGCAGTAAATTTCTCTAATAATGGCCTCATTTCTAAGATATCATTCAAATTTTTAAGGAGAGCCATTCCCCAATTGATAAATGGCAAAAGCCTAATAAGAAATTATCAGAAGGAAAAGTCAAGGTATCAACTACCATACAAAAAAATAACAAAGAACTGGAAACTACCAGATTATCCAATAATGAGACAATGACAAGATGTTTTTGTATGTGAAGTTCAGAAATATTATTGTCATAAGACATAATAAAAGGGACAGCTTCAGAGAAGCCTTAAAGGACCTTGGAGAATTCCTTAAAGGAATGGAGAATAAAAAGAGAAAAATCCTAAGAACAATTTATATACTATCAACAACATTGAAAAGGGAAGGAGGAGGAGGAAAAAGAAGGAAGGAAGGAAGGAAGGAAGGAAGGAAGGAAAGAAAGAGGGAAGGAAAGAAGGAAGAAAAGAAAAAGGAAGAAAGGAAGGAAGGAAGGAAGGAAGGAAGGAAGGAAGGAAGGAAGGAAGGAAGGAAGGAAGGAAGGAAGGAAGAAAGGAAGGAAGGAAGAAAAGAAAAAGGAAGAAAGAAAGAAAAAAGAAAACCTGCACTTTGAAAGACTTAGGAACAGCATTCAATGTAATGATCAGCCAGTTTTAAAAGACTACCTGCCTCTGAAAAGAGAGATGGTTTCATGATTTCACTCAAGGTGTAGATGAAACATAAACTTTCCAAAGTGGTCACTGGGGGAATTTGTTTTTGTTTTGAGTATTCATATATATTAAGTGTGATCATGGAAGCATCTTTTTAAATAAATAAAAGAGATCATAAAAATAATCAGAAAGAAACATAGATAAATTATACAACTTCAAAATTACATATTGAGTTTATTATTCTTATTATTTTTAAAAGGAAAAACAAACTGTATATAAAGACTTGTTTCATTTAAAATCCTGGTTTTCTGTCTTACTTTATGTATGTAAATTATCATTTTGTTTGAATATCCCTGGTTATAGTTTTAGAAATAAGATAATTTATTAATTTAAAAAATTAATAATTAAAAATTTTAATTTCTCTATCACTCATGCAAGGCAAATTTCCTAGTTCCTTTATCATAACAGTCATCTAAAAAGGAGCTGAATCTGAAATCCATTTAAGTAGTTTCATTGTGAACTGATGTCATTGAAAATCTATCGCAGGAATTGAAGGAAAGATAGTCAGTTAATCACATCTAACTGCAGTTACTGAGGAATTCATTATAACATAATAGCTATGAATTGATGAATTACTGTAATAGTTGGCTAATGTTTGTGCCTTATTTGCTTAAGTTAGACACATAGAATATGGTTCTCTAAAGGTTTATATCAAACTTTCTTAAATAATCAAATATGATTTTAATTCTCAATTTAATTCATGAAACACCTTTTAACTGCCTACTAAGTGCAAGGAGGCATGGAGTTAAAAGGAAATTTAAAATGGTCTATGACACCCAGGTTATTACAATCATTTATGGGATACAAAATGCACATAGTTAGGTGCATGATTTAGGGAGAAGGAGAATGCTAACAACTATATGTGATCAGAAAAGGCTCCACATAGGAGATGGTACCTTTGCTGAGTTTTAAAGGAACTTAATTTTGTTGTGTAGACATACAAAGGTAATGCATGACAACCTTGAGATAAGCCTGTACAAAGCCACTAAGATGGGAAATGGATATCAAATTTAGGGACTAGCAAGTAAGCCAGTTCGACTGAAAAACATCACGCGAGATCAGTCTGGTAAGTTTGTTTCTTTGTTTTACTAATAATGCCTCACATCAGATTGTGAAGAGCTTTCAGGGTCAGGCTAAAGACTTCATATTTTATCCTAGAAGCAATAAAGAAGTAGTAAAGATTTTTGAGGATGACAATGGCATAATCACATTATCCCTTAAGAAAAGTAATGGAGTGAAGAGAGAAAAGAGGAAAGAGCTAAAAACAAAATCTTGAGGCTCAATTTGACTTAGAATGCAGAAAGAAATGAACCATAGGAGAGAAAGAAAGAGCGATCAGATAGGTATTAGCCATTAGAATTTAAATTTCTTCAAAGTAAGCTTTGGTGTCTACCAAAGCTCTTGGAACATAGTACATTTTTAAATAAATCCTTGCTGATTGATTAGTTGAAAGGCAAGAGAATGAGGAGAAAGCATCATAGAACACAAGAGAAGAAAGAACATAAGAGCCAAAGGAGACTGAAAAGCATAGGGGAAAATGTGCTGGGAAAAGACCATTGGATATGAGGATTAAGAAGCCATTATTCATTGTTAAAAATGGAGTCTAGATATAGTGGTAGGGATGGAAGCCAAATTACAGAAAGTTTAGTAATGAGTGGGAAGTGAAGAAGTAAAGAGAATGAGTAGAAACAGCTCTTTCCAGAAGTTTGGAATTAAAGAGTAGTTGAGATGATAAAATGATAGCTTCAATTCAATTTAATAAGCATTTATTAAGCATACTTGAGGCATTCATGGACTTACTTGAAATGCCAGATACTTTTGTTTTCATGGTTTACACAAGTTTTCAATTAAAATGTAGCCCCACACTGTGGAGCCTGAGGAACTTATTGTAGAGAGGTCTCAGGTCAGTCCATAAATGATAAAACTAATAAACCGTGGTAAGCATTTGTTTTTCACTGTTATTTACCAGGGTCAATACTAAGCACTGCATGATATATCTATAGCACATTTTCTGTATCAAAAAGACTGGCTATGATCCCAGAATGTTCTTTCTTTCATATAGGTCTAAATGCATCACTCCTCACTCAAAATGTGGCTCAGTGTGACTCCTAAGCCTCCTTCTGGAACTCGCCCATCCCGCTGCCATCTCACTTCCACCTGTTTCCTCCTCTGGTTGTTGAGTTCTGCCTGAAAATCCATTTGAGGAAATACCAGTCCAGCCATGCTCACTACAGACCTGGGTCAGCCCATGATCATCTAGACTCCTTCCTTATGTTGCTCCTACAAGGAGACTAGTCCACTTTTCAGTTCCATTCTATATGAGTTATCCTCTTCTAATAGGATGTCTACATCCAGGGCCATCTCCAATTGTCCTGATCATATCTTGCCACTGGACCAGCTGGCTCCAGAGGAGAAAATGAGGCAGGTAACTTTGCACAGCCCTCCCTCATTTAAATCTAATTCACTTGTACATCATGACATCATGTCCCTGTTCTCATAGTGGTCTTCGAGAATGAAAAACAAATAATAAGCTCTCTAAAAGAAGGAAGTGTTTTTCTTTGTGTTTATATTTTTATTCCTAGAAGTTAGTTCTGTTCCTATCACATAGTAAGCTCTTAATAAAGGTTTCCTCTATTTTTCTATCACAAATTTTTCAAAAACTCCCTGTTGATTAATAAATAAAGTTTAGACTCTGCTTAGAATTTAAACCCCTTCACACTGTGACAATTCTTCATCTTTTATTTTATACCAATGGGCCCTCTCTCTAAGAGTTTAGATCTGAGGGAATCCAGGACACTTTTTTAGTGTGTCCTCCAAAAAGTCCTTTGCAAAGTGTGTTTATTTATTTAACAATAAGCTCTGGAAAAAATATGTATTCATTACATACTTTTGAATGTAATTTGTTTAATTAACATTTTTCTTCACTTTCTAGATCTATAAATCAATAAAACAATAAATCAAGCCCTGATTTGTAGCATTTTATGACTTCCAAAATATAAATGTTCACATTAAAAATTTAAAAATCAGCTTTCCTGAAACTGAAGAATTGGTTCCAGCACACCCCTGTCTCTGCATTGCTTGACATTGTACAAATACTAATGGAAAGCATGGACTATCCACTAGTTATTACTTGTTTTCATCCTGTGATCAACCCAACTTCTTTTCCAGTCATTCATTTGGTCCTTTACCCTATTTCTCCCATACAATTATTTGTTGGAAATGTGTTAGAGGTTGTGTATTTTCTTATACCCCTATTCGTGCTCTTTGGATGAAATTCAACTTAAATTCTTCAGAAACTGATAATCTATTATTTGCAGCTATCTGGTCTCATCATAAGAATATTAAGAAAAAAAATCCTTTAGTTTAGGGGAAAGATTAAGGGTCATGAAATATACTGCACAATTTCCTAAAGGTAATCCTTATTTTATATTATTCCGTTATGCACACTCTACAAACTAAGCAAACTGGACAACTTGCCACCCAGTGAATAAACACTGTATTCCCATTATTTTTGCTTTGTTCATTTGGTTTATTATGTCTTTAAATACCCTAACTCTTATTTTTCGCCTGTCAAATTCAAAGCAAAAGTCAACAGACCACTTCTATGACAAGTTTTGATTTATGATGACCTCACTCAGATCTCACAGAGCTGTTTTGGGTTTCTTAATCATGTAATATTTTATTTTATATTTGTGATTATTATATCTAAGATTTAGATTTGTGATTGTTGTATCTAAGATTTGGGATAGTTCTGTGAAGAAAGGGACTATACCTTTTCCTAAGTCCTAGCACAGTGCCTTACATACAATTAATAAATGTTTATTATATTTCATAGGGATAAGTTATGGTGAACAGCATTGACATACTACTCAATATATGATGTGCACATAGACAAATCCTTTACAGATATATAGAATGTAAGTGAATATACAGCCTAAGTATCATAAAGGCACAAAACATTTGTCCCAGGAAATAATCCCAAATACAAAGTCCAATGCCCAAGGAGCTGCCTCATAAAAAGAGTTCTTTTTATAATATGGACTTCTTTGAAAACTAAGGCAATATCAACTTATAGAATTACCACTACAATCTGTGTGATCAAGAAAGCTGAACTGTAGCAATCATTCAGAATTTTTTTTCTTAAATCCTTTTTTTCAACTTTTCAACTCTCAAATCATTTTGGTAGAAGGAGCCCAACCCTTCTTCTTCACTTTTTAATAAATATATAATTTTCTATTTAATATTCAAAGGGAAGGAATCAATACAAGAAAATTTTCTCATGGGAACCCCAAAAGTTTTGTGGAACATAATTGGGCAAATATTGTCACAGACACAATATCTTATGTAAAAGATCATTATCCCAGAAACAGAAAAATAGGCATTGCCAAATTATAAACACTAATCATGGAAAGAGCAGCCTGTGAATCTTGTGTAAGATCCTTGTAGAATCCCACTGGTTCTTGGAATACATAGAGATTCCAATTTTTGTGAGAACACTATTTTCATATGAGCTCAAAGTTTTGGTCCTTCATCATTGTTTTCAAACCAGTTATTTGGCATTGCACACAGCCTGACTTCAAGCTACAATTCCAGCCTTACTGTATATCACTAACCCTCTCACACTATCACAATCCAGCCAAATTAGCCTTCTCTGTTTCCCATACACAATACTCTATATGGCATCTCTGGATCTTTGCACTGACTGATGAAATGGCTTCCATTTACCTCTGCTTCAGAGCCTCTCCCTTCCTTTAAAATTCGGCTCAGGCAAGGATTTTCTTCTACAGGAAAATTTTCCTCATCCACCCCTTCCCCAACTGCTTGTATCCTCCCTCTTTTAAATACAAACTGGTTAGTATTTAACTATTTGCATGCATGTGTTTGTGTGTGTGTATAGACTTGTTCTTTTTATTTGATTGTTGATTGTATATTTATCAATCATTTATGTTTGTTCATTTATTTATATAATATTATTTTAGAATATCAACCAATCAATCAATAAACATGCATTAAGCACATATTATGTATCAGGCACTATGTATATAGTGTATATTCTCTTTATTTGATTGTTTATTGTTTCTCTTTATCATTTGTTCATTTATTTATGTAATATTCTTATTGTTGTTGATATCACTTTCTCTACCATTAGAATATCAACCAATCAATAAACATGTATTAATTATGTACCAAGCACTCTGATTTTAAAAAAGGCAAAAATAATTCCTTACCCTCAAGGAGCTATCAAAATAACTTAAGCTCATGGCATGCAATGTTTATTTTATTCTTGGTATTTGTGTCCTTAGTACCTAGTACAGTACCTGATAGATAATAGGCACTTAATAGACACTTCTTGATTGATTTAAAAAGTTTTAAAATATCCTAAATAGAAACCTTTTGTTTCTACCACTTTTTACCTTGCTTGCCTTGCCATTTTCTGATACAGTCGAAGTAGCCTAAACAGGACAATGAATACTATGTTCCATCTTCCCCTAAGCCTGATTTATATAACATGAAAATATATTTATCATATTTGCAAAGAACATGGTTAGTACTGTCAGTTAATCTGCTGAAATATTTATTTCAAGTAGAAATAAGTCCCTCCTAGGACCTTCTTCAATCACTTGGACCTTTTGCTAGATTAATTGATTTAATATGTATTGAGATCTTCTAATGTATTAGACATTGTATAATATATTCAGAAATTATTACCTTGGCATATTGCACAAACGGTAAGATAATTTTTGTCTTATTTGGTAGGCAGTCTGGGCAGAATGGTTTCAGAGAAGATCAAGAAAATTCATTTTTTTCATCATGAATCTAGTGAATAGCTCTGCTTGCATTGTAGATGAAATTCAGAAGCCTATGAGAAATCATGAGCCCAAAGCCAAAGAATGTCTGGATTTTTGCTGAATATGATTCTTACAGATGTGTTCAAATAGCAAATTAAACTATGTTGGAAGATTTAAGGCAAAGGAGAAGGCACAATGCACTTTCAGCAGTCCTCTCTTATCAGAAGAGAAATATGGTAGGTGGAACCCAGCCTGATGAAGTGCAAATTAAGCACAGATAGCTTCCTTCCCTCCTTGATCCTGTCATTCAGTATATAAGGAGCCTGTTGAAGAAAATTGTCTCTGTTTGGTTTGAATGTTCATTTTGCTAGTTTTCCTGGGACATTTAATGGATATTATTGATTTGCAATAGCTTCTCCATAAAGGTGACATCTTGCCTTGAGAAATTCCTGCAATAAGAAACACATTTCATCTTCCACATGACATATATGCGATGGCCTATTTTAATCTATTGTAATTTAACTTATGTGTTATTTTTGATAGGAAGAAGGACTTGTCCTATTATCTCATTAGTATTAGGAATTCCTAGTTCCATCTACAAATGAAAGAAGGCAATTTCTCTACAATTTTAAGAGTTGCTTAGAGCAAGACTTCTTACATTTTTCCCAATCATGACCCCTTTTCACCTTTTATATGAACTGGGTATATAGGTATGCAAATCAAACATTTACTAATAATAAAGCATAAGAAATTTATTTTAAAACAATACTTTGGTATATGTATAATTTTACCATTTACCATATAAATTTACCATTGAAGACAAATGAAATTTGCATACTGATGAGATGGATGCACTTGTTTATTTTTACATAAAGAATTAAATCATGGCACAATATTTGATGATACCTTTTACTGCTGCCAAATTTTTCCAACCACCATATTCAATTATATTGTGTCCCATAGTTTAAGAAACACTTGCCTAGAGCACCAAGATGTTAAATGTTAAGGGTCAAAGATGAGATGTTAACCTTGGTTTTTAGAACTCTAAGGCTAGCTCTCTACATAGTATGCAAATTGCTTCTTAAAAATTAATGCTAATTTAACACCTCTAAAATAGTTTCAGTAATACATAAAGGTGAAAGTTACCGAGCCCACAGAGATCATCTAGTTCAAGGCTCTAACTTTAAAAATGAGGAAACTGAAGTTCAGAAAGAAGAATTTGCCCTAAATGACACAACCAGTAAGTGACAGAGCCAGCATTCAAAGCAATGTCCAATGTTATTTCCATCATACCATCAAATATAAATATGTTGGAGATATACTCGGAAAAGCTCCTGATCAATTTGATCAGATTTAATGAGAGAACATGTTATAGATCCTTATGAGATCAATTAGATCAGTTTGAGTTCCCTTACCATCACTCTCTCCACTAAAGACCAATTAGGGGAGTTTTCTATGTCATTTCAGGAACAATATAAGGGTCCTCTGTGCATCATGAGTGGTGTCCTTCCAAAATAATCTATACCCCAATTTCATCAAGTTATTGGGAGGAACTAGAAAGCTGATTAGTGGACTTTTTTCTTTTTACTCCACATAAATAAATAAAAAGAAAAAAATTTAAACCTTCATTTAGATGAATTGCACATGTTTAACCTAAGCTATATCAGATAGTCTGCTGGTTTGGGGAGGAGGAAGAAGGAAGAGAGGGAGAAAAATTTGGAACACAAGGTTTTGCAAAGGTGAATGTTGAAAAATAATTTTGCATGTATTTAGAAAAATAAAATACTATTTAAAAAAAAACCTCAATGTATAGGTAGAGTCAAGTAACCAACAAAATAGAGCACTGGATATTTTCTCCAGCCTCCACTAACTCTTCAAAACAACATCAAAAAGAAGTGAGTGCAAAGTGCTAATCCTTAATGGTGGTAGAATTTATTAATCCCATGAATCCCAGAAATATTTAGCAAAAAAATAACAACAACAACAAAAAAACACTTGAGTATACAATGGCAAATCTTCCCAAGAGACAAAAGAAAGGGAAAAAATTGAGAAGACAAGTTTTCTGAATTGAAAACAATCCAGAACAAAAGAAGTAAAAAAAATAATAATAATGCTAAAAAGAACATACAATCTTTATATAAGCAAAACACATTGATCTCAAATAGAGGCTGTATAGAAACACTTAAGGTCCACTGAAGAACATGATAATTTTTTTTTTCAAGTCCAAATCCTTTATTGTCTCCTTCAAAGTCTTGTCTCTTTTCCCGGGGCCCAGTTAGCTTTTTTTTTTTTTTTAATTTTATTTTATTTTTAATAGCTTTTTATTTACAGGATATATGCATGGGTAACTTTTCAGCATTATCAATTGCCAAACCTCTTGTTCCAATTTTTCACCTCTTACCCCCCCACCCCCCTCCCCTAGATGGCAGGATGACCAGTAGATGTTAAATATATTAAAATATAAATTAGATACATAATAAGTATACATGACCAAAATGTTATTTTGCTGTATAAAAAGAATCAGACTCTGAAATATTGTACAATTAGCTTGTGAAGGAAATCAAAAATGCAGGTGTGCATAAATATAGGGATTGGGAATTCAATATAACGGTTTTTAGTCATCTCCCAGAGTTCTTTTTCTGGGCATAGCTGGTTCAGTTCATTAATGCTCCATTGGAAATGATTTAGTTGATCTCGTTGCTGAGGATGGCCTGGTCCATCAGAACTGGTCATCATATAGTATTGTTGTTGAAGTATATAATGATCTCCTGGTCCTGCTCATTTCACTCAACATCAGTTCGTGTAAATCTCTCCAGGCCTTTCTGAAATCATCTTGTTGGTCATTTCTTACAGAACAGTAATATTCCATAATATTCATATACCACAATTTATTCAGCCATTCTCCAACTGATGGACATCCATTCAGTTTCCAGTTTTTAGCCACTACAAAAAGGGCTGCCACAAACATTCATGCACATACAGGGCCCTTTCCCTTCTTTATAATCTCTTTGGGATATAATCCCAGTAGTAACACTGCTGGATCAAAGGGTATGCACAGTTTGATAACTTTTTGAGCATAATTCCAAACTACTCTCCAAAATGGTTGGATTCGTTCACAACTCCACCAACAATGCATCAATGTCCCAGTTTTCCCGCATCCCCTCCAACAATCATCATTATTTTTTCCTGTCATCTTAGCCAATCTGACAGGTGTGTAGTGGTATCTTAGAGTTGTCTTAATTTGCATTTCTCTGATTAATAATGACTTGGAGCATCTTTTCATATGACTAGAAATAGTTTCAATTTCTTCATCTGAGAATTGTCTGTTCATATCCTTTGACCATTTTTCAATTGGAGAATGGCTTGATTTTTTATAAATTAGAGTTAATTCTCTATATATTTTGGAAATGAGGCCTTTATCAGAACCTTTGACTGTAAAAATATTTTCCCAGTTTATTGCTTCCCTTCTAATCTTGTCTGCATTAGTTTTGTTTGTACAAAAACTTTTCAGTTTGGTATAATCGAAATTTTCTATTTTGTGATCAGTAATGATCTCTAGTTCTGCTTTGGTCATAAAGACCTTCCCCTTCCAGAACATGATAATTTTAAAAAATAGACGACTGTAATTCAATAAATAATGCAAGAAAACATCCCAGAATTTCTGAATTCAAAAACAAAGCATCAATCAAAAGAATCTGCAGATCACCTCTAGAAAAAAAAAAACCTGTTTCAAACTCAAAATGCCAAAAAAGTAATTTTTTGGGGGGGAGAAAAAGGTGAAGTATTCGTTATATCCTTATTTCTCTCTTTAAAAAAATTCTATATCGTGTTAGCATTATATGCTCCAGTGATAAGATTGAAGTGTTGAGATAGTGAGGGAAAGAAAGATGCCTGCAGTAAGAGGCAGCTCCTTGCTAAATAGTTGTGTGACTTAGAATAAATCATTTCAACTCAATTACCCATTACATCTAAGATCCTTTTCTGCGTTACCATCCATAGACACTCAACCCCAACTTAATTGCAGTTCTATAGTTCATTTTAGATTTCTTTATTTCTGAGTAGTATCATACTCAAACTATCCAAAAATTCTTATAATCTATCTTAAAACTCTTAAAATATGATATTTGTTGAGTCATTTTGGTTGTGTCTAACTCCTTGTGATCCCTTTAGTGTTTTCTTGTCAAAGATACTGGATCGGTTTGCGTTCTCCAGCTCATTTTACAGATGAAAAAACTGATTAAGTGACTTGCCCAGGCTCACATACAGGTTTGAACTCAGTCCAATGCTCTATCCACTGAGCTACCTAGCTGCCAAAATATCTCATAGCCTAAGACTTAAATTGGACAGGATTACATGACATTGTCTTATTTAAAGATCTAAATAGATATGGAAAAAATTTATTAGGTGCTTACCATGTGCCAGGCGTAGAAGTAAGCCCTGAAGGTACAAATATAAGCAATCATAACAGTTCCCTACCCTCAAGAAGCTTATGTTCTGTTAGGGAAAGACAAAACATAAAGGGGTGGGGGCAAGGTTGCTGATAAGGAGACAAGGAATTTTTGAACTGGTAAATAAATGAGCCTGGTGGGGGCCTTCAGGACATGGCTCTTCCTGCTAGAGACTTAAAGCACAAAAACAGAGACCCAGAATTCTGATGTCACTTCTCATATCCAATCAAGGCCAGGTACCTAATTAATTATGAATCTTCCTCTAAAGACTTAGTCATAGATAAATTGTGTGTGCATATTATATATGCACATCATACATGCATGTATGCATGCACATTATATATGTATATATCATATACACTATATATATTATATACACATGCATACATGTACACTATATATTCACAACTGCACTGAATGAACAGGCTTATTTTCACTTCTTAAAAGTGAAATGTTCTACAATGAGAAGTATACACAGAGGGAAGAAAAAAGCCCATTTCCCACTTTACTTTGCTAAAATAATATTACAGAAGTTGCTACATACCAGACTTTGGAGTCACTTGTAACTTATGCTCTTTATGGAAGATATAAAAAAGTCATGAGAAACTAGAAATAGGTGACAGTCAGTCAGAGAGAAGAGACAGACAGACATAGATGGGCAGAGAGAGGAGACAGACAGACAGACACAGAGATGGAAGACAGACAGATAACAGAGAAAAGAGACAGACATAGAGAGGAGAGAGATAGACAGATATTAGAGAAAAGAGACAGACACAAATGGACCAGACAGGCAGACAGACACAGGACAGTCAGAAAGATAGACACAAACAGATGTATAACAGGGAAAAGAAAGATAGACAGATAGATAGTGAAAAAAGATAGATACAAGCAAACAGAAAGGAGAAAGATATAAAACAATTCAGAGAGGCTGAACCCTAGACACAGAAATGCAGAGACAAAGTTCTATCCTTCTCTTTCATTATTACTTATATTCTCTGTCTTCCTTAACCTTCCTTTTTTCTCCCCCTCCTCTAATAGAAATTGGACAGCATCAAGAATCTCTACTTCTGGGAGAACTTAGGAGACTCAGAAGATAGTGCTGGACCCATTTGAGAGCTTCTTGAAAATGAAGAGCAATCAATTGGCCATTTGGGGGAGAAGTGAGCTAGTTCTGTAGATTTATTTTTGAGGCCATTACTGGCGATTAGTTTGGATAATCAATGGACAGCCCATGAGGTCTGTTGGTATCCTTACCATGTCAAAAGATCAAGAAGAAAGCCTCTTAATCATTGTAATGACTCCTCCTCTATCAGAAAATTTATGGAAGGCCATGGGAAAGAGGAAAAAAATACAAGGTGCCATGGGTAAGGTGCAATTTACTTCAGTAGAATAAGTGCTAACATAGAGGAAATCATAAATTCATAGAAGTATAGAAAAATTTTTACATTTTTCTCACTTACTCAATAACCATTTATCAAGTGCTTAACATGGTGCCTGGCATTGAGTAAGTGCATACTGAATACCTGTTGACTTGTTTACTATGTGCAAAACAGTGCTAGAAAATGAAGAAAATATTGTCCTGCCTTCAGAGACTTTGACATTTAATGATGAGATACCATAAACATATGAAATTGGGGTAAGGGGACATTACAAAACTAGAAAACAAAATTCATGGCTAAGGGTGAAAACTATGAATCTAAGTGAACCAAAAACATAATCAGGTGTTTATTATTTTACATATTGTTTTTTTTTTCATTTTGAAGATTCACTTTAAATCAGTTGAACATAATTTATTAAAATATGATCTTTTTAATAATATTTTATTTTTTCCAAGTAAATATATAGTTTTCAATATTAATTTTTGTAAAACTTTTGTGTTCTAAATTTTCTTCCTCCCTTCCTTACCTCTCCCAACCCCAAGACAGCAAGCAACCTGATACAGGTTAAATACGTGCAATCTTTTTAAATATATTTCCATATTTGTCATGTTGAGCAAGAAAAATCAGATCAAAAGGGAAAAAAACACAACAAAGAAAAAAAATAAGCAAATAAACATTTCACATTGCTTCTAAAAAGAAATGGTAAATAATAGCATTCAAGGAATAAATTAGTACTGTCTGCCAAAATGATACTATAATTCCATATTTTAGTTATTAATAATTATAGCTAACATTTATACAGTGCTTTAAAGTTGGCAAAGTCCTTAACAACTATTATCTCATTTTATCCTCCCAATAATGCTGGGAAGTAAATGTTATTATTGTTTCCATTTTACACTTGAGGAAACTGAGGCAGACAAATTTTAATTGATTCATTCCAAGCCATGTGGCTATTAAGTGTTTGAAGACATATTTGAATGTAGCTCTTCCTGGCTCCTAATCCCTTATGCCATCCATTGTCTTACCCAGTTGCTTCAAGTTGCATATTAAGGGAATTGATATGAAATGCATAATAGATTTCCAATTTAATTGATATAACCAAGGAAGAGGCAGCAGAACTTAGGGTTTGTGATAATTTGGGGGGTTGTCTTTGAAATATATACATACACACATAGACACACACATCCTAAAGAAAGGATCATGCAAAGAGTATTGAACTAAGGATACAGGGAGTGTTCAGGGAGACTAGCACCTCTGGTGTGAGGGCTTATGGATGCCACCTGTGATGTCCTTGGTCCTGTTGGAAAAGAAAAATGAACAAGATTAAGAAGAGCTGGGTTTTAATTCCAGTTCTGTCAACTGGTAGTTGTGTGACAGAGAGGGAATCATTTTATCTGTTTGGGACCCCATTTTCTCATTGGGAAAATGAAGGGATTAAATTAAACTGATTTTGATGATACTCCCAAGGAATAAAAAATTCATATAAGAGGAAAAGAATTTGGAAGATGGAGTGTAAAGGAAAGAGATTTAGGACTGAAAAAGGAAAAACAAAATAGTTAATGAGGGAGAAGAAGTAGGACTGGGGGACAGTGGGAGGAATCTGAGCAACTTTGTCAGATTTTATTTAGAATCCATATCAGAATCTCCTTCCCTGGTATGTCCTGACCCTGGAGCCTCCTGTCACTCACCCAGTTCCCCCACTTTTATCTGAAGCCTCTTTTCTTCCATTACATCAAACAATGTAGTGTTTATAATTCAGTGCAAACATGAACAATTTACTCACTGTCTTTGTTTGAGTATCAAAGCATTAACAATCTTCCCCCAGCTCTACAAGCCAATCTATTATCTAACTCATACATGATCAATGGTTGTTTGCTCTGTAGCTAAGATAAGGTGCTCTTATTTCTATTGTTAAGTGGCCCATTCCCTCAATCCTCTCCCAATAAGTATTTCAAGACCCTAGAGGACAGACATTATTAGCTAATTGAAGTTAGTTCCCACACCCAAGAGGGTGAAAGTCAATGGTAGCTGAAAGCTTTAAAATCAAAGAATCTCTGAATTGGAAAGGATTCTAGAGGTCATTTTATGGACAGATAAATAACACAGTAGACAGGCCTAAAGTTAGGAAAACTTGTTTTCCTGAGTTCAAATCTGGACTCTGGAATTTATTAGCTATGTGATCCTAAGCAAGTCACTTCACCCTATTTATCTCAGTTTCAAATAGCAAACCACTCCAAAATATTTGCCAAAAAAAATCCAAAAAACAAAACAAAACCAAAAAAAAAAAACTATAAATGAGGTCATGAAGAGTCAGCCATAACTGAAATGACTCAACAACAATAAATGGGAACCATAGAATTGAAATGAATTTAATTGAATAATGAGCAAGGAGTCCTAGGTGAATATACTACAGGCAGAGAAAGGAATTGTTAAATGTTACCATGAATCTAGTAATCAGAAATGATCATTTCTCTTATTTTTAATATAATCTTTCTAATCTTACAGCATTTAGGAGGAATGTTGGATAGAATATAAACAAAAAGAAATTTCTTTTCCCTTTCTAAGAGAAAAAAACCTATTCTGTTTCTGCTCTCCTTTGTTTCCTGAAGTCCAATAACTCAATTCCATTTTAACATTTATTTGGCCACCAAATAAAAAAAGAATCCTGTAACTCATTAAGAGTAAGGAGAGAAGTCCTGTAAGCAGAGACAAAAAGATTCTACAGAAGCTCACTTAAAGGCAAAATGATTTATCAGGGGAAAAAAAAGGCAGTGAATAACTTGATGATGCAATGATCTCATCTATGATGTGTGCCGAAACAATTAATTAAAAATAAATGATAGCAAAAAGCATTTTGCAAAGATAAAGTACTATGGAAATGCTAAATACTAATACAAGGAAATTTAAGTAACTGACTTACAAGTGTTTTATGATTGAATTTCTGACTAGTCAATAATTTTTAAAAAGCATTGCTTTACTTAATTCATTCAAATTTAAAGAACCTAAGTAGGGATAATAACAGGGATGGATATTTTCCAAGGAAACATTAATTTGACAAAAATGCAAATTATTTATGATTTTACATAACTTTAAGGAGATAAATACATAAGAGCAATCTTCTGGAAGCTTCTTATTTTAGCAATAGGTTTAGAACAAAAGCTGGATATGGTTTAGTAATGTTAATGTGCCTTTTGAGACCTTTTCATCTGCCTATTTTTAGTTACCACAAATATATTAAAATGACTGAGAAATGTTGAATATTGTTAGATGTCACTAGGAATCCAGTAATCAGAAATGATAACGTCTTTTATTTATTACATAATCTTCCTAATCTTACAGCATCTGGGAGGTTTGTTGGGTAGAATATAAACAAAGAAAATCTCTTCACTTTCCATATAAATATAAATTAGCACAAGAGGAATGATCACATGGAAGCTTCATTCTTAAAAGTCTCAATCATCTGCTAAGAAGTGGGAATGGGGCCTTCTCAACTCAAATATCCTAGTTAGTTAAAACTTAATTCAGTAAGATGGTAGCTCTTATACCCTCTTTCAGGTCAAACTCCAAAGAGGGTTGCCCCTGATTGAGATCACCTTTACTCAGGTTGGATTTCAGCTTTGAGAATTTGAAATCTATATGAGCAGCTCATCCAGAAAACAAAACAAAACAAATCTCCTATGACTTTTGTCACATGAAAAAACATAGACTATCTATTTGAAAACTGAGATGTTGGTGTTCTGAGCAAGTCCTACCTCAGACCAATCCCCTGGTAATCTATTATATATGAGGGAGGGGAGGATGAGACACTTATAGCTTGTTCAAGAGCTAACAAAAGATTTTCTCAGTACCAGTAGAAGAATAGAAGGCAGTTAGGTGGCTCAATGGCAAGAACATTGGGCTGGAAGTCAGTAAGATCTAACTTCAAATATAGCCTCAGACACTAACTATGTGACCCTGGATAAGTGCCTTCTTCTAGCAGGAGTAAATCTCTTTTTGTTAGCTATTAAATGACTTGTGAATGTCTTATAGGCAATGTCTAGGACTCTGTGGGAATCAACCCAACAGAATGCTAAAATATTGCTTCTACAATAACCCCTTGTTCAACTCCTTTCTGGAGGGAATGGCTATCTGAGCATTTTATGTATTGTTTGTTTTTGTTTTGCTTGTTAGTTCTATCAATCCTTTTGTGCTTTTTGTATTTTCTATGAGATGAAACAAAGACTATTTCTGTTCTACCTTTAGTATCTCGAATATTGCATGGAAGCAATTTTATTTCAGAAACCTAGGCACAATACAAATCCTTATTTTATTTTAGTGACTTCCTATAGATCCTCAATGAAAAAAAAATCTTCTAAAGGTCAGCTATTAGGATCAAAGCCTGTTTCATGTGAATCTAGAGTCTGGGTCATGAATTACACATAATATTTGAAAGTGATACTAGTACTAAAGGCTTGCATACCATGTTTCTTCTCCATAAAATCAAATCAAAAATGCAATTGACTGGGACTTGTGACTTGGGTAAATTCAATTGAGTTTTGGTAGTGATGGTGGCAGTGGTGATGGTAGGGAATAATGGCAGTGAAGTGGACAGCCCCATCACAGACACAAACACACTGAATGAGACAGTGCCACCTTGGAGGATGATACAAGAGACCTTGATGTGCAACCAGAGGACCAGAAGGAAATTTGTGCTGTCCAGAGATTGTTCCTTTTCTCAAGAGGAAACTTTTCTGCAATATCCTTATTGTTGTGGTTGTTTAGCACTGTTTACCAAGTCCTTACACTACTTTACAGGGAATATGCATTTCTTTGTATAGTGAAGATTTAAATTGAATTATTCATCCTTTATTTATTCAGCTCTCTAAATAGCCCACTACAGAAAAGTTATCTCCAATTTTGGAATACCTGTAGCAAAAAAAATAAAAAATCCATATTGACTATATCAACCAGAAGTCCAAGTCTTTTTATGTCCATAGTCATTCTACCTTATGTTAATCCCCAGTTTCTAAATTAGAAAATTGAGATTGAATGAACTTTACAATTCTAGGAAATGAAAATTTGGAATTTCAATTACTCAGTTTTACAATTGACCAGGGGAATGCCAAAGGTAGAATTTCTTAATTGTGGCTTTCTCCAAAGTGAAGGAATATGTGAGATCAAGAAAGGATAATTAGTTGTTTCATATTCCTAGCAGTAGGTGGGATCTCTTGGTTGTGGCATTATGACCATTTGGGAGAAGAGCCCTTCCCCCCCCAAAAAAAAAAAGGTTGGAAAGGGAGTTTTAACTAAAATAATTCTGTAGTCTGTAGAACCACCTTGAGATGCCCAAATTCTTGAGAGGTTGGTCATGACAGTAGGAAAATGATAGAAGGTTAACATGGACTCCCAACTCTCTTTGAATCCCAATCTCTAAGCCTACAAGCATCTCCCTTTTTCGGTCTGAGGTATTATCAGTGGTCCTCCGATGCATGTGTGTGCGTGGGTGATAGGATATGAAGAGAAAGACTGCAAAACGATCATTTATCTGAACACGTTGCCAAAATAAATGGTCATAGTTTCTATAAGAGCACAAAGATTCTATCTCTTCTGCTCTTTCATCCCATAATAACTTTCACAAATCACCAGAAGGCTGGGCAACAAGAAAGAAGAGAACTTGGATTGGATGAGACACAAAGACCCCATTCATTATTAAGGAATAAATCGCATAGATATCAATTCAACCTTTGTCTCCACTGAAGAATCAATACATTTAGGCCTTCTTTTCTTTAGAAGTTTATAGCAGCAATAAATACTTGGGGGCATGAAATTTACTGGAGTCCAATAACCAGCTGGCATTTCTCACCAGAAGCTGAACTATGCATCCTCATTTTCTCCCCATCATCATCAGTTGAGACAATATCATAAGCTTTGATTATTTTAGTCCTCAAATGCCATTTAATTAGAGTTATAATTGGAAGTTTCCTAGATACTTTTTCTCAAATAAAAGTATGTTCATTGAATATACGAGGTAGGGCAGAAACAGCTATTACTATTAAAAAACAATATTAAAAATGTCTTTTGCTCAGATCTGTGACAATGGAAATGGAAATCATGGAAATTGCTTCTTTTATATCTTGCTTTTTCCTTTTATCAGCCTTTTCATTGAGGAATTAGGAAACAAGTACTGTTCATTACTATTGACTAAAGAATACAGATTTATCCTATTAGTATCCAAAATACATTTTTTCCAACTCAACAGTCAAATATACTCCAACATATGTGTAGTGTTGTCATATGTATTAGAAATCATCAGCTATCAGAATAGTGAAAGATGTGACATATGGGTATAAAGTATGGTAACTGAAATATTTTGATTTTCACATATTGTTTCATTAATTTCTATAATATTTACTATTGTTTGTTTTACATATACTTCTTTTCATGATTGATTATTAAGGACAGAATAATTGCTTATTTTCCATGTGTATATTTACACATATATACAGAATTATAATATGTCAACCTTCTCTCTACATACATAAACACATATGTAATAGATATTATATATAACATATATATGTGTGTATATGTGTGTGTGTCCCATTAACACATATAAAAACAAAGAACTAAATCTGGGAGGGGTCTTAGAGATCATTGAGCTCAAAAACTCCTCATGTTCCAGATAAGAAAACAAACTTAGATAAATTAAGTGATTTCCCAGGGTCACCCTACTACTAAGTGTCTAAGGCAAGATTCAGACTCATGTTTCTTTGACTTCAAATGCAGTTCTTTATCCATTGAACCATTTAGCTGCCTCCACAATTAATAATGTTATTCCTTTGGTCATGATTGTGACCAAAAAATTACATAGTGGAAGGGTTTTGAAAGAATACAACTGGGCAGGGAATTATAACTAAATCTATCTACCTCCCATCTATCTGTCCAGCTATCTACCTACAATCTATTTATTTACCTTTCTATTATCTATCACCCATAAGAATCATCATCCATATATTAATTATCATCATTATCAGCAACACCATCTGTCTATCCATCCATCTGTCTGTCTATAAAGCTCTTTTGATGCTTCTCTCTTCTTTTCTTTTCTGCTTTCCAGCCCCCACTAACATATACATGCAAACACATTTCTGACAACTCTCTAACTAGGACCATTTACACCATGTCAAATGTCCCATAGGTGCAACATAAATTCCACTGCCTCCTAGGTCAAAGCATGTCCACTTATTCTTTGAATGAAAATAAAGAAGGTAGTAAAATGTGCCATATAGTAGAAGGTCCCCAAGGGATGACCCCAACAGGTAACTGGGAGATAATATTCCCAAAGTGAGAAAGAGGATTTTACTTTATTCAGAGCAATAGCAGGACAATTTTACCTGCCTATAAAATACAGAGTTTCTTATGGAGCCTCTGAAAAACCTTTTTTTTTCCCCTTTTTGCCATTATAAAAGAATGAGATGGCCTAATTAGCCCAGAGAGCTCAATAACAATGTAATGACACTGTTTGCTTCATGTCCAGCTCTTTCCTTGTACAAATATAGCTCAGCAAACTCAGATAGAGATGATGGTACTAAGCTCCTAGCTCAGCTCTCCTGCTGGGAGTTTACAAAACAAAACACCAGAGAAAAGTGAAAATGAAAAAAGATGATTCTAAATCTGTTTGTATGACCAAAAGGAGCCACTCAGAAGGAAGTAGCACCTTGTCCTTTCCTGAACAGAATGTAAACACATAATCATACTACAGAGAGGAGAATATAATGAAATCTGGTTTGCTACCTGCAGCTCTGTGGACTGTGATGGGAGTGGGGGAAAGGAAGTCAGTTCATGGATGACTTAATAATAAATCATAGAAACTGAGATTGAAAGAACCAAGAGAAACCAAAAAGAGATAATCAGTTTCCAAAGGAAGTATTTCTAGGATAGCTGCCCATGGACCACTGGGATTAAATTCTAGTCAAAAGGCACTGTGAGGTAAAATGACATATGAGAGAAGCCTTGGAACCCCAAAGAATTATATTCAGTTCTTGCATCTGACACATGCTAATTGGCTGATCTAGGACAAGTTATTTATCCCCTCAGTGTTCCAAGCCATAAGCTCCTCAAGGGCAGGAAGTGCCATCCATGGTGGAGTAGTAGACACAAAATAAGGGAAGGAAGGGTCCCGTTTCTGCCTTCTATGAAGGAAGGCCATTGGAGAAGTTTGATGTTCCATCATCCAGTCTTATAACCAGAAACAGAGAAGGCTGAGAAAGATGCTGACAATCAAGGCTGATATGGCAGTATGGTGGTGAGTTTAAGATGCATGATCTCATCCTGACAGGACTATCTTGTCCCATGAAATTGAAACCAGGTACAGCAGCTGACTAAAGCTAGCTTTCCATTTTATAGGACTCAAAACAAAACACACACACACACACACAAAAAAAAAAAAAACATACACACACATTAGGATGAATATGTTTACTCCCATAAGGGTTACTAATACTTTATACTGCTGGAGGACAATTGGTACCTTTTAAATTGGCTTCTATTATTTTTGTTTTGATGTTCTTTTCATTTCTAAAAAGAAAAGTTTTTTTTAATTAAATCTAGCTTGCTCTTTTTTTGTGTTGATGCAGAGATGCTAACACTGCTGTTCTCCAGATTCAATTTACAAGTTCATTCACATTTACTTCTAATAAATTTAGCTAATTAGATTAGTTATGCTGTTTTTAAATGGCAAGCTAAAGCAATTAGCTTAATTCTAAATTTGATTATTCCTTCTTTTATTTAGGAGCAAGTGTGCAGTAAACTTATCATGTAGATGTTTTTTTTTGGTGGTGGTGGGAGACATTAATGAGTCCACATCAATTGACTGTTAGATACTTTTCTTGTTGATGCAAAACAAATTAGCCCCTCACATCTCTACTAAGAAGACACTGTGTAATCCTGATGGCAGCATGATATGCAGGGAAAAGGAGTGAATGGTGCTGGAGTCAGGGGAGTTAGGTTAAGTGCTGACTACCATTTAATAGCAATATGACCTTGGGCAAATTATTTAACTTTCCTGGCCCTAAGTTTCCTCCTCTGTAAAATGGAGTTGACACTTGCTGACATGGACATAAACTACTTCATAAACTTCAAAAGCACCCCAGAAATTATGAGTTTGTCCTCATGCAGTCAAGCTGTGCTTTAATCTCCTTGGTCAGAATATCAATTCCCCACTGCTGCCAAAAGCATGAGGATGAATTAAAGTTAGATGTATTGTTGTTGATCAGGTGTTTTTAGTGACGTCCAATTATTCATGATCCTATTTGGGATTTTCTTGGCAGAGATACTGGAATGGTTTTGCATTTCTTTCTCTACCTCATTTTACAGATAAGGAAACTGAGGCAAACAGGATTAAGTGAATTGTTCCCACAGTTAATTAGCAAATGTCTGCAGCCAGATTTGAACTTATGAAGATGAGTATTCTTGATTCCAAACCTAGCAGTCTATCTACTGTGTCACTTAGATGCTCTGAAGTTAGTTCTGTTTCTGTTCTAAATTGGGAATCCCATCCTTCTGTCATTAGTAGAGGTAAAGAAAGAACTTTTGAATACTATTCATTACACAAAGTGCTGGGAGATAAGAATAAGATCATAGAGACATGTGCAAAGGTATTCCCTGTTCTTTGGTTTCTCAGCTTTAAAGAAAATAATAGCAGAATGAGGTCAAAGGCTCTTAAATGCATATTTTAAGGATTTGCATTTAATTAAGTCTAAATGTCAAAGCCTGTGACCCAAGTAACTGCTTCCTAGCTGCTCTTTCCTTAAGTTATTAGCTACTGATTCTGAGATGAAGAAAATGATAACCATGACCTCAGACACCAACCTTGGAGAACCTTTTTCCCTTTATAATATTTTAGCTGAAAGAAGAAGCTGCTTTTTTTTTCTTTCCGTAATTTGCAATTTTAGTTTCAGTTTTTTAATCAGAAATTTTAAAAGAATCTTCCTAAGACAATTCAAATAGAAAAGATTCAGTTTCTGGGCTTGCTGCTGGTAGACTCTCCAGGCGTCACAGATATACAATAATGAGACCATCCCAATGATCTGTAGACCTTCAGTTTGGTAGTCGTCTTAATATCTCTTCTCTCCCATACTTTCCTTCAGAGCCTCCCAAACACTCAATTAACTCTGGTAATCATGTGACAACCCTATCATCCATGTGTACACCCCTGGAAAGTATACTGTCAAGGTAAGAGAACTTAGCCACAGTATTCAATATTTCCCACTTGCTATGAGTACCCAGTAAAATAATATATGTAAAGCACTTTGTAAACCTGAAGGAGCTACATACATATTATTATTATTATTATTAATTATGATTACTCCCTTACACATAAAATCCAGACTGAACAAAAAGAGACTGTTCAGTTAGAAAAGATGTATAGTTTTGGTTGGTTAACACTTTTTCTTTCTTTCTTCCCCTCCAGGACCATGCTGAAAATAAACATTTTCTATTTCCTAATCCATAAATGACCAAAAAAAAAAAATGAATACACTGAGTTAGATCCTATCACCATGGAGTAGTATCACCTCTCCTTTAACTCCCACTTTACCAGTAATAAAGCCCTGTAATTTCATTTCATCCTTACAATAGATTTGTGAGATAGGAAGAAGAGTTATTATTATCATTTTGTAAACAAAGTGAAATGAAAAAACTTGCAGAAAGAGAAAGACATTTTTAGACATGGCCAAACTGGGAATTTGTTTTTCTTGACTATGTATGTTTGCTGTCAGAGGTTTTTTTTTTTGTTTTTGTTTTTCTTCTTTTTCTAGTTGGGACAAGGAGTATGAAACAAAGAAGGGAGCAAAAAATAAAAATTAGAAAAAATAATGCTAATTTTTTAAAAGAAAAGAAAATTGACCTAGTCATGCTGATAAGCAAATGAAAGAGTCACTGAGACTTTAACTGAAATTCTCTGGCTCCCAGGCTAGTGGAATAAAGGTCATCCTAGCCCAACCTCTCACTCATTACAGCAATCTCCATCACTGACAAATAACCATCTGCCACTCTTTAAATATTTCCAATGAGACTGGTCCTTTGATTCTGGCCTGGACCTTAAGAACAAAAGAAGGGAAACCCTGGTACTTCGTAGATACTTTAAGGAAAGGTTAAAAACACCCTATTTGGAGAAAAATCTAATTGTTAGAAATTATTATTTTAAATGGGAAGCCAACTGTTTCTGCCACTCATTAATCTAAGTTCTACCCTCTCAAATTAAACAAAATCTAATCTTCTTTCACATTAAAACCCTAAAACAATTTTTAAAAACTTCTCATCTCCCTCCAAATCTTCTCCAAGACAGATGTAACTTTCCATTTTTCTTTTCTTTTTCATTATTTCCATTTATTTCACTATCTTGGTCACCTTCCATTAGTTCATGATCTTTGGAACTTTTTGTGAATATGAGATATAGTATCTATTACTCATTTCATTATGGTACTGAGTCTGTAATTTCATTTGGTTTAGTTTATTTCTCAGAAGGTAATGCCAATGGTTTACTAGATCATAGATTTGCATAAAGAAGCAGCTTCAGAAGTCATTTAATCCATCTCCCTCATTTTGGGAAACTAAGGCCCAAAAATGTGAAAGAACACACCCAAGATTATATAAACAGAAAGTGCTGACCTTTGAAACTGGATTCAAAATGGATTGGATTCAAATTTGAATATTCTGACTCAGAATTTAGCAATCTATAATTGTATGGTACTCTCTAAATCCTAAAGGAAAATGATAACTTTTTCAGAATAAGTTTATGAGTTTTCTACATGTAACATTTTCTTTTTAAGTGATCTACTTTAAAATGTTCTCAGTTCAATACATTTTTTTCTTTTTTTTCTCCTAAGTCATAAGGAAATAGCTATTATGATCATATTTCTTTTTCCAAATATCCCAGAAATCACACACATGAATCTCAAGTAATTAGCATTGTCAAATAAGATTTCTGGGAGACTCGGGGAAAACTGTGAATTCACATCCTAATAATCTCTGATATTTACTAGTTGTATGAATCTGTTCAAATGACTTAACTTTAGACAACCATTAGGATTTACCTACTAAAACCAAAAGTCTGCAGATGTTTGAAATCACATATCTTTCGTATTGAAATTAAAATTTTAAATCATATATACATTCATATATATTTACCTGTGTTTTTAAAATTTTAAATATTATATTAATAATAATGTATTTCATAAATATTATCCCCTAAATAGATATTTTAAAGGATAAGATGAAATGAGTAAAGAAATCTTAAAATGTAATAGAACAATTGCTTTGGAAATTAGTCCAAGAATCCTTGGAGGTGGAGGTGGAATCTGAGAGGAGGGATCAGAATGGGAATCATCTCTGATTGGTTGATCATATCTGGGGCTTATTCCATGGCCCCCACTTTATAGACCACTGTACTAAACAATGAATAATCTGTTGGTGACAGATTTCTCTCTCATGCATATCCTAGAAGGTATGAAACAATACGTTTCTTATCTCTCTTTTTCCTTTTTCCCCAGAGGAGATGATGAATTCTGTTGATTTAGATTCCTTCCCTTAAAATTTCTTCCCTCTACTTGGCTCAAGTTGTTAGGGGAAAAAAAAACTGAGGAATGTTTCATTGAGATTGTAATTTCATTCAGCTGCTCATTCATGTATGCAAAAAGCATTTATTGATCAATTCCTACATGACAAGGACAGTACTAAGGATCATGGAAAAGGCAAGAAAAATAGTAAATCAATCAGTTAATCAAACAACAAGCATTTGTGAAGCACTTAGTACATTCCTGGCCAGGAATTGGTCCTTGGGTCAATGTGACAAAAATTACAATCTTTATCCTTTAAAAAATCTGCAGTTGAGATAGTAGAAAGCTAACTACCAAAAGCATAATAAAAATTTAAAGGAATTTAGTTGCTTCAATTTAAATATCAAGCAAATGGAGTTCCCTATGAAGTGGATGCAAGGTCCATCAAAAAGATAGATTTGACTGGAAGGACTTTTACTGGACTGGCTGGTTGAGTCTGAAAACTATAAAGAATACACAGCCTCAAAAGTTAGTCTCCTCTCTTTGTCACCTAAGTATTGCACTGAATGTCAAAAGAAGTTAACTCCTATTCCTCTTTTGTCACATTCTCTTGGTGTCTTTTGGGAGAGTCTGGTAATCTGAATCTATTCTTCTGCTTCTCCATCTGTAAAATGGGGATAATAATACCTCAGAAGAATGTAGTGAGGAGACATGGAATAACATATGCAAAAGCTCTTTGAATTTTTCAGAAGAAAGACACTATATAAATCCAAGGTATCATTATCATTCATTTTAACTTTGGAATAACATCACCCTGTCATTTTTGATCCCATAATTACAATACATCAGGTGAGTACATTTTTAAAAATCAAGGGAATATTACAGAATGCACAGAGACATGAAAACTTTGTTGCCAGAGAGCAGCTCTGACAACTTCAAAAGTGCCTAAGGGCTGCATCTATTTGCATATTAATGTAATTCAAATATATTATTAAAGATAAATGCAAAAGTATAGTATTTGCTGGTATGTGCCTCCTGTTTGACAGATACACAAAAATTGCCAGCTTGAGCTTTGTACTCCTAAAAATTTGCAGTTGATTAGTTTTATTCTCATTCTTACAGGTAAGGTAGTTGAAAGCTTTATGGTGCCATGGATGCTCCTTGCCTTTTGATACACACAAAATGTTCGCAATATACATATATACATATATGTATGGACTTTTTAAAAAAATTTTGTTCAGTCATCTTAGTCATATTGTGGCCCCATTTGGAATTTTCTTGGAAAAATCCTGCAATGGTTTGTCATTTCATTCTGTAGTTCATTTTACAGATAGAAAAACTGAAGCAAATAGATGAAGGACTTGCCCAGAAAATGGTCTCTGTGGACCTCAATTTTTTTTTATCCACAGAGTAAATGAGTTGGATGACATTAATTCCACGGTCTCTTCTAGCCCTAGATCAGATCCTCAGTTTAAGGTACCACAATCATGCGGGGGGGCTCCAATCTATAACCTAGTTTAACATGCATGACTAAGAATAGTGCTGTCAGAGAGAATTCTTGAGGGTCTGTGTTAGCTAAGTATTTGAAATGTCTGATCTTGGCGTGGAAGTAAACTTCTGGACTCCTGACTTCCTTCAAGTCCAAAAAACCCCTGATCTTCTATGAGAAATTTTTCTTGATTCCCCTTAATGATAGTGTCCCTATCTGCAATTTATCCTGTATATATTTTGTCTCTACATAATTTTTTGCATTGGAAGTTATATTGGTCCATTGTCTAGAGTGCTGGGCATAGTGTCAGGAAGGTTTATTTTCTTGAGTTCAAATCCAGCTTCAGATACTTCCAAGCTATGTGGGCAAGGCTTTTAACCTTGTTTGTCTCAGTTTCATCTGTAAAATAAAAGGAAATGGCAAAACACTCTAGCATCTTAGTCAAGAAAACCCTGAATAGGGTCACAAAGACTCAGAAAAATCTGGACAGAAACAAAAACAAATTGTATGTTATCTCTGTGAATAGATTGTGAACTTGTTGACAGCAGGGGCTTTCTTTTGTGTTTTTCTGTTTATTCACTGACTGACTGACTAACTCCACTGTGGCAGCAGAGATGGAGCTCACCATAATTGGATGGGCTTTTATACCAGCCCAGGAATGGACTTAGAGCATTGTCTTAGAGTCTTAGAGCAGAGAACCAGTTATACGAAGTTTGGGGATACCCATCACCATGTTATTTTATGCATTTTTAGGAAAAAAAACCAACTGTCCATGATCACTAGTTAAGTAGTGCAGGTACTTGGGAGTGAAAGGGCATTAAAGTACTGAAAATGCCAAGTGCTAAATAGCGTCATTTCAGCACCAAGTGCCAGAGATAACATTGATGTTGGAAGTTTGTGTTCTAGAACAGGCTAAAATACTTAAGTGACCAGTAAATAAGTTTAATGGGGGCAATTAATGATATAGGAACAGAACTGAGTCAGAATAAAGAGTAAGAGCAAGAATAAGACCCCACTGATCCTCCATCAAAGACCATGTAGTCTAGTCATTTCCCTAGTAGGGGCCATAGGTTTCATGCACTAAGGACTGAACTAAGTGGACCGGGGTTGTTGCCCCAATGGCATTGAGAAAAAAAAATCATGAGAGTTATGCCTTTATCATGAACATGATTAATCATTAACATGGCTAACATCAGAAAGATATCAGTCTAGTGCCATAAAATACAAATGAATAGTCACCAACATTCATAAAATAATTTCCTAATTAAAAAAAAAAAACTTTCTCAAGAGATAACAAATAAGCAGCTGTATCCTTTTTCAATGAACCAGCATCTTCATGTTTGTGCCCCACCCCACTCTCTCTTCCAATCGTAATTCAAACACTGCTGTTTATCCATACAGTTCTAACAGAGAAACCATGATGGGGAGTGGGGTGGGACAGAACTGCTGAGCTCTGGACTCCATGCATGCTTGCTTCAGTGGACAGTGCAGGTCCACTGTGGAATCATTTATTTTGTTCTGTTAATCAAGCCAGAGGAAACAGTTGTGCCCTGAGCCACTGGAACCTGGACAAGAAAGAGCACTGTTGCAAATCTGCATCCCAAGAGCCTGAAATTCTGAGCTATTGCCTTCTGACCCTTAGGGACTCGGTAGCAGAGACAGAGACAGAGAGGAAAAGTGCCCTCTTTGTCACTTCTTGGGCTCTGATTGAAGAATAGGACACAGACACACCTCCCCCACTCTCTCTGTCATTCTGAAAAGACTGCTTTCTGGGAAGGAGAGATATCAAATCCTCCCCACCCCCTTACTTAATCCTCAGCTCAGCATCTGCCACTGTATGCACAAGGACTCCAGAGATTCCAATACTAAGCACATCTCCACAGTGAGTGCCAAATGATACAACTTGGTATACATCCAACTGATGGCATCTCACTGTAAATTAAAGCTGAGTTTCTGTTCAATGTTTATCACCAAGGAAGACGGCAACAGGAATCTTCTCAGGTGACTTTCTTAAATAGATTTTTCAGTAGCAAGAACTTTCTGCATTCCAAAATATTATTTGGTGATGATTGAAATGCGGGAAGAATGAATTTCATTTCTTTCTTCTTTTCAGCAGTCCCCACCTAAATCTTACAAGCAGGACATTTCTGTTCATTGGCTGACATTAAGATAATTTTACTTTTAAATCAGATGAGACATTGAATTTTTGAGCTGTGAAGGACCTTAAAGGTCATCTAGCTCAAGCCACTCATTTTAAGGAGAAGATGGCAGGTCAGGCTAGGTTAAGTGATTATCTAAAATAGATAATAACCAGTCAATGCTGTCAAAGGGACTTTCAGTCAAAGTCTCCTAACTCTCTGTGGAGTGCTCTTAGCATTACACCCAACTACAGTAATAGTCAATCTACAAATAATAGATAACATAGGTGATCAATAGATAAATAGATAATCAATAAATATTTATTAAACACCAATTAAAAGCTGGGCATCTTGCTAAGTGTTGGAGATACAAATGGAGGCAAGACGGTTCCTGTCCTCAAGGAGCTTACAATCTCACAGAGAAGACAGAATGCAAACAAATATATACAAAACAAGGAATAAAGGATAAATAGGAAATTGTTGATAGAGGTAAAACATTAGAATTAAGAGGGGTTGGGGATTTTTCATGCATGTATTCAGGTTCTGGGTTTACTATCTCAATCCACATGAAAAAGTTAAGTGATCCCTGGGTTCTAGGGATAATACGGAGAGGTTGGGAGATTTCTAATACCATTCAAAGACTTGTTCACGTCTTTTCTCCCCTCCCCATATCAATCACTAATTAAAATCTCCCAGAGTAACATCAATTAGCTTTTATAAAGCTGAGAAGCTATAGCAAAGTTCGCGGTACAATATCACAAATAATCCAATAATAGCTCAAACTCTTCCCTACCATTTTAATTCTTGGGAGAATGGGTTCACATTTAAAGAGGTTATTACAAAATACCTCCTTTCCCTTTCTTGCCCTTAACCTTCCCATAAAGTTCATTAATGGCTCTGTCATAACCCTTGCTTTCAGGACATGGTGTCTTCAATGCTTGATTGATGGTAGACTGAGTCATGCTCCTGAAATCTGGATCCTCACTGGGCTCAGTTGCTATAGCTGCCAGCCCCAGGTGGTACCTTTGACAAGGAACATTGATGGCTGAATCCTTAATAATTCTTGTGACTTTTCAAACTCCTAACCTTGTCTACCGCATCTGCAGGATTCATTCACTTAAGGTCAGGAAATTCATGTCAATATTTATTAAGTACCTAATTATGTTTCCAGACTATGCTAAGCACTGGGGTTACAAAAAGAGGTAAAAGTCAGTTCCTGCATTCAAGGAGCTTACAATCAAATTAGGGAGTCAACATGCAAACAAATACATACAAAGATATATATATATATATATATATATATATATATATATATATATATATATATATATGATTTGATTGTACTCCTTCAGTTGTGTCTGACTCTTTGTCATCCCTTTTAGGATTTTTTTTTTTTTAGCAAAGATAATAAAGCGATTTGCCATTTCTTTCTCCAACTCATGTTATAGGTGAGGAAACTGAGGCAAACAGGGTTAAGTGATTTGTCCAGGATCACACAGCTTGTATGTGTCATGAGGCCAGATTTGATCTCTAAAAGAGAGTCTTCTTAATTCTCTGACAGGTCCTCCATGCACTATATCACCCTGCTTTCCATCAAGAGTAGAGAAAACCTATTACAGGAAAATCTAGACTCAAAAAACCAGATTTTATTTGTTGCTTTGTTTTATTTTTGTTACCAGGTTATTTTTTAAAACACTTATATAATTCATAGTTTTAGAAGTGTCCATTTAGCACAATTCCTTCATTTTTCAGATAAGGAAACTGAGGCTCTCAGAATACTTTGCCCCAAATCATAGAGGTAATAAGCACGAGAGGCAGTTTTGACCCCACTGACTGAGGTCCAGAAAAGAATTTTCAACTCAGTTTTGAAGGGCTTTACCATTGATAAGTTACCTCTAGCATCAGCAGCTGGGTACCACTAGATGACGTATGTGAATAGAGGTCATTTCCTCCAGTCAAAATTAATAGAATCTCAAGCCACTGCCTGAAAATCTCTTGTATTCCCAGCTCCACTGGGAAGCATGCAAAACAAGAGGGAAGCTCTGAAAATAAAATCATTTTTTCCTGCAGAGATTTTTGTTTCATGTGTTCCCTCAAAGACAAAACTGGTTTTAGCTTCTAGGGCACCCTGCTACGCATAAACACTTACACTGGCATCCTGCTTTGACCTTTGTGATGATCAGCACAGCAGTGCTGAGCTCAGGAGAAATCACAGAAAGGTTTTGTGTACACTGGTGGGGGGGAAGGGGCTTTGCCTTCCTTTTCATCATGACTGTCGTAAGACACTCAAGCTGTTATTATGGTGCCATTTGTTAACATTGATACTTAACTTATTCAGGCAGAACAAGAATGAGCCTGAAGCTTTTTTGGCAAAATCAAATGTAATCTATCAGTTTTCTAAACCCTGCTCCCCTCCAGCACCATTTGGCCCCTACATGCCTCTTGCTAGCTAGGTGTCCTGCCTACTCACAAATGTCCTGCAGCAATCCCTCAGGTTACCTGCAAGGTCAAAGTCAACCAGAACCCTAGAAAACCCAGCTAGAAGACCTCTGTGAGAGGTGCTATGAGGGAAAAACATGAATTTGGAATTGAAAATCAAGCTTGAATCTCAGCTCTATTGTCTGGTACCTATGTGACCCTGGAAAGTCAATTCATCTCTGTGGACCTCAGTATCATCCTTTTTAAAAATTAAATTAAATATCCCTGTCCAGGTCCAGGTCTAGAGGTCTATGACCTCTGAGGTTCCTTCCAAGGTCATGTTCTCTGCTTCCCAGTTTAGTTGGCGTGGCAGATGAGCTTCTTTTGGATGTATAATTTGATGTCCTCCTCTCCTCTATTTGTCTCCTCTCTTCTCAATTCCTTCTATAAACTTACTTTTTGTGACTATATACAAATCTACAAATAAAGGTAGAGTCAATGTCACTGAGTTTTTTGCCAATGTGAATTTTTTTAAAAAAATTCTACTTGGAAAAATGATTATTCAAGGCTAGCAAGATGATTTCAGGGAAAATATCATATTAATGGGAGAATGGCTGGTAAATATAGTTTAGATCCGTCCAAGTTAATTCAACCAACATACATTAAACACCTAATTATAGGTGTGAACAGACCTGACATGTGAGTCATTCAGCTCCCTGCTCCTCATCCCTATATATCTGTGCTTCTATTACATGCAAGGAGCTATTTTAGGTGCTGAGTATGTCAAGGAAGAAAGGGAAAGTCCATCTATGAGTTCAAGGAGCTCTGATTCTACTATAAGCCCTAAATGAACTCAGGAGTTGATAATTAAATGTGATTATACATATTTCAGGATCATAAATTTAAAACTAATATGGGTCTCAGAGATCATCTCATCCATTTTATACAAATGAAAAAATTTATTTCTAGAGTTTCTCCTATCTTATTTTCAGTTTCCCCCTTTGACCATTATATTATAAATTCCTTAAAGATAGGGACTGTGGTCTTGGTATCCCCTAATGCCTGCTGAGTAGTGGGCACTTAAATATTTATTAGAGTATGGTGACTTGGATAGATTTAACACATTCTTCTTCAAAGAAAAAGGACATAGAAGGTTTCACCTACCTTCATCAGCACTTAATAGCTCTTCTATTTGGGGTCATAGCTACTGAACATTGTATCCTGAAATCAAGGATTCTTAAACTTGTTCAGTGTCAGAGATGCCTATTGGCAGTCTGGTGAAGTCTATGGATATATTTTTAGAATCATGATTTTAAATGCAAAAAATAAAGTACACTTGATTACAAAAGAAATTACTTATATTAAATAATTATCAAAATAGATTTTTAACAAAACAATTCCATATACCCCAGGTTATGAATTTCTGCCTTTAAAAAAAAAAGGTTAAATAAGACAGATATTGACAATCCTTTGCTTCCTTAGATAATTTTTGTGCAAGCCAGAGCTACCTCTTCCTCCTCTGTCCCTTTTTCAATAAGAGAGTTTGTTGAGCTTGGATTGGCTCCACGTCTCAGACTATATTGTTTGATTTAAAAGCTCTTTCTTTAAACCTCAGAGCAGAACACAGTGACAGAACAAACACCAGGTTGGCATTGTTCCTCCCACGATACTCCCATTCTCCCTAGGAATTCAACCATGCTTGTATAAGATAAGGCAAGAACACAGAGGAGGGCTCACTGAGGAAAAGCCCTTCCACCAGGGGTTGAAACCAAAGAACACAAAACAGAAGAAAGGTTAGAAAGGAGGCAAGTGCTGAGTATGTGTGCATGGCCTACCCAGCAGGACTCAGCCAGACAAAAAGATTATTCTCCCAGAATTCAACTTGCAAATTTTGTACCTAGCAGGGTTTGAATTGTGATTCACACTCTTTGTCATTGGAAGTTAATGGTTTGCCACTGAATCCTTGCCACTAACACTGGCTCAAATCAGAAAATAAAGAACAATTAATTGATAATGTGACACTACATGAAGAAAGAAATAAGAATTTTTTTCCTGCAAATCTCCTTAGAGGGTTGATATACCTGGTAACTCAAAGAACAAAAACCTCTGTTTTCACTCCTTCTTGTATTTCATTATATCCAAGAAATATTTATCAAATTCTTAGGAAAGTGAGTATAAAATAAGTTTTTTTTAAAAAGGTACACTTCCATAAATTTTGAACTGATTTGGAATTTAAAAATCAAAGTGTTGTGTTGTTGTGGATGTTTATAGCTAGATAACTAGATAGATAGATAGATAGATAGATAGACAGATAGATAAATTGAGGAAATTGCTTGGCAATTGGAACTAAAAAGCATTTTTATTTCAATCACCAATTTTCCATTGTTTTGTTTTAATTTGGAGAAAAATCATTTGGGAAATGAATTATCTAGTTTTATCATTTCATTTTCTTAATTGAGGCAGAACCAATGAAATTTTTGTTTGTTTTTGTTGTTGTTTGTTGTTTGGTTTTGGGTTTTTTTGGCACCCAGTCTTAAGGTGAAGCTACTTAAATTGTTAGTCCTTAGTGTTATCCCAGTGTCTTTCCAACCACTTGGAATGAGAAAGAAAGAAAGAAAGAAAGAAAGAAAGAAAGAAAGAAAGAAAGAAAGAAAGAAAGAAAGAAAGAAAGAAAGAAAGAAAGAAAGAAAGAAAGAAAGAAAGAAAGAAAGAAAGAATCTGCACTATTAAGAAGAGGATATAACTCTTAGTTGACTGGAAAAAAAAACATAGCTAAGCCATAATGCCCTGAAGAGAAAATATATTTAACTTGTTGGCCACACACTGGGGATGGAGATGAGGGGTAGATTTTTGAATAGTAGGTTAGAGTCTCAGAGTGGCAGGCATATAGGGGATATAACCCTTTCTCCATCACATTTGGAGATGTGGGGCTCCAAATTCATATCTTGTATTTCTATCTTGAGTTTTCTCTCTTGAGGTCTTTTCTCAAAGTGTGAACAATAAATTGACTTAGTCCTTTTTCTGCTCATGAAGTATGATGGCTCAGATTTAGCTCATCCAATTAGGAATCACATACCCTTATAGGAAAGCAGTTCAGCATTTTCAAGACACCACCCACCAAAGGAATGGAGTTTTTATATTCACAGAGCAGGAAATTATTTATATTAATATTTTTTCTTGATTATGACTCTGACGGGGGTGAATAAAGACCCCAGATCCTTGGTAGATAAGTAGGTCATAAGAAAAATCATTTATAGGAGAGGACCTGAATTATCATCCAAGTTACTCCCTGAGGCAAGCAGGAAGGAACACTGTCTCCTCAAGTGGATCTTTTGTTCGATGTTGAATTCCTTGCATTGATAAAATTATCATGACTCCACAGTTACTGAATCCAACCAGAAGGCCAAGTTATGATGTCAACCCCTGAGGTTATTTTTCTAAATATGAAAAAAAGAAAAAAAAAAAACTATGGAGACTCCACTTCTTTTACTCATTTTAGGACACTAACTCCTTTTAGCATTAGCCTACATACTAAAAGTCACAATAGCTAACTCCTTTTTGGGAACTTAGCCTCATTTTATGGCATCTCTCCCTTGGTTAATCTTTAAAACTCCCCTTTGGAAATTATCCCACTGCCAACAGCATAATAAAATCTTTGCCTCCTTATTTGGAGAATGTCTAAACCTACAAATTCTTTTGAGACATTTTGTGTCACCAGATTATAATCTCAATAGAGTTATAGGGTCCAACTCCCAAACCAGCATTGGTGGCCCATACAGGGAGAATACCTCAATGCATTTTGGGGGTTCAGTGCTTTTGCATCCCCACACACCTTCAACTCCATGGGAATTCATCAATGAATTCTCCCCAAAATCCTCGTCCAATGGCTCATGGAGGTGTGGATGGTTAGAGATAAAGCTATGAAACTGTGTATAAACTTTGATTCAGTGGTACTACTTTTAGTACTACTGTTTGTGTGTGTGTGTGTGTGTGTGTGTGTGTGTGTGTGTGTAAACACATACTCATATATATTTAGTACTCTATATATTTATTATATATATGCTCAGTCATTGAATTGAACACAATGATCTCTGAAGAATTGAAATTGAGAATCACCAAAAGATAACTGATAGACATATGATGGACTTGTATAAACTAAAACACATTACAAATGAGGAATTATTTAAAAGAAGCAGGATTAAGGATGCCATTAGAGAAATGTATGACAAGGAAAATAGAGGGAGAATGAGTAACAGATGAAAAGCCAACTTTTTAGCTAAGCAATTTAGCATTTTAGCTGGAGCTCTAGTGGTGATTTTATGTAAAGTTGGAGATGGGTATGACAGTGAGATGGAGAATGACAAGGGATTGATAGGTTTAAATGAGCTGTAATCTGTATTATTGGATGGAATGTTCTTATCATTGAGAACACAGAATCATTGGAAGCTTTGGAGAATTTCAGTGCACTGGGAGATAGCTTTGTATAGTTGGAAAAATGCTGGATTTTAGAGTCAAGGATCTGGATTTGGAGCTGGACTCTACTACTTACAGCCTGGGTGACATTGTGCAAGTCACATACTTTCTTGGGATCATTATGTATAATGCTTAACTTCTAAGGTTCTTGACCACTCTAAATCTATGATGTTTATGTGTAACTTCAAGTAAAAAATAGAGTTAGGAATAGGCAGTTTAAGAGTAATATAACAAATAAAAATTTTGAGAGACAGAGTTTCCATGTAATTAATAATTTATTATTAGTAGGATAGGTAATAATAAATTGATGGTCAGTAACCAAAAAAGTCAAGAGGTACTGAAGAACCTTAAATTAGTATGTACATTCTAACAAGGAACTTCCCTGACAAGTGAAACTCAACCCTGATTAGTGGACATTTAATGAGGATATGGGCTAAAAGTCTCCAGTTCTTCTTGCTGAAAATGTGGCTTGGCCATGAGACTCAGCACCCTCCAGTAATCTGGGCAGAGGAAGCCATTACCATCTGGACTTCTCTGGTTAGTCTTCTTATTTAAGAGCTGGTTCACCCTAAACTCTAATCGAAGTGATCAAGACCAATAGTTCCTTTCCCAAGCCAAAGGGATCCCCCAGACTTGATTCCATTTATCCTCTAAACAGAAATTATATTTCCCATTTGGGTGGGATCCTGCCCAAATTACTTGAGGAATTTGTGCTTCAGATGGGGAAAGAGGGCAAGCAAGGAAGGGAGAAGAGAGAGTAATCTTATCACTTAGTCATGTTCTTCACAGACTAATTTTTTTCAGGAGTGGAGTGTTAACAAAAATGGGAGAAAAAGGATGGATCACAAATTAATACTAAATTATTAATAAAATAGTAGAAGATTATTTTCTTTCCATGGTGAAAATGAAATTTGAAAAATAATATGTGAAAAAATGATCTGATTCAGAGATGTGAAATACATAGCCCAATGGCTTCATGGAACCCACAGTACTCCTTAACCAGACAGAAATGTAATTGGGAAATATTTAACAAAGTAAATGAAAATTCAATGAAACACAGATGATATCACATTTAAAAACTAAGTCAATTTGCAGCTGTAGGGATCCTTATGTTGAGTTTGATTCCACTGCTCTAAAATCACTAATAATTAAAGAAAGACAAATTAAAATAAATCTGAGGTACCATCTCTTACCTAACAGATTGGCAAAGTTTATAAAAAATGGAAAATGGCAAATGTTGGAGGAGCTATAGAAAAATTTCTACACTAAATGCCCTAATAATAAAGTTATGCCATCACTATTAATGGTTCAGTCATTATACAAAGGAATTTGGAATCATACCCCAAAGCTATTAAACTATACATAAATTTTGATTTAGCATTACTACTCCTAGGTTCCAATCAGAAAAACAAAACAAAATACAACAAAAAAGATCAAATAAATAGGAAAGTAGCCGGCATGTATAAAGATATTTAGAGCAGTTGTTTTTGTAATAACTGAAGAGCTACCCAATCAGTTAGGGAATGGTTGAGTATGTGAATGAGATAAAATACAACTTTGCTATTTAAAAAATTATGGAGAGAATCATTTCAGAAAATGATGGGAAAACTTACATGAACTGATGCAAAATAAAGAAAGCAGTCAGGAAAATAATTTCTACAATATCACCAATATTGGAAAAAAACAAACAACATGAAAGCCTTAGAAACTCTGATCAACTCAATGACCAACCAAATTCCATAAGACTCAAGATGAAACAAGTTGCCCACCTCTTGATACAGAGATGACGGCCTCAGAATGCAGACTGATACATATTTCATTGGAATTTTGGACATAGGCAATGCTGTATTTTGTTTCATTTGCATGATGGCATTGAGGGGTTTGTTACTTTCTCATTGTGAGTGGGAGAAATGAGAGGAAGAGGATATAGGTCTGAAAATAACAAAATTAAATGAAAAAATAAAAAAAAATAAAGGGTCAAAGAAAAAGAAGAAAAGCAGAAGCCAAGTGAAAAGTGAACAAATTAAATGCATTTGATAGTAGTCAGGTCAAACAATTACATAGAGATTGATTTTGCTATTGGCAGTAATGTGGAAAAGAGCATGAGGGTAGCTAACTAAATCATCCTGAACCTCTATTCTTATTAACAAAATCTCCTGGGGTGGTGATTGGCACAGACCATCATTTATATCACAGAAATGAAGAAGAATTGAAAGGGTTTTTTCCCTTCTTTAGTAAAATAAGTAACTGAATTCACAAAGTGGCAGTTCAGAACCAAAAGAGGTAAGAGTTAAAAAAAATAAAAATAAAAAATAGAATTAATCTTGACCTGCTGAGGCTTGAGGGTTTAAATCACAAAAGAGAACATAACCCTGAAGCTATGTGCTAAAGAACTGAAAATCCTTTACCGAGAATAGAAAAAGTCACATAGCATGATAATTCAACAGAAGATTAGCAAACTTTAGCAGAGAGATACCTGAACAGAAAAATCCACCTGAGGAAGGCCAGAACACAGTTAAACAGAGATAGAATTGTCCAACAATATAAAATTACAGTCCAGAGTTTGAGAACATCACTGGGACAACCCAAGGACAAATCTGCCCAATAGCTGCTTTGAAGGTAGAGGAAGGTCCCATAAGGGACACTGAGGTAGAAGAATGAAGAGATGATTGACCAGCTTAGAGCATTTGTTTCCTGTATCTCCCTCAGGACTCCTAGTCACCTCAATTAGATGGTTTCACTGGCCCATTATTGGCATTTGGTCAGTTAGAATTTATGGTATCAGAAATGGTGAGGTCCTTCTTCACAGGGTGTTCTTCCTTGAAATGATGTTTGAAGGAATTGGATTGGAAGCAGGAATAATAGTGGGGAGAATACCGCCATTCTTCAGACGCTTAACCTTAACTGACCATCTGTGACATTGGTCAGCAATTAGTGTTGTGCTGAGAGTAATTTTATTTTAGGCCATTTTTTGGAATTGTTGGAATTATGCTATAAAATGATTTGGTGGTTTGAAATGATTTTTTACTATTGAATGACCTCTCTAGCTTCCCCATTTGTAAAATAACAGGGTAGAACAAAATGATTTTTGAGGCTACTGCCAGGTCTAAATCTTTAGAGCCATGAGATACACAGTCCTGCAAGCAACAGTCAGAAGTGGGGAATGTAAAATGTTCTGCTCCCAAAGCTGTATTATCAGCCTCTGTGTAATCAGAGTAAATGAATCTTTTAGTCACTCCTGAATCCACCATGTACTTGTAAACAATCTTAGCAGATATTTGTTTCCTTCTTTCCTGTTCAATTTCATGTTTTCATGCTATAGATTTAACATACAATTATATGCCTATAGTTCTTGTCTGAAATTAAGGTAAAAATAAATAAATTAAATAAGAATTCCATTATTTCTTAGTAATCCTTCTTTCCCCCAGTGGCTAAGGAAGGTCCTTGTGAGCTCAAAGGGATCTATAAGGTGTTGCACCTTCCTGCTGGTATATTACCAGCATCCCTCATCATGTGATGGCAGTATCTTCATTAAGATCCAAGGACATGCTGAATGCAGATCCAAGGCTTCACAAAGTGCCAGATTTAAAAAAAAAAAAAAAGCTTTTTATTAGAGGAACTTCTTGAGCATCTTATAAATGGGAACAAAGGACTTGCAGCTACCAAGAAATGTGAGGTACCCCTTTGCTACCTATGTTCTCTAAAATGCATATGGAGTTATCTGGACTCCATATGCATTCGTGGAACAGTGTATCAGACATTTGGGAGAGATGCTTTGTACCAATAACTCTAATAACTTAATTTTATTCATATTAACTAACATTTATAAAGTGCTTACCATGTGCCAGGTACTGTGCTAAATGCTTTTACAAATATATATCTGCTTTATTTGATCCTTATAACAACTTTGGGAGATAAGTGCTTTTATTATTCCCAATTTAAAGATGAGAAAGTGGGAGCAAATAGAAATGAAGTCACATGACTAGCTACTAAGTGTTTGAGGCTGAATTCTAACTCAAAGCTTCACTCCAGTCCTGGTTCTCTATCCACAGGGCCACCTAAGCTTTTTAAAAGCTATGTAAGGCTGGTTCACTAAAATATTTTCAGCTGTCAATCTTGAGGTAGAGAATTCCAGTGGGAACTTAAGCCAATGGCATTAGATTAACTATTCTCCAACTTCTTAAGTGTACCCTCTAGGACACGAAGAGGAGGAGTAGTTTTACCTTGGGAACAAGTACTATAAGCAAGCCTGTTGGGATAAGGCTCCTCAGAGCATACAAGGCTTTACAGGTATACAAAATATGATGTAACAGGTCTTCCAGAAAAAGGAGCCAGAGTTTTTGTTTTTGTTTTGTTTTTTGTTTTTGAAAAATAAAAGAAAGAAAACTCCACAAATGGCTGTACTTTCAAACTTTATGTCAGATAATTTAATGTTTATACATGTATTTAAAGGGTTAATTTTTTGCAAAAGATAGCATTTAGAAATACTCAGATCTTTGCCTCTTGGGGATATGATATGCACAAACAATTGCTGTTCTTCAACTACAGTCATAGCTCTGTTTGAGAAAGAAAAGTATCTTTTTCTGAAGTTCCTATGAGATGTAATTTTGGCAAAGGGTATAGGGCAACTTGTTTTCTCACTTTGCTTCAATTTGTTTTCACACTTTCTGATCATTAGTTAGAATGCTTATCATCATCTGGGTACAGTATTGAATAGGTGTGAATTCCAGGTTGGTAGCTATGCAGAGCTGTCACTGGCACTTCAAAGCTGACTGGAGGAGGCATTTGTTTTGCCTGAAAGCTGTCTAAGTGTTGTCTGAGTATACTGGAAGCTTGAAGAAACAATTTTTTAAAAAAAATTTACCGAGAAAACTGTTTTCTAGTACTCCTCAGAATCAAGTTTTATTATCAAATCATTCTTTGAGATGTTTTTAGTGGTCTGTGCTGAGTGTTGCAAAAGTGCAACATTGTGAGAAATGGAATTTACTGAGTTTTATAACATATTATATATTATTTATTATTATGTCATTATATAACATATTTTTAAAATCTACTCTTAGTGAGTGTAAAAATAACCATGGATACACAGTTTTCCTTAAGAACAAATTCTTTGGCATTTTAAACTAAATTTCATTTCAGAATTAGCAGTCTTTTCTTTTTTCTTCTATCTGGTGCCAGCCCTGAAACTTTTCCTAAAAATGGAATTGCCTTGCAAATAGTTGGTACTCAAAAATCTTTTTTGAATAAATGAATGAAGCAGGTACAACTGTTAAACTAAATTGTCTGAGATTCAACAATTAGAAAATATATCAGAGACATTTTTTCCTGACAAAATAAGCAATTTGGTATCATGACAAAATACTAAAATGATTCAAAAGGAATTTCATTTGTCAGACTATGTCCTTGATTTTTTTTTTGAAAAACAGAGTTACCATACTTACATTGGTCCCCCTGATAAATGTCTAAAAATGCTCTACAGAAACACCAGCAGAAAATTCCCAACCTCAACCAATAGATCAATTATCTCATTATAATTCATATTTATAAAGCATTGCTTCAAATATAGATCTATCTGGTAAATTATGCAAATATTGTTTAAAAAAATCTTGGCAGTCTAGAACTTGAGATCAGTTGATTATATATTATTTGATTGTTAAATGCCTGAACCCAGAGAATAGTCATTAATAGTTCCTTGTCAGTTTGGGAAGTCTCCAGTGAAGTACTCCAGACATCTGTTCTGTTCAATAAATCTACTGGTGACTTGGATATAAGCAGAGATAACATACTGTCTTTAAAGGAGCATTTACTCCTACATGGAAATTCTTTTAACTGTTTTATTAACTCTATCATATTCTGTACAAAAGTTTTTAAAACCTCCTCTTCTCTCCTGAAAATTCCAGTTTCACTTATATTTTCACCCCACCACTACTTGATTGAAAAGATGAGACTATTATGATCAGAATTCCATTCCTGTGAAATTTTCAGTTTCTTCATAAATATTATTCCCCTTTTTTCTATTCTCAAAGAAACTGGTGACATTCCTCCTTTCCAAGGAAATTTATTGTAATTTTGAAATTTATTGTAATTTGAATTGAAATTTATTGTAATTTCCAAGGAAATTTATTGTACTAAATGCATCACAGAGACTTTTAGCAATGGTTTAAAAACATTGTTTTAAAACTATAGTAATCCAGGAAGAGGACTGTGGGAACTGAATGTGGATCACAGTATAGTTTTTTCACCATTTTTGTTGTTTGCTCACTTTTTTTTCTTTCTCATTTTTTTCTTTTTGATCTTACTTTTTTTGTGCAGCATGATAATTGTGGAAATGTTTATCATAGAATTGCATATATTTAACACAAATTGAATTACTTGCTGTCCAGGAAAGGAGTGGGAGAAAGGGAGGGAGAAAAATTTGGAACACAAGGTTTTGTAAAGATGAATGTTGAAAACAATATTTGCCCTATACTTTGAAAATAAAAAGCTATTAAAAACAATAAATAAATAAAATTGTAATATATACATTTTCTGTTGCAATCAACTATTACAATTAGAACTATCTATATAGATATAGACATGTGTACATATATAGATAGGCATATTTATGGATAGATAGATATTGTGATCTATAGAGTGTTAGATTTGCTTGTATGTACACTCACTCACACCTACAGTACCCTAGAACTAATGGTTGTATATTTCAGTCCTCAGCAAAGTGACAAAAATCCATTAGCAGCCTTCCATCCTATTGAGGCTTTTTGCGATGTCTGTCTCAGAATAAATAGGACAGAGTGACCTGGAACGTACTGAGCAATCAATCCAGGAAACCTAAATAATAATAATAATTGAGCTATTAATGAATTTAATTTGGTTTAAAATATGAGATTATAATTTTATCAGATTTGCAGAGATTACTGATTTATAGAATTTTTTGGCATGTTATCTCATTCAATTCATATTTGATTCTATGGAAGGATCAAATTGTTGGAATTTTCATCCTTTTTTCCCAGATGGACAAATAGAGACTTCAAAGGACTAGTATCACACACACACACACACACACACACACACACATTTACAATGTATACATATTGTATATATAATTGCATACATATCATATACACTATACCTCCAATATCTTTATGTATATACACATACATATATAAACATATATGTACATAAATGTATACACATGCACATATACATGTGTGCATGCATATACACATATGTAAGGGTGTGGGGGGATGGGGGGTGAGTGTAGGAAGGGACCATAGCGATATTGGAGGGATAATGGAGGACTGCTGAGGGAGGATTTCATTGTAATCCTTAGCCTTTGGCACAGTGAGAAACCTATGCTTGTTGACTAACTTACTAAGACCACAGAAATATGCCCCCAAAAGGTCTCAGCCACATAACATTAAGAGCAAATAATTCAGATTTAAACCATTTATGTAGAGACGTAAAGCTCTCACCTGGGTACTCATTCTAAAATGGTATTCTCTTCCCCAACATTAGTGGTCATGGGGCTGTTTCTACAAAAAAACAGATTCTATGATATATTTGATTTGAAGCAGAACAAAGGGATAATTGGCTGTGGTGGAATGAGAAGACATTATCCAGACATTAAAAATACTTTGTAGAGGGATGGGTAATATAGATTTGAATTTAGTTCATTGCTTCATGTTGATTCTTCCCCCTTTGTCATTGTTGGCTTGTTTTTAACCAATGCAGCAAGCAGTGTGCCGTGTGTTATATACTGTGGCTGACTCAATATTAACGCTCATCAGACAAGTTTCATTTTGTTCATGCAGGTGGAAGAATCGTGCTGGTTGTCATATTTTATTGCTTCCATCTAGGATGGCCTTGGCTATTTTAAAATGCGTACTCCCACAATTCATTCCAGACTTCAATATCAAAGTCAGTATGTTTCAACTTGAAAATAACCTTAGGTATACAAAAGCTGGAATGGATGTTACTTTTTCTTTGAAGTTAATTTATAAATTGATCTCATTTTTCCACCAAAAAAAGGATAAACAAACCATGTGTTTGTTTAATAAACACTTCTTTATAATGTACCTACTATGTGTCAGGGATAATAATAATGAAAAGAGTTAGCAATTGTGTAGCACTTACTACATGCCAGTTACTGGGCTAAGCACTTTACAATTATTATCTCATTTGATCATCACAACAACCTGGGGAGGTAGGTGCTATTACTGTTGAGGAAACTGAAGCTTGTTATTCAGTCCTTCCAGTCATGTCTGACTCTTTGTGACCCCATTTGAAGTTTTCTTATTAAATATGGATAGTGAAGAGATTTGCTATTTCTTTCTACAATTCATCTTACAGGTGAGGAAACTGAGACAAAGAGAATTAAGTCACTTGCCCAGAGTCATACAGCTAGTAATTATCTGAGGTTGGATTTGAACTCAGATCTTCTTGACTCCAGGTCTGGCACTCTATCCACTGAGCCACTGTTTCACTTTGTTATCTGTATCACAAGGACCCAACATATAGTCTAGAACTTAGTAAACACATTATTTTTCTATGTTTTCTTTCACAATAATGCTGAACCCTATAATAGCTAGTATTAATGTAAAACTTTCCAAATATGATATCCATTTATCCTTATAACAGCACTGGAAAATGGGGTGCTACTTCATTATATTACTTCATTTTACAATTGAGGGAAATAGAGGCAGAAATTAAATTAAGTGACTTGTCCAGGTCATATACCTAATTAATGTTTGAGCTCAGAGGTTCCTGATTCTATCTACTGTGACACCTAGCTGAATTTATTATGTATACATATATATATACATATGAATTTATATGTATACATATCATTTTTCCTCATTAGCATGTAAACTTTTATTTCCAAGAGCCCACATGGCATAATGGATAGAGAGCTAACCAGCTAAGAGTCAGGAAGTCCAGAGTTCAGATCTTGCCTCTGAATCATACTGAATATAGAAGCTTAATCTCAAAGTGCCCCAAGTGATCCTTTATTACTGCAAATTACAATGAAGGAGCATGTCTGCATTGGCAAAAAGAAGTCTCTCATCTGGAACTCCCTACCTTAATGAAGTGACAAGTCTGATTTTTAAAATATATCAGAGTCTGTCCTATGTATTGGACATCTTCAGTTATACAGCGTCCTTAGGAAGCTTCTGTTCTATTGGAGAGATATAAGAAGTTCACTGAACAGTTGATAGAGAACCTGGCTTGGAGTCAGGAAAACCTGAATTCAAATTTAGCCCCAGATATTTACTAATTCTGTGACTCTGGGCAAGTACTTAACTTGTTTGCTTCAGTTCCTCATCTATAAAATGAATTGGAAAAGGAAATGGCAAACCATTCTAGTATATTTACCAAGAAAACCCCAAATGGGAGCAAAAAGTGTAACTTTGTGATACTGAATGATTACAACAAACAAGTACACAAATAAATAAGTTCAAAATGAATGAAAGAAAAAGTATTTATTATTTACTATTTTTCAGGCTCTGTGATCAGCCTTGGTAATACATATGGAAGAGTCTCTGCCCTCAAAGAGTTATTATTCTAATGGAGAATACACAAGGAGGGGGGATTAACTGTTCTAAGGCTTCAGAAAAAGGATTTGTGTATGGAAGTCAAATAAAGCAGATTTTTCTCACTTTTTCCAGTAGTTAAAGTGAACCTTCTTTGATTAATATACCCAGAGCAAAGATAGAAGCAAAAGATGAAAAACAAGGGTGGGGCAATGGAGCCACAAAGTAATTTCAATTGAGGAGTATGGGGAAAGAATATTAGCAATTAGAGAGGTAGAGACAAGTATAGTGGAGGAGGTGTCTCTTGAGTTAAGATTTGAAGGAAGTAGCAGAAGACAGCAATGAGGGCATGTTTGACCACAAAATGAGATGGGGCCAGTTATATAATAAGATCAAAGAATAACAAAAAGACAGTTTGAGTGTTGCCCTGGCATCCATAGCAAGTTCAGAATCAAAGAAAGGCCTCCAGAGATACTCAGTTGAGAACTTAAGAAACCGCACGAACAAGAAGCAATTCGATATATATTGGCATTAGTGATTACAATGCTCCTGGTAAGTGTGTCTGTTTTCATGAGTGAGAAATAAAAATAAAATAAGGGAGGAAATGAGATTCTGCTAAGCCTTCAATGGGAACTGATCTTTTTGAGTAGCGATAAATGAGAAGAAACAAAGAAAAGGGGAGAAAACTTTTCAACTCTTCAAGAATGCCAATGATTTGAAAAAATTTACTTCCCTATAATGCTTTCTATGTTGCGCTAACATCATGCACTAACTCATCTTCTTTGTTTGCCTTTTTTGCAGTTCTGTCCTGATTCTTGCCATTGTTTGCTTGACATGAAAAATGTTCCTTAGTAACTCTAAATGACTAATTACATCAATGGGAGAAAAAATGCAGTTCAAATACTTTGATTAACTATATTCAGTAATCCTTTTGAGTCTGTCCTATCTTGCAAGTTGGATCATCCAGAGGGTGATTACTGCTTAGATGTTTATGTATCTCTACTTCTAAGTCATAAGTCCCTACAGGTAAATTACCTTTAATAGTTAGCCAGCAGACATTTGTAGCTTAAAATAAAAGCACTCCCTAAGATGACATAATAAGCACCATTGCTACAAATGTCCTTCTCTCCCCCATAAAGCCAGAATATACTCTCTCACATACAGGCATTTAATGTCTGTGAAAAGTAGTAGAAATTTAGAGTACACTAGTAATTCAACAGATACATAAGGAATACCCATGGCCCAGACAACTCCCTCCCTGGCACAAGATGTCCTTTCTTTTCTTAGACTTTCCTTACAATGCTCTTTTCTGGGAATTGCATCTCTTCTGGATAGGTTATTCATCTGGGCTACTGGGACCTACTTCTCTCTAAAACTCAATCACCACCTTCCAAAGCCAATTCTTTCTTGAGTCTATAGTTGGCTCTCTTCTATACTTCCAAGTTTCCCACCTCTTAAAGTTATTTCCCATTGATTCTTTCTTTGACTACTTGAATCTGGTCTCTGCTGAGTTCAGTATCTCCTACAGAAGAGTAATTCTTCTATAAGACACCATGATCATTGAGATGGGGAAAAAGAAATAAATACAACTCACTATTAGAAGCATATGGGCAAAGGCAAAGAGTGACCTCTTTTCAAGATGTGGGTTCTTGTTTTTTACAGTTGATTTTCTTCTTTGTTGCAAGGTGTCATACTTCATAAATCCCTCTTGCCTTAACTATATCCATTGCTCAAACTAGATTTTTGAGGGTCACTAGGGAAATGACAAGTCTTTACCTAATCATTGCAAGCTACTCACTATTTTCATCAGTGAATATTTCTTCACACTTTTTAAAAGGGCAATGGAATATAGACCCATTTTTGTGCTTCATTTAATACAGTTGAATGTCTTGCTATCTCTGTTAGCTGACCCAGTTCTTTCTGTAATTCTCAGCTGGTTTGGGGGAGGGGAAAGGCTGAGCATGATTAGATTGGGTTATCCTGACTACGTCACTAAATACAGAATTCTAAACTAAAGCAATCTCACAGGGCTATTTTTTAAAACTTAATTAAAAATAAACTGTAAAAGTAATTTTTCCTACTTTTGTTTATAGGAAACTATTAAGAAACTTTCTAGTGATATTTTATCACTATGACTTCATCTATAACATAAGTAAACTAATACCTGACCTGTCAGCATACAGAGTTATTTTGTGTATCAAATAAGATAACCTACTTTGAAATAAAATGTGAATATCAAAGGCACAAAGTAAAAAGAAAGTTGAATCTGAAATCAAATTCCAATGTTAATACTTACTAGCTCTATGAATATTGTCAAGTCATAACCTCTATTTGCTTCAGTTTCTTCATCTGTAAAATGGGGATAATAATATGTGTTATTATTGAATTATGATCAAGATGATGAAAAGTACAAGTCTGGAAGACAAATGCTCTTTTAAAGTGGTTGCTATTCTACCTTGGGATATGCAGAGATTTAAGAGAAGAGGATATCCCGCTATATAAAGACTTTCTCCACATAGTTTTTGTGTTTGACACTGCGATGATTGTATCAAGACCTCAAAAGAGAGAGGACCTTCTAGAAGACATATATAATCACCCAAAAGAATTTGACTCAGTTCTCCTCTCAGGAAAAATTAAGTAGAACTAGAAGAGTATATATGGTAGGATATGTAGCACATATATGTTTGAAAGGTCTTATAAATAACACTGATCTGCATCCAGAATTAAATAAAAGGAGAAGAGCAGTCTGGATTGATTTAGGGAGACTGCAACATTTGCAATATTTTATAAGACCCTCAACTTTTATTTGAAACAAAGGCCCAACTTTTAAACAATGTTGGTAGTGGTGTATGATTGTGAGTCTTAGGATTCCAATGTTTATAAAGAACTAAAGTTGTAGATCATATGAAGATCAGTGAAGAAGCTCATGATGGCTATGAATAATGCTGCAACACTTTACCAAAAAAATTATGCATAAAAATGCACAAAAACTGTTGCTTGGTGATCCAGACAAAGAATAGAAATTGGATAACTCATGGTTTCTACTTCTATTCAGATTGCAGATTCCCTATCATTGGATCCCTTTGTGTATATAACCAATTCTAGTTTAGCCACCAATCAAATATCCTTTTCTTCACCAAGTAGTAAGCAGACAGAAAAACATTACAGAATTCTTTTTCGTCTTCTGAAACGGAGATACAGACCCCTCCATTCTACATCATTAGTCATTTCCAGAAGCAAGAGGACCAAGTTCACATGCTCCCAGGATTGATCCTTCATTCCCAGTCTCCATTTCATATTCAATGTCAAGGAATCAAGTGAAAATTCACCAGAGTATTAAGTGAATTTCTTCCCCTAGGTAGTAAATTTATAGGAAGACATGGACAAAAATCACATAGGAGAGGCTAGTTCAAAGAGGAATTTCTATTAGGAGAGAATTTGAGGAGACTTATAATTCTTCTAAACTTTGCCTAATTTCATAACATGGTACAGTGGTAAGAGTATCAGAGTTGAATTCAGAGGACTTGTGTTCAAATCAACCTTGGGCAAAGTAGAATGCATAATTCAGTCCTTGCATAAGGACTAACCTTCCCAGAAGCACCAAAGTTTCTATCGCTGTGCATTTCCTTAGGTCTTTATAGGTTCTTCAGTAATGCAAACCATTAGTTGTAGATTGGACTGTTACAAGCCTTAATTAATCTGGGAGTTTTTATTTCAATTGGCATCTTCCAGTCAATTTCTAGTCATCAAAATGGCATATTTACATTGCATGTTAAGCAAAGAGTAAACTCTGGGGGGCCCAGTTAAGAAACAACTTTCTTCTATCTCAGTCTGCAGATTTAAGACAGAGCTGTCTGCCAAATGAAGGTTGTGGCAGAGACAAACTGTTTAATTGGCACATTGGAGCCACAGGAGCTGTTTATTGTGACTATCTTCAGAGACAACAGGAGGTCCTGTGGTTACATATAAGGGTTCTGGACATATTTTAATCATTTTTTGTTGTGCTAATTTTGCGCATGACATTTATTTTCAGTGTAACCTGTTTTCTTACTCTCAATTATTTATAAATATCCTTAAGGAATGCTGAAATAAATCTCCTTTGTCCCCTATTATTGTCCTTTTCTATTTCATCCTTGTGAACTTCTTGGAGTGGCTATTAATCAAAAAGGGTTTGCACAGTGGTCATTGTAGTGAGGACAAAGAGAAGGTTGAATTAAAACACAAATTACAACATTTTGGCAGGCAGCCACTCATTCTGATAGACCAAAGCTCTAGGTGGAGGCTCAGAGTGCCCTCTGAGAAGAACTTTGGCACTTTGGGGCATAAAGAGAGCAAAGCTCTGCTAGCCTGTCAATACCTGTTGTTCTTCCCTCTCACTATCTTTCTTCCCTTTTTCTGCCTCCTACAAGTTACTGCTCTAAAATTCTAGCAAACAATATAGAGATCATGCAGTAATCAGAATTTTCTCCTGGTAGCTTTGTTTGGTTGGATAGTATAATATTCAGATGCTAGTCTACATAAAATAATTTAGCCATTTATTACAAATGAATGCTTATGACCTCTTTTATAAATAATTTAAACTCCCCCGTTTAGTTGGCAAAAACCTACCCTATCTATGGGAAGGATACTAGTGCTTGCAGTAGAAATTCATTCTTTTGGGACAACTAGATGGTTTAGTAGATAGAGCACAGGTTCAGGAGTCAGAGGGACCTGAGTTCAAATATGACTTCAGACACTTAATGTTTCCTAGCTGTGACCCCAAACAATTCATTTGACCTCAATTGTCTTGCAAAAAAAGTGAGAAATTCATTCTTTTGGCATAAATCTCTGTTTCTTTTCAAATATCAATTTTTAGGGAAGCTAGGCACAGTGGATAGAGTACTAACCCTGGAGTCAGGAGGATCTGAATTCAAATGTGACCTCAGACAGTTACTAACTGTGTGACCCTGAACAAGTCACTTATACACAATTACCTCAGAAAAATCATAAAAAATGAAATGACAATTCAATTCCACATTAGAAAATAAAGCAACACATTCTCCAACTGATAAATGGTCAAAAGATATGAACAGACAATTTTCAGATGAAGAAATTAAACCATTTCTAGTCATATGAAAAATGTTCTAAATCACTTTTGATCAGAGAAATGCAAATTAAGACTACACACCTCTCAGATTGGCTAAGATGACAGGAAAATATCAAGATAAATATAGGAGGGAATGTGGGAAAATTGGAACACTAATACATTGTGAGTGGAATTGTGAACTGATCCGAAAATTCTGGAGAGCAATTTGGAACTATGCCCAAAGGGTTATCAAACTGTACATACCCTATAATCCAGCAGCATCTCTACTGGACCTGTATCCCAAAGAGATCAACAAAGGAGGGGAAAGAACCCCTACATGCAAAAATTTTGTAGCAGCCCTTTTAGTAGTGGCAAGAACCTGGAAACTGAGCGGATGCCCATCAGCTGGAGAATGACTGAATAAGTTATGATATATCAATTTTATGGAATATTATTGTTCTATAAGAAAAGATAAGCAGGATTATTTCAGAGAGGACTGGAGAGACTTTCATGAACTGATGCTGAATGAAATGAATACAACCAGAAAATCATTATACAAGGCAATAAAAAGAGTAAACAATGATCAATTCTAATGGACCAGGCTCTTTTCAACAATGAGATGATTCAGACCAGTTCCAATGGTCTTGTGATGGAGAAAGCCATCTGCACTCAGAGAAAGGACTCTAGGGACTGAATATGCATCACAACATAGTATTGCACCTTTTTCTTATTGTTTGCTTGCCTTTTTTTTTCTTTCTCTTTTTCATCTGATTTTTCTTATGCAGCATAATATTTGTGGGAATACATATAGAAGAGTTGTACATGTTTAACACAGATTATATGGGGGGAGGATTGGGGAAATGAAAAAAGAAAAACTTGGAACAAAAGGTTTTGCAAGGATGAATGTTGAAAACTATTTTTGCATATATTTAAGTTATTAAAATAAAAAACCTTTTTAAAAAAAAAGAAGAAAAGAAGGCAACAATGGGGTAGAGGGAAAAAGGCTCTGGGCATAGCAGAGTTCTAATCATTAATCTGATACTACTTCCTCTTGTGATTTTGGTTAAAGGCTTCCTCTCTGTACCTGTTTCCTCATTAGTGAATAAGGAGGAAGGGGCCTCTTCTGGTTCTAAATCTATGATTATATCAAATCCCCGATATGTAACTTACTGCTGCTATGACTGGGCTGATCGTTTAAACTGTCTGCACCATGTTCTTCTCATTGATAAAATGATGAAATTGTACCAGATGACCTCTAAGGTCTCATCTAACTCCAAATCTGTAATCCTTCTGGTGGTCTGGAAAGTCTTGCATTTGAAGCCAGAGGATCCATCAGAATTTGAATCTCATTTGACTCTAATGCAGGGAATTTAGTAAATAAAGTGATGGGATCAGGAAAACCTAAATTCAAATCCACCTCAGACAAATTGTGTAAATCTCAACACATTATTGCACCTCTCTGGCCCTCGGCTTCATCCTCTGACAAAACGGGGAGGTTAGTCTCAATGACCTCTAAGGTCTCTGCCAGCTTTAAATTTATGATCCTCTGGTCCTTAGTACCTCTGTGAAATAGGGTATTGTTGCACTTTCCAAACCAGATGGATAATGAGGATTGCCCAGAGTTGAACAGAAAAGAGGAACAGGCTGGATTACTGTTAGGAAGTTGCAAAGAGCCTTTATTGACCCCAAGCTTCCCATGAAAGTAAAGACCTATTTTCTCAAAACTAATTTACCAATGTTGCCATATGGCAGAAAGAGATGAAATTTTACTGCCTCCAAAGAATTAAGAATGAGCATCACAAAGAACACAATGAAAAGATATTTTTTTGGCTTTCAAAATTCTCTGTAACCTACTTCCTATTTTCTAGTCTATTTACATCTTCCTCCCCTCCTCATATTCGAATACCAAATGATTCTGGAATTATTGCTGTTCTACTCAACCACCCATTTTTGTGCATATTCACCGACAGTCTCCCAAATGTGGAACTCTCCTTTTTTGTCTCAGCATTCTGGCTTCCTTTAAGTCTCAGTTGAAATCAGATCCTTCCAAGAAGCTTTTCCTGGGTCTACTTTGATATCAGTGCCTTCTGTCTGAAATAGCCTCTGATTTGCCTTGTCTTTATCTTATTTATACATAGTTGTTACATACTGTCTCTCTATTAAACTGAGGGCAGATTGTTTTGTCTTTCTTTGTACTCTCAATGCATGGCACATAGTACGCACTTAAAAAGGCTTACTGATTTGACTTGACTTGAAGAAGTACTTGGTAATTGGGACAAGGCTGCCACGTAAGCCAAGAAGGGAATCAAAATATATGGATAACAGACATTATTCAAAAACTGTATGATAGAAAGAGAAAATGAGCTGGTTATATAACAAGATTGAGGGGTGGCAGATTGATGATCAAAGAGCTCCACTGGTATCCTTGTAATATCAAGAGAAGTTGAGAAAAGTCTCCAGGTGGTTAGGTAGACTCCTTGAGAGTGGACTAGTGTTGTATTCGATGAGGAGACATGAAAATGTGATCTCCATTGTCAGATAACTCCCGAATCACGAATTTCAGCAACCTAGATCATCATCATCCATTGTCTCATGCAATTTCATGCAGCAGAGAAAGGATCATTAGATTTAGAATCAGAAATCCTGAAGTGAAATATTGTGCCTGCTACAAGCCAAGTAAGAACTAAGCTTAAATCCCTCTCTCCCAACGTTGTTTAGCTTTTAGAGAGCCAAGTTCATTGTCGAACTTTTCATATGGGTTTCTATTTGCTCATGGGAGGTGGAGCAGAGATATTATAAGAACAAATGTATTTATAGTCTGCTTTTAGTCTGCAGTGCAGAAGGCCTAGGGAGACCATTCTATGAACCTTCTCTAGGGACATCCATAATTGTCCTGCGATATATTCTTCTAGGCTAACTACAAATACATTTTATTTTTTCTGACCCAGATGCAGAAACCTTATCTAGTCCTCAGTTAACCCAAGGCTTGAATATATCTGGAAACTTGGATCTAATCTAGGTCTAAGGAATAATCTGAGAGGTTCAATTTGGCCTGGGAATAGTCAGTTGTCAAATATTGATATTCCTATCTTTATGTTATTTCTAGCATCTGATTTCTCTATATTCATATAGCTACCATCTTAATTAAATCCCTAAGTTTTTGCCACGACTTCCTAATTGGAATTCCTGCCTCCAGTGCATGCTATACACTCATGCCAAATTAATTCTCTTAAGTTATAACCACTTGATATCTCTATTTCACCAGCCTTAATAACTTCCTATTGCTCCTAGGATGACATATAAACCCCTCTGTTTAGCTTTTGAAGCCCTGGACAATTTGGTCTCAATCTAATTTTTCAGCTTTATTGGATATTGGACATTCTCACACTCTGCAGTCTGGATACACTGGTCCTCTTTGTTCCTTCCACATTACATCCCATATCCCATCTCTGTTTTAACCCTGGCCACCCAATTTCTTTTAATGCACTCCCTCTTTACCTTTACCTCATGGAGTCCCTCTATTTTTTTAATATGTACCTGAGTAGGGTGGGTAGGTGGAATACAACACTAGCTCTAAAATCAGGAGTTCAAATCTGATCTGAAACACTTGACACATTACTAGCTGTGGGACCTTGGGTAAGTCACTTAACCCTGATTGCCTTGCAAAAATGTGTGTGTATATGTATATATATATATATATATATATATATATATATGTATGTATATATGTATATACATGGGTGTATGAGTGTGTATATAACTTAAGTACCATTTTTCACTTGAAGTCATATCTAGATAGAGAGAGAAAGATTTCTGGTGGCTACCACCATACAGAACACAAGAGCTTGGAGTATACCAAAAACCAAAGTATATAGCCCTACAACCAAGCATTACTTTTCCTGCAAAATAGAGTATAATGATACAAAGGAAAAAATAAGTTTTAATGAAATTAAAGACTTCCAAGAGTTCCTGTTGAGAAGACCGGATCTGAGGAGAAACTTTGACATATAAACAATAGTTAAAAACATAAAAAGAGTAAGTAGGGAGAAAGGGAGGCAGGAAAGAAGAAAGGAAAAAGGATAAGAACTTAATGACTAATGTCTGGTCAAGGGAAAGACAAGACAGGCAGAGGAGTGGAAAGAAGTTATATCAAACATAAAATACTAATGATGAACACAATTCTATCTCACTACTCTTCTTTGTAAAAAGGGAATGAGGGCAAAGAGAAATAAATATAACAAAATAAGATAGAGAAAAAATGCATGATTAATTATCATAATTATGAATAGAGAAGGGATGAATTCACCTATAAAACAGAAAAGGATAGCAGAATGAATTAGAAAGCAAATTTCAACAATATGTTCCTTACATGAAATACACTTGAAACATAAAATTTCCATAGAAATCAAATAAAGGTCTGAAATAAAATCTATTATATTTCAGCTGAGAAAAACATAAAGAGAAGTACAAATCAAGATATCAGTAAATATATACATATACACATATATATTACTTAATTTTTAAAAATAGGGTAACTATATTATTCATAAAGTCACGATAAATATGAATAAACAACAATACTCAAAATACATAGTGTCATATATTCTAAATATTTAAAGAAAATTTTAAACAAGTCACAGGGAGAAATAAATAATAAAGACATAATAGTCTAGGATTTAAAGATACTCTTTTCAGACTCAGAAAAATCTATGAAAATTCCTGAAGTTTCTTAGCAAGAATGCTTGTAAAAATTAAAAAGCCCATTTGTATTGGTGAGGCAGAATCACAAACAACTTTATTTTCACATTTCAGAAAAATGAAAGCTCCTTTGAGTTTGCAAGAGTAGACAGTTAACATTAGAGCATAATAATGAGAACAGTAAAACTTGAGAAAGTAGATTTCATGAGACGGGATAAAGTGTTTCAGGGTATTGTATGTATCTTCAAGAATTGAAGACACACACACACAATATATATATATATATATATATATATATATATATATATATATATATATATGTAATTGGTCTATGAAAAAAAGAAGCCATTTTCTAGTGGCTACTAGAAATAGTGAAGATGTTGCTCAGCTAAATACTGTGTCCAGAACATCTTTCTAATTATAGATAAGAGAACTCAAAAGAGAGGCTTCTATGGATCTTAAATAGAAGAAACTTACCAATACCTTCATGTAATTATATATATATATATATATAATATATATAATATAATATATATATATATTATATATAATATATATATATATAATATAATATATATATATAATATAATATATATATATATATAATTATATAAAAGAAATAAGATAGTTCCACTTGGTTGTAAGGTATCTTGGAAGCAAGGAACCAAGCATCTAAGCCTCTAGTGTGTCAAACTCAAATAGAAATTGGGGCTATTAAACCACACATGTTAAAGGTAGGAAGCACAGTGGATGAAGCACCAGGAAAACTTGAAATCAGGAAGATTCATCTTCCTGAGTTCAAATATGACCTCAGATACTAGTTATGTGACTCTAAATAAGTCACTTAGCTGCCTCAGTTTCTTCATATGTAAAATGGGCTGCAGGAAGAAATGGTAAACCACTCCAGTATCTTTGCCAAGAAAACTCTAGATGGGGTCAAGAAAAGTCTGAACTAAGCAAACAACAAAAAAGCATATATTTGAATTAGTACTGAGGGCATGTTGACTTAGGAAACCACAAATTACTATTACCTATGTTTTATTGCATTTTTATTTATTTTGTTAAATTGTTTCCCTATTACATTTTAATTTGGTTCTGGTCCACACTCAAGAATGTTGTTGGCAGTGTTGAGATCTCTGCTCTAGACCCTTTGATGCAAGACTGACACCAGCCCAATGCAAACAAAGGAATAGAAATGGTATCTTTTGTTTAAAAAGTTGTCTTGGGTAAACATAGGAGTGGTGGGTGTAATGGAAAGAGGAATACAGTTCTGGTATGTAAGAAGTTAAGTTCAAAAGGGAAAACCTTCAGAAAATGGAAATGGATCCAAGAGTTGCCATTTTACATGCTATCTCTTGACACCCAGTAGCTATTCTAGACATGAGACTCAGATAACAATGACTAAGTTTGTTCCAGTGAGTTACTTTTCGTTAGTAGCTGGGGCCATCAATGTGCTGGCCCATGTGAGTTTTGACTTTCTCTTCTTTTCCTACTATTCTCATCTGTTCCTATCTCCATAGACACATTTGAAAATGCATGGATCCTTAGTCACGAGGTTTAAAATTGGTACTCTCATTTATCTCATGGAAATGGCAGGTATGCCTACCAAGGTAGGAGGGCATGACATTTATGCAAAGTGTCACCTCAACTCCCTGTGCCTCCCCCACAAAGGAATATTTTAATAGAAGGTTAATGGAGGGCACAAAGAACAAAAAGGAAAAAAAAAAAGCTGTCCTCGCTATTTTGTGTTTTAATATAATAGAGGTCAGTTCGCTGGAATTCTTTCTAGTATTCATCTTAAAAATGAATTATTTAGCCTATGAAAACAAAACTACTTTATTTATGATGACAGAGAAACTGTAAATGTGTTCCTGATCCATGCGTTGACTAATTAGATTAATTAAGCCTGCATGCACTTCAGAATAGGGAAGGCAGGTGGCAAATAGCATTTGAGATGATTTATGTGATCTATTCCATCATCCTCACAGTTGATAAATAATATCACATTCATTCCATTAGGAGATCGGCGCTCAAAAAGAAAACATTGCATTATTGGTACCACATTATCGCCAGAAAGAAACACTGTGGAGGTTAATAATATGATGGGCATGATTTAAATCCATCCGACTGATGGGAGGGAGGGATGGCAATCAAAGCAAAGTCTATATTTGGTCTAATCATGCCTTAGCACAAACATAGGTCATTCTTAGCCATATCAGTGGAAATGTGATTTAGGGGGAAAAAGATCAAAAGATCACAAGAGTTATTTCATTATTGCATTCTGTACCAAGCATGCTGCTGGATGCCTTCATTCTGGGTTCCTTTAACACTTAAATGTATCATGACACTCTCATGAAGGGGATCCATCCAAGATGAAGATTTAATAGTTTAATGTGCAAATCTCAGTTGTTTGCTACCTGTGCAATATTAGCCAAGGTAAATTACCTTTTCTGGGTCTCAGTTTACTCATATGTAAAAGACAATCATGAAGACCTTTTTCAGCTATGAGCCCTGTGACAAATTTTAAAACTATTGATATCTTTTGTTTTTACATCACTTTTATTTCTTCACATATCCTCATCTCCAAGCAACAAAGAGCTATCCTTTAGAACAAAGAAAAAAAAATAGAAAAAGAAAAAAAAAGAGAAATGAGGGGAAATAACAGTTTGACAAAATTAGCTAACACATTGAAAAAGGCTGATATTAAATGCAGTGTTGCTGAGTTATAGTTTCTCCCCTCTCCAAAGAAGGCAGAGTGGTTCATTCCATAACTCTTCTTCAGGACTAACTGAAACATTATTTGACATCTTGAATGTAGACATTAAGTACTGGGAATCTCACAGAACATGAATGCTCATTTGACAATTACTTATGAAGTGCCTAGTATGTGCAATAGTAATCATAAGTGACTTTCCTGTAGTACTCTACAATTCAGAACTCACCATATACATTACATCCTTTGATACTAACAAATCACTTTGTGGGGAACATTCTGCAGGGAATTTATCTTCATTTCATAGATGAGGAAACTGAGGTCACACTGCTAATAAATATTATAAGAAAACTATCAACACAGATCTACCTAATTCGAAGTTCAGCCTTCTATCTAATATATCAGGCTATATTAATGTTTAGGGAAAGACTGAGTTTCAGCTCTCATGAAACTGAGGTTTTCCTGTGATTTCAGTGCATCCTGAATTTATGTCCCTTCCTCCCTGCTCCCCAAGTGCTCAGGAATCTTCCTTCCTAGATTCATGTCTGTGTACTATTAATTGTGTCTAAATATTTATAGCATTAATTTATTGACTCAGAAATTTTGAGCAACTTTGGCTTCAACTTTTTTAGAGTAAGACCTCAATCATACCTGTCTCTGACTAGTCACTTGTATATAATAAATGGTACTATTCATTAAATGAAGGAATGAATACATACATACATATATGTATATATATATACATATATATGTATATATATAGTTTTATAGCATTCTCCAAGATATATATGTATATATATATACACACATATATACACATACATATACATATATATATATATATATATTATATATATATATATATATGCAAGATACTGCTAGAAACTGAGAAAATCAGAATGTCCTGGAATTTAAGGAAAGTGAAAATAACGTATGGAACATTTTAACTATGATCAGTGACTCAGTGATCTCTGGGGGCCTCATTTTTCTCTTCTATCAAATGAAAGGATTGCACCAGAAGCTTTCTAAGGTGTCTTTTAGTTCTAATATCTACAATAAACAGTAGTGAAGACAGAGGAATCATGGAAGAATATGCTTTCCAACTCAGATAGAAAATGAGGTTATGTGGCGCAAGGGAATAGAATGTAAGATTTGAAGTCAGAAGGAACTGAGTTCAAATCCATGCTCAAAAACTAGACATTTAATTCTGAGAAAACTTTTAACCTCTCAGGTTCAGTTTTTTTGGTTATAAAATGGGCATGATAATAGCATCTGCTTCCCAGAGTTGTTGTGAGGATGACTGAGTAATACACACAAAGTGCTTTGCAACCTTTATAGCATTTTCCAAGATATATACACACACATACATACATACACACACATACACATACACACATATATAAATACATAAATATAATATACATATGTATATGTATGTGTGTATATATGTGCATACATGTATATAGTTATAGTTTTATAGTAATCCCTTCCACATCTGGGGAGAAGGGAAGGTATAAGATATGGAAAATCTGCATAAAATGTTTTGGCCTTCCCTTCCTATCAGAGATAAAATCTTTTATTTTGTGGATTTCCTTCTTCTTTTTTTGTGATATTAGGCAATATTCTCTCTATAGATAGATAGATAGATAGATATCCCCCAAATTTGCCATTTAATTTCTTATGCCGACCCATGATGTATCAAAACAATGAAGGGGAAAGGATAACTGTCATCTTGTCTTTCCAACAAGATTGTAAAGTCCTTAGGGAGTAGCCTCCCTGCCTTGCATTTTTTCTCGGTAGCACACAGCACTTTCCCAGCCCAGTACTTTACATACACTAGGAATGTGATAAATATTTGAGTGAATGAATGTATTAATTGAGGCACTGCTTTATCCAAATGGTTCCATGCAACTATCATATGGAAAAATATGGTTGTTAATTTGAATTTATACTAGTTAAGCCTAACAAATGTTTGCTACACAGTCTTAAAATTAACTTCTTCTGAAATTATTACAGCAATTAAGTTAGTACCTAGGATGTATCATTTATCCTCCAAAGTGAAGGGGTTTGAGTTCAATAAGCAAAAAAAGCCAACATTTTGAAAGATTAATTTCTGTCTTTTTGACACCCCTGTCACTCAAATATGAAAAACCTGATTTGGGGTTTCATACTCTTGTCATTTAAGACCAATCTCAAGCTGTGGCTGCCTATACAGATATTCATCAGTAATGTGTTTTCTTTCTGGCCAAGTTGTTGTAGCCTCTAAAATAAGCATTTGAAGGAAAATCACTGACACATCCTAAATATAGTTGAATGAATATTGATACAATGTCAAAAGGCTGCACAATTAAATAAGGCATTTCTTTAGAGCCTTCTCAAAGCTCTAGCTCCCTAGGCTCTCAAAGGCTATACATAGAGAGCATAAGATCTGGCAGGTTCTGACAGGCTGAAAAGGTTTCCTGAACAGGTACAACAGACTATCTGTTGCTTGTGTGTAAGCCTAGGGAAGGCTCATGCAAGGTCAGAAGGCATGACTACAATGTAATGCTTTTGTAAGTACAGTTATCTCTTCCACATCATCACTTTCCCCATTGCAATTTTGATGTATTTATAAGTTGGCATAAGAAATTACATGGGAATTTGGGGAGAGTTTTGCAGAAGCCACAGACAATACATGAATGTCAGCAGATAACATAGAAAAAAGTTTAGAAACTCAGAAATTCATAAAATATATGTGTAGTATTGGATAACATCAACCCAGATTTTATAATAAGATACTGACAACAACCCAGGAAAGAAAAGAAAAATTCAAACTTCTTCACTGGTAAGAAGGGAGAGCCAAAAAATTTTACTTGGATTTTGCAGATCACAGATCCCCACTCTGTGGAAGAGATAACTATAGTGACCTATGTAATATGTAAAAATATAAGAAAGCAAGCAGTCTAGGGAAGGTCCCTCCTATTTCTGCAATGACTATATACAAATATTTATTTAACTATTAGTTTTTCAAATGTGATATTCCTCCCCCCAATATCCAAAAAGAAAATACACTCCTGAATAAATAGAATCATCCCTTTATTCACATTCTCACTTAATATAAAACAAGAAAGTATTTTTAAAAAGTTGTGGTTAAATAGAAAATAATTTCATATGTTATTCTTGCAGTTGACAGAGATGGTTGCCTAGAGGCAAAAAGAGACATTTCATTTCACCTTTGTTCTTTTTGTGTGTGTGTGTGTTATTTACAATTAGCAGAAGCAAAGAGATCACTGTGAAAAGCATCACAGTTTATAGACCAACATGTGTTGCAGAGAATATTCTATTTAAAAAACTCAATAATATATTTGAAATTCTATTAATATTTCCTTGATACTCAATGAGTTTTAATGTGAAAGTAAATGCAGGAAATAAATGTAAAGCATCATACTTGGGCTCAAAAATTCAGCTTCAGAAGTATAAGATAGGAAGAGTGTGACAACAAATGATGAAGCATACTATCCACCTTCAGAAAAAGAAGTGATATTTTTTGGTTTTATTTTTTTCTTTATTTTTAACACACATTGCTTTATGAATCATGCTGGGAGAGAAAAATCAGATCAAAAGGTAAAAATCATAGGAGAGATTTTTTTTTTAAATGGAAAAAAGAAGTTAACATAGGATGTGTTGAATTATATTCAATCTCTTTCATTCTTTTTCTGAATCAAATGGCATTTTCTATCCAAAGTCTGTTGGGATTGCTTTACATCAGTGAACCCACTGAGGAACAATCAAGCCTTTCACAGTTGATCATCATGCTTTCTTGCTATTATTGTGTACAATGAATTCTTGGTTCTGCTTCTTTTGCTCAGCATCAGTTCATGTAAATCTTTCTAGTCTTTCTAAAATCAACTTATTCATCATTTTCATAGAACAATAATATTCCATTATCTTCATATACCACAACTTGCCATTCCCCCAATTGATGGGCATCCATTCATTTTCCAATTCCTTGCCACCACAAAAAGATCTGCTACAAACATTTTGGCCCATGTGGGTCTTTTTCCCTCCTTATGATTTCGTTGGGATACAGACCCAATAATGGCACAGCTGGGTCAAAAGGTATGCACAGTTTTATAGCCCTTTGGGCACAGAAGAACTGATATTGTTTGAATATAAACTGAAGCATGCTATTTTTCACTTTCTTTCTTTTTCTTTTATTTGAGTCTCTTTGTGTAAAATGACTAATATGAAATATTTTACATGTTTGCTGATTGCACAGATATAACCTATATCTGATTGCTTACCATCTCAGGGAGAGGAGAAAGGAGGGAGGGCCAGAGGGATAGGATAGAATTTGGAATTCAAAAATTTAAAAAACAAAACAAATATTAAAGATTGTCTTAACGTGTAATTGGGATATATAAACATATGCATGCTTCTGTGTACATGTTTATACATATATACATACATATACAAATGTGTGTATATACATATAAAGCAATATTACCAAATGAAACAGTATAGAGGGAAAAGAAAATAGGACTTGAGACAGAAGAAATCATATAATAGATTATAAAGTTCTCATAAACAACTACAGAAAAACAAAATAATTTATGGAATTATAGTAGTATGTGTGTATGTGAGACAGAGAGACAGACAGAGAGAGAGAGAGAGAGAGAGAGAGAGAAAGTATATGCTCAATAAATTAGTATTGAAGGAAAAAAAATGTAAAAACTCCTTGAGGACTGGGGGGGGGAAATATTTGAGGAGTTAATGGTTTGCCTATGTAATACGAGTCAACAGTATGGCATGACAGCCAATAAATCTAATGTTATCATTAATGTTAAGAAAATGATAGTGTCAGCCTAGGAGTAAAGTTATATAGCCATACTCAGTCACAGTCAGACCATTTCTAAAATATTGAATTCACTTCTGATTATATATTTAAAGAATAAGATTGGTACTCTAAGAAGATAACCAGAAAAATGAAGAGACTCAAGTTTATGTCATATACAAGGATTAGTTAAAGGAATTATGGATATTTACCCTAATGAAGAGAAAGTTTAAAGATGGCCAGGGTAATGATCTTCAAGAACTTAAAGGGCAATTATAAGAAAGAAAGATTAAACTTATTTCAAAGAGGTGGAATGGTCTGCCTTCAAAAATACTGAATTCTGTCTCACTGGAGGTCTTCTCTTTTTGACTCTTAAGGAAAGAAAAAAGAGGGGGAAATATCATTTATAGAGAACCTATTATGTGCAGGGGATTATACTAAATGTTTTACAAAGATTATCTCATTTGATTATTCAATCTTAATTTTTAAAGGAAGAAATTGTCAAATCAAAAAATCAATGGCCACGCTACTTTTTATATTCAAAGAAAGTTCAAGTGTATATACAGATAGTCAAATCCTCTGATTATTATCATTATTTTCTACCAAGATTGTGATGTTTCTCTAAATCTTCATCTATTTTCCCTTTCTGTTCAAGTGGTCCATCACTATGATAATATTATTTCACCACCTATAAATTAACCTTTTGCACATGTGCTTCTTTAACTCAAATCTATTTTTTTCTTAGACTCTGCATGTATTTGCAAGAGAATGTGTCACAGACTTTGGGAGGGGGATATTTTATACCAAATATTAATACTATACTCCCTAAGTAAAGGCTACCATCCTGCCCTTTTAAAAATACTTACTGAGTCCATCTGACAAACTGATATCAATTATTAATCCATAAGGGAAACATACCAGTGGATACTCATGAGGTCCAGAATTAAAAAGACAGCCCCCAATTCCTCAAAGCTAACTCAAATACTCCTGAGTAGATGTAGTATAAGCATGTTCTAGGTAGGCAAATTGTTGGTGGAAGCGAAAAATGAAATTGTTGTCTTGAATCATGCCTTCTGCTTAAAAATTTTGAAATCTATTTTGTGATAGATAATATATCTGTCAAAGAAAAATAATTGGCCTGTGAATTAGACTGTCTATGTTCTATATGTCGTTGGCATTGATTTGCTATACATCCTTAAGAACTCCATTTTTTTCACTCTGTTTCCTTATCTGAAAAATGAGGACATCATACTATATGATTTTTGATGGCTCTTCCCTGCAAAATTCTTTGATGATGTGAAACTATGCTTAGTATTCACTTTCCTCACTTAAAGTAACATGTTCATTTTCTTGCAAAGATCCTGTGAAGGAATCAATTCCAACACTGTATTTTTCAACTTCATTAAAACATAGCTTTATTTCTTATGACCATAAAGAAGAGAGCCCTCAATAAGAAATTTAGTATTGGGAATAAACTTCTTCCTGACCTGTATAAGGTTAAAAAATTTTATACTGCTTGAAGCAGAAAAAACACACCAAGATCTTTAAAAAGATTACTAGACATATCAAATTGGGAGATTAATAGATATATACAAAGTAAACAAAATGATATCAGTATACAAACTCAAATCACCAAGACTCAAAATTGGTTTGTTTGTTTTTTTCGGGGGGTAGGGTGATTGTTGGTATAGGAAATTACATAAGCAAGTTACATAAGAACTCCTTGTTCTTTATGGAGGCAGCAAAGTTTTTTGTTTGTTCATTTTTTTCCTGTGAGAAAGGATTTTCTCATGGTAATATCTTATCAGCAATTATATACCCGTAGCTCTTAAAAGAGGTACAGCTAGGTGGCTCATGGTACACAGAAACTGGGCTTGATGTCAGGAAGATTCATCTTCCTGAATTCAAATCTGATGCCAGACACTAGCTGGGTAACTCTAAGCAAGTTATTTGATACTGTTTGCCTCAGTTTCCCCATCTGTAAAATGATATGGAGAAGGAAATGACAACTAGTCTAGTATCTCTATTAAGAAAACCCTAAATGGAGTCATGAAGGGATTAAAAGCCTAAATAACAACTGGCTTTTAGATGCACAATCAAAAGAGAGAATATTAGACCTGATAGTTAGCATCCCAAGAAATCTGGTTCCGTATTTATGACACTTTCCTCTTTGTTATCTTTTACTATTATTTTAGGGAGATGCAATTGGAATTAAATGACTTGTCCATCTACTAAGAATCAAATATCTAAGGCTGAATTTTGAACTCAGGAGTTCCTCACTTCACAGCCAGTACTCTGTCCCCTATGCCACCTAGCTGCCTCTCCCCATCATTAACTACTTTTTTTTTGTTGTTATCAGGATTAAGTATAGAATAACATTGTCCACTCCTACTCCATCTAGTCTTCTTCGCCCTTTGGAAAAAATTTGAGTTTTTCAGATGTTTTTGTTTTACAGAATTAAAATTTCAGCAACTCTTAGTAAAATAATTAGTACAATATAAATCCTCTAATATAATGATACCTCAGTTTTTACCAAGTTTGTGATGAGAATTAGAAAACTGTTATACTGTTCATCTGGTGATCTGTGGTATAACCCTACCCTAACATTGATTCATCTCTCCTTTTCCTTTATCCTCTTCTAAAATTTTTCCACTGGAAGTCCATTCTCTTATCTGAGTTTCTATAGAAGTGCTTTCTTTATACACAATGATCTCCCTGTGTGATATTTCTTTTGAACAACGTAGACCCTTTCATCTTCATATTAAAGCCATGCTACATCTTACTTAAGCTCAATGATACTTATAAGATTGTTTTTACTTTAGTGTATTGAAATCTCTAGTTTTCTTGGCTTGTTATCCATATTTTTATGTTCATGTGAGCATCTGAAGTCATAAGGATTGTTCACTACCATATTCTCAACTATTTTTACATGGGAATTGCTGGTTATTACTGTCACTTTGTTATTCTCTCCTGTAGCATTGTGCCTCCCCACTTTAGAATGTATTTGCTGGGATCCCCCATCCCTTTCTCACATTCACCATGGGTTACTTTGGATAATTAATTATGAAAGTAATAATTAAAGCCCCAACTATAACTATTCATAGAACTGTAAAAGAAGCACAAATTAAATAACAAAATATTTAAGAAAGAATAAATAGGCACAGTAAATAAATAAGCAATGATATCTATGTCTCAATAATCCACCCCAAGATTACTATTCAAAACAGAGATTTCTCTTATAAGGTTGAAGTATTCTGCAGTATTTTGGGATTACAATTAACCTGGCTTGGAATCTAGGCTGCCAGATTTCCCCAGTATAGAGTAGATCTACATCCTTCCCCTTTGAAACCTGAATGTGTCAAGTGGACCATCAGTACAAATATTTCCTGATCCTCTGACTCCAAATCCCATTCTCAGGATAAAGGACTAAACAACAGCTGGCTTGTAGATGCACAATCGAAAAAGAGAATAGATAGACCTAATATTTAACATTACAGCTCAGTACATTGTTAAGGTCCAACAAGTAATTGTTAGTTCAAAGTCCACTTTGGAAAGGGATGTCTTTTTATAAAGGTATAATAATCCTTCTTTTTCCTCTCCTTCTTTATTATCTTCCTTCTCTAAGTCCGTGCCTGTTGATTCAGTTCCTTCCCTCTGGCACAGGTTGCACAGGACAGGATGCAACATTTCAGTTCTCTCTATTCATGGCAGTTCATGAGTATACCTCCAAACTCCCTAGACACTGTGCTCAGTTACCTCTCCATGTGACACTACTAGTAAATTCATCCATAAGGGCTTTTAGTTCTGAATAGGACTCAAATGAATACAATTATATTAATTAGTTCTTTACCAAGACCATGAGGAAAAAAGAAATGTTACCACTTAAGGATGGATACATAATGAAAAGTCAAATGTGTTATAGTTGCAGTTGACTATGCTACCCTGTGACTTACTGACTCTATCACATAGAAACATTCTAGACATGTCAATAAAAGCCTTTAGAAAAGTGAAGATTTTCCGAAATTAAAAGAACAATGATTGTACATCCCAGCAATTGCTTTTATCTCCCAAATGCCAGATGCCAGTGCCCCTTGGGTAATTGTCAAAACCATGATTTCTGTGACTCTTATTTTTCATAAACTTAATTTTTTACTGCCCAAAGTATGACCCAAAGTTATTTCTTTATCCTAATTATATAAACAACTAGTTCTTAGCTGGAATTGTAGCTGGGCCTGGACAAATCCCACTTTGCCATCCTTTTATTTCTAGCTCCTCTTTCAAATTATAGCCATGACTCTTATGCAATTATCATGCCCTGTGACATTCTTCCTCCCTCCTCAAATGAAAGTAGTTGCTTTGTCTCATCATTTGGGACAATGGAAGCCACATTGGAGAGTTACATTATAGGAAAAGGCCCATGTCTTTATTACATTTCTATATCATAGAGATTGTTATTCAACTTCACGACTTTATCTGACTCTTTTACCCTATGTCAAAATTCTGTTCAAAACATGTTTAATGAGTCATATGTGTGTGTATGAGTCCCCTGCTAAATACATTCTTCTCAGTCTTCACACAAGGTACCTTATCCCTTGATAGCTGTCCATTATTCTCACATTACATACACTGGTCCAGGAAATTAAATCTTTTTTTCTTAAACAGTATTAATTTTCATACAAACAGTCATTCATCTCCTTCATGTTTTCCTTTCACCACAAAAGTCATGACCATTAACTGCAAGAGATGAAAACACCATCTCTGGACCCACATCCTTCAGTCTTCCTCCATGGACTTTAAAATTTCCAGAACTCCATTACATATTGGTGTGTAAATCCAGAACAGTGAGCAATATCAGAAGGTCTGATGACTTTGGGTAAGCCTTTTATCATATTTTCACAAATCCTTCTTGCAGCAGTAACAAGATTCCTTTCACTTGCTAGTGCTTGCCAATGCAATTTTAAAATAGGGTGTACCCTGGAATGTTTCATTTTCTAGAATCACCCCTCTGGAGAACTTTGTATCACTTGCATTATTTCTCTGGTGAAGAGTTTAAATTCTTTCTTTTTCCTCACTATATAATTTTTTTCTATTCACCTTTCATTGTATCCACTCCCACTTAGGACATATATTGTCTTATATGTCTCCTAAGGCTTTTATTTTTCCTTTTCTTCCTTTTCACTTATTTCTTTCATATATAAAAGATTCTTTATCCTTGACATTAAGTCAGAATGCTTAGAGGGAAATCTACATTTTGTTCATCTTCTTCTTTAGCAGGTAGAGCAACTCATATCTTCTGCAGATACATTTATTAACATCCTTAGAAAGGAAAATAAATTTTGTATATACCCCAAAAGTTTCTAAAATGACTTTCCTACTGTCCATAATTCTTGGATCTCTGAATGAATCAATATTCCTTCTTAGAAGATACTGGAAATGCCTCCAGTAAAGTGTCAAAGACTAGATTACCTCCAAGATTCTTTTCAGTTCTAAATCAATCATCCATATGTGACAGTGCTATTTTTGAACTACAAAAATACAGTATTTGTTATTAAAAAAAAAAAAAAGAAAGACCCAGCATGGTACCTGAAACATAGTTAGAACTAGACAGTTGTCCTGTAATTGCTTGGTATAGGGAATTTCAAAGAGGAAATTCCCTTTATCAATGTAATTTATCACCTTCTCAATATAAAATCTTTTTAAAGACTTACCCTATGTTACTAAGGTATTAAGTCAGGGTACCATCAGTACATGTGTCAAAAGTTGGATTTCTGACTTCAAGTCTTCATCCATGACACTATAGTACTTTTCAGAACCAAAATGCTTAAAATGCAGATTGATTGATTAATTCCTCTATCAATCTTAACAACTAAGGCTTCTTTGAAAGCTAATAATGAGAGACATAAAATTACTAAAAAAGGATGATGTGGAAAGATCCAGTGATTCAGGGTACGAGTTCTTTTTAGTGACCATAAAATCAGGACATATGTCATTCCCATGTCTAGTTCTCATTCAAAAGGGATACCAGTAGAGTTGACTCCAAAAGGAACTTTGTTCCAATTGTTCTAATGACTGATCCTTGCACTTTCAACACTGCCAGGATGGGTGTCCTTATTTCTAAAAGGTTAATCAGCCACTGTTACTATTGTAGCTATAAGTGATAGACAATAAAAGTGGGAGGACACTTCTAGCAAAACATCATTCCAGAAATATTTTTAAAGCCAATAGATAGCTTTTGTTAGAGTTGTCAAGCGGATTCTTTGTTGGGAAGGCTATAACTTACTCTAAAGTTTTAAAAAAAAGTTTAAAGATAATTGAAATTTAAAAAAGCATCTTGGAATGCATAAATACAGTCCTCCTCCTTACTCATTCCCTCATTCAATTGGACTTAGAATAATCTTTATGTGAGATAGTCCAGACTTCCAAGGAAGATATATAAGGATCATTTTGGTGCATGAGAAATTGTTTCTCTTATAAGCAAGCTCAAAGCTATGTCTCTGGATCTTTTCTTTTTTAATCTGTGTTGCTCACTATAACCTTACTGTATATCCCCAAATGGTTGCAATACTCTGGGCACTGATAGGACTAAATAAACAAAGCCTACTTCATTAATACTTTAAAACAGCCATGATTTATTGGTATAGTCCATCAGTACAAATACCAACCCACTCCATGGCTTGTAAGGCGTTATATAAGTTGCTATGGCTAAAAAAAAAAATCAGTGGCAACATTCTGGTGATAGACACGTCTTTACTTAGCTACATGGTACTTGTTTTTTAATCCTTTTGAAGGCTCATATACAAAATCTTTCCAACTTCATAGGGTTTGTAAGAACTCAAGGACACCTCTAAATCAAGATGGAACATCAGCCTAGGACTAGATGGGTGGAAATAAAGTATACTATGCCTGGAAATAAATTCCCCCTTCTAAAGTCTACCCCTTGTAATCTTTATTTTACTTTAAGACTCAGATCAATTGCCACGATTGGTGCTTCCAATTGTTAGTGTCTCCTCTAACCCTAATATCTTGTATATATTTTGTCTGTGTTCTGTATTTTCTTATATATGTGCATCTTATCTACTTTGTGCTCTGTATTTTCTTATAAATATGTATTGTCTCCCTTTTTGAAATATAAACTCTTTGAGGGCAGGTATTGTTTTGTTTTGGTATCATCCCCAGTGCCACACCCAATGCCTAGGAAATAGTGGTCAATCAATTGATTAATTGATAATGTATGATTATATATACTTGCACACACAGTTACTAGAACTAACCCTCATTAAGGTAGCTAGGGGCACAGTGGATAGAGTGCCAGGCTTAGAGTTAAGGAAACTGATTTTCCTGAGTTCAAATCTAGCCACAAATACTTACTAGCTGTATGATCCTGGATAAGACACTTAACCCTGTTTGTTTCAGTTTCCTCATTTGTAAAATAACCTGGAGAAGGAGATGGCAAACCACTCTATAAGACAGAAAACCTCAAATGGGATCATAGATAGTCAGACACAATTGAACAATGATTGAACACTCTCATCAGATTTTAGTTCTTGCCTGTATTATAACAATAGTCTCCATACTGGTCTCCTTGACTTAAGATTTTCCTCTCTCAAATCCAACCTCCACATCAATATTCTATTTTTTATTATAGCTTTTTATTGACAAAACACATACATAGATGATTTTTCAGCATTGACCCTTCAAAACCTTCTGTTCCAAGTCTAACCACTGCTCCACCTAGCTGCTCACAGTCCACCTCCTAAACCGCTCATTTTATAGTTAAAAAAAATAGACCTGGCCAGGTAAAGAGATCTGGCCAAGTTTTTGCATATAATAAGGAGAAAAGTCAGAATTTGAACATGAATTCTCTGATACCTAGTTTCGGGCTTTTATTCATTATCTCACAGATGATGGGGGGAAAATAGAATTGACAGAGCCAATGTGATTCACAGTAAGTCTTCTTCAGCCTTTATGTTCATTTTTATTTCTGAGACTGCACCTCTCTGTCTACCCAGGCTGGCAGTGTCTTGACCACTTACAAGCCTGCCCCTCCTGCTGATTGGCTGTGACCTCCTTTTCTCCAGCTGGGACTGCTTCTCCCTCCCAGTGGCTCTCTCTGCTCCTGAGGAGTGCCCTGATTTTGTTCAGACACCCAATCAGCGTTAGCCCTTTAACTAATGATCCAACCTCATGTTAGACCAGGGGCAGGGATTATAGGAGTGCGGCGCCATGTCCAGCTGATGGCCGCTTTGTGGGAAAACATGGCTATTTCCCTTGCTATCAACTGCTAAAAGTGAGTGATATAACACAAAGCTACCCCGGCTTTCCCTGTAATCCAGCATGGGCTTGCTATCCATGGATTTATCTAAACCTATTTTTAGCCTTAGCAAATGTGACATAAACCATAATATTAATAATGCAGAGTGTTACAAAGGCAGTTGTGAGGCAGGTAATAGAGCACACACACACAGATCCATTTACCATTTATAGATACAACAGGGTTGAACAGGAGGAGGATAGTGGGCTGGATTGCTTTCAGGAAATTGCAAAGCTTTTTACTGACCCCAGGCTTCCTATGAAAAGAAAAGCCTATCCTTTCAATGCTTACATTTTGCTGCAATGAGACATGGAGCAATGCTGCCTCAAAAAAACTAAAAATGAGTATCACACAGAGGCTAATGGAAAGGTCCATGGTGGGTGTGAGTGGTCTGCAACACAAAACCAAGGAGGAACTCAAAGCTGGAGTAAAGAGTGTTATCTAGGGGCTGTAGATTAGAAGAGAATGTGGATGATGGCGAGCAAGAGCTAGCAATAATGGGTGGAGAGCTGAGCATTCTGCTCGTACCTTTACTGTGTGTCAAGGGAAAAAAGCAAGGGAGGACTCCAGGATGCTGCTAGAGTTTACACAGTACATAAGTCTAGACTTGAGGTAACAGTGAACAAAAGTACAGTCTCTATTTCCTTTACCAAATTGATATTTTGAGTTTATTCTGCCAAGTTCATTTCCTCAGTGAAAGAAAACAAGAAAGGACTCCTTCATGTTCAGTGACCTTTCCATATAATGCCCTTTGGAGATCATGGACAGAAGTCTAGCAAGATGCACTGGTATCAATAGATTTCTATCTATAACATCTAAAGAGAAATCCCAGAGCAATTGGAATATGTGTGTCTCAGTATAATAACATTTCAGTAAAATTAGTTTCCTTTGTAATTCTATGTATTTTATTTAATACATTTAAAAACATTATTTTGAGAACATGTCTGTGATAGCATCAGTGTTTTTCATATTTCCTAATTTGTGACCCTAAGTCCATGTGAATAACATATCCTCTCTTCTGATTAGACACATTCTCATTAAGAGGCAAAGAAAACTATACCATACCCTCTCTTCTGAATAGACACGTTTTCATTAGGAGGCAAAGAAAACTATATCTCCTAAGCTTAAACTAAGGGGCTACTGTGTCCTTGCTGCATTCCCTTGCTGCCTTAGGGCAAAATAAACCTCCTTTTAACTATTCAATGACAGACAAGTGCCTCTTTTTATCCACAAATAAAACCTAAACTAACAAGAGTGTTGACATTGAGTCTTCCCCTAATAAAGTTCACAGACTTCATCTGACTGCTGAAGGGGTTCACAACACAAAAAAATTAAGAATCCTTAGTCTAGATAAGTCATGATACATTCACCCCATTTAGCAGTACAGGAATCAGAAATGCAGACAGTTGATTTAAAAAGCATACATATATATAAAGATGATTATTCCACCCAAGAACTCATTGATGTTATAGATGAAAGGAATTATTCACATCAAGAGATTGTAAGGCAGGTAAAATTTTTATAATCATTTAGGTGTAGAAACTATAATGACATTAAAATATTGCCAGAGGCATATCTCCAGACTGTTCAAAGTATATAGAATAATGATAACATTAAAGGGAGAAAATGAGAGGTACAGAGACTTATATGCAAATGTAATTCTATTTTATCCAAAAGGGATATTGTTCCTTAAAAACAGATTCTTTAACTTAATACTTCAGCCCAGGGACATTTACTGAGCCAGTGGTGAACTTAATTGATAAGCCCAAGACATCAAGTCAGTAACGGTGCGATAGACCATGCTTTTGTTGACAATGACCTGAATGTCCAGAGTATAAAGATAGTAAAGGCACTATAGACCATGACTCTGTTCACAATGACTCTGATATCTAGAATATTATGGAAGTAAAGGCACTCTAAACTGTGCTTTTGCTCACAATGATGCTTTTGTCTGGAATTTCAAGACAGAAAAGGGATCAGAGACTATCTTAATGCACGCTACTTCTTTATTATATGGTTCCTTTTAAAATAATAGCTTTTTATTTTCAAAATATATCCAAAGATAGTTTTCAGCATTCACCTTTGCAAAACCTTGTGTTTCAATTTTTTCTCTCTCCCTTCCTCACACCCTCTCCCCAGACAGTAAGTAATCCAGTATATGTTAAACATGTGCAATTCTTCTATATATATTTCCACAATTATCATGCTGCACAAGAAAAATCAGATAAAAAAGGAAATAAATGAGGAAAAAAACAAAAAACAAACAAACAGCAAAAGTAGGAAATACTATGTTGTGATCCACATTCAGTCCCCATAGTTTTCTCTCTGGAGCAGATGGCTCTCTCCATCACAAGTCTATTGGAATTGGTGAATCACCACATTTTTTAAAAAAGAGCCATGACCATCAGAATTGATCATGACGCAATCTTGTTGTTGCCATATACAATGTTCTCTTGGTTCTACTCACTTCACTTAGCATTAGTTCATGTTAAGTCTCTCCAGGCCTTTCTGAAACCATCCTGTTGATCATTCCTTATAGAATAATAATATTCCATAACATTCCTATACCATAATTTAATCAGTCATTCCCAAACTGATGGGCATCCATTCAACTTCCAGTTTCTTGCCACTACAATAAGGGCTGCCACAAACATTTTTTGCACATGTGGGTCCTTTCCCCTTTTTTATGATTTCTGTAGGATATAAGCCCAGTATAGACACTGCTGGATCAAAGAGTGTGCACAGTTTAATAGCCCTTTCGGCGTAGTTCCAAATTGCTCTCCAGAATGGTTGGAGATATTCTCAACTGAACCAACAATGTATTAGTGTCCTAATTTTTCCACATCCCCTTCAACATTTATCATTATCTTTTCCTGTCATTTTAGCCAACCTGAGAAGTATGTAGTGGTACTTCAGAGTTGTCTTAATTTGCATTTCTCTGATAAATGGTGATTTAGAGCATTTTTTCATATGACCAGAAATAGTTTTAATTTCTTCATCTGAAACTTGCTTTTAATCATAATTCTTTGTGTCTGCAGTATGCATTCTTGTCCCTATTTTCCCAACATCTATCGAAATCTTTTCCTTCTTCAAGCTCCAAAGGAGAACCCACTTTACTCCATAAAGCTTCTCCTGGCATCTTCCTCACACCTTTCTCCCATTAAATGAAAATGATTTCTCCCTCTTCAAATTTCTCATCATTCCTGGCACTAATCTCATCCTCCATTGTTTCTAGGTTCTTTATATTCCTGTCTCTCTACACTAATAAACTGTCAACTCTTTGAAAGTAAGTTCTATGTTATTTTGATCTTTGCATCAATTACACGTGGAATAGTATCTTAGGTATATTAAGCATTGAATAAATGTTTGTTGACCTGCATTGAAATTCATGAATTTGTTTCCCCAAACAGACTAATTAACTTGACAATCCTGAGAGCTATGGACTATTACCAGTATCCCTCTCCTAGATCGGCCCACCAGAATATGCTTGCCAAAATCCTAAGGGAAATTGTTCTGTTTGGTCATAGAGGGCAGAAGTAGAAGGAATACATGAAAACTGGCAAGTTTGAGCTTAATATATGGACATGTTCCCTCATAACTGGAGCTAACACAAAGTCAAAAGAGTTGCATTGGAAAGTCATCTTATTAGAGGAAAGACTAGATGATCAATTTTAGACAGGGTATAGAAAAAATTCTTATTCAGGCAGGACCTGAACTACATGGCCTTTGGGATCCCATCCAATGTTGTAATTCTGATAGGAAGATGATAGCTAATGGTTACTTTAGGAAAAACAATATCCCCCCCCCAAAAAAAGCGCATATCACATTGGCAATGGGTAATATTCAGATGCAGGACAGTCCTTTTGTGGATACTATAGCAGAGTCTGAAGAGTATTGGACTTCAGAGTCTAGAGATCTGGTTTCAAATCTCACCCTAGACACCTTACTAATTGTGGGACCAAAGGCTAGTCTTCTCATTTTACTACCTTATCCACAAAATAGGGAGAATTCATAGACTCTGTATAGTTGTGGGAAAAGTGCTTCCTAGCTCTTTAAGCATTCCTCATATAAATATCAATTGTTAGTGTTGACGGTATTACTTTAAGAATTGTTTTACTCCAGAATCATGAATCACATGTGGGCTCTGTTAGAACTCAAAGAATGAAAAACAAGTATTACTGCTTAAAATGTACTTGCACAAAATTGTTACTTGATATACACAAATATATTATATATACATACATATGTATATATGTGTACATACACATATATTATATACATATATGTATATGTGTATATATATATACAAAATATATGTATATATGCATAATTTGATTTATGCATACATGTGGGTTCTCCAATAAAAATAAACTTCTTTGGAGAAATAACTTTTTCATTTTTGTTTTTGAATCCTTACTATAATGTTTAACACATAGGAAGTCTTTAACAAATATTGGTAATTGATTGTCAAATGATTTCATGATTCTGGCACACTGGTCTGGGGGTCATAGTGGTAAATGACCATTTGATTGAAGAATTATAAAGCAAATCTAACACATGTACTCTACAAACTCTCCTCAGACCCCAGAGTCTTAGACTATAAGTCCAGAAGAACTGAATTCAAATCCAGCCTCAGATTTTTTCTAGCTATGTGATTCTGAGCATATCACCTCATTGGTTTGCCTCAATTTCCTAATTTTTAAAATGGGGATAATATTCTGGACCAGGTATGAGGATCATATGAGATAACATTTGTAAAGTGCTTAGTGGTATCATGGACCTATATTGTATGGGGAAAGCATCTAGAGAAGGAAATGGCAAACCACTCCAATATCTTTATCCAAAAAATCCCAAATGAGGTCACAAAGAGTCAGACATGACTTGAGTGACTGAACAACTCAATGTAGACTGAATATAGAGGCAGCTAGGTGGTATCATAGTACACAGAGTGCTGGTACTGGAATCAGGAGATCCTGAGTTAAAATATGGTCTCAGATATTTACTTGGGCAAGTCACTTAATTGTTTGCCTCAGTTTCCTCATCTGTAAAATGAGCTGAAGAAGGAAATGGCAAATACTCCAGTGCCTCTGCCAAGAAAATATCACAAATAATATCATATTATATAAATGATTTTATACAAATTTTATAACATTAAAGAGTCATGTGAACAGCAGAAAGAGTGATAGCTTTGGTGTCAAAGAATCTGGGTTCAAATCCTTCCTTTGCCAGTTGTTCCTAGGTGATCTTGGATAAGACACAATTTCTCTGACTTTCAGTTTGCTTATTTGTAAAATAAGGCAGCAGACCAAGTAACTGCTAAGGTCCCATCTAGTTCTATGACCGTATGATTTCTGTGATCTCTAGAACCATAACTTCCCAGGAATCTGTGCGTAAAACTCTAGACTATATCATACATGAGAAAGAGCTGTACATTTGTGATAGGAAGGAAATTAGAAATGAATTGGAATTGGGGGAAAATAGCTCTCATCTTGAAATCCTATTAAAATATTTAGCAGATTATTACATAGCTTATTTCTAAATAAGAGTGATTGGTCTATCTAACTTAGTAAAAACAGCTGAATTAAGCTGTGTGTTTAGCTACAATTCAGACAATGGAGGAAATAAATTGCATACCTAATACCAAATTGATTTCTGATGGCAATCTTTCTGCTTCAGCAATCACCTATCAGCTCATATTTGTGGATCCTTAATAGCCTGCGTAGATTTTATTTGGGGGGAATTCCATTTCTTGCTGGATTCCCTTTAAATATACACAAGTTCTGACTACACAGCATACTTTGTCAAAGGATACCAATGTGGTATATATGCTCAAGGTCAAGGCGTTCCTTTAACAATGGCTCTTACCTTAATCATGATTCTATTTTTAGCTTAGTTTTTTTCTTATGTTTTCAAAATTATGTATAGAAAAGGAAATGTGGCAGAAAAGAAATCATTACACTCTAGCATGCTGGTAGCTTCCTCTAAGTCTTATTGATGTCGCATTGAATGCATGGATACCCAAAGGCTGTCAATGGTGCATGAGGTTTGGGGGCATCATACACGGTGACAGCCCACATTCCCTTCATATGGGGACTTGCCTGTTATGGAGATGTTCATTAATAGAAGGTTGGCATTAAGATGATTCATTTTTCTGGCTTTGGAAGCCTTCAGACATTAGGAAGGCTGCAATCGTATGAAAAGAGGGAATCTCTACATTTATGAAATCACAAATCGATTCAATTGCTTTCTAAAGACATTTATTCAACCAAGGCAAGGTAGAGCCTGGAATACAGAGATGCATATGACAAGGATTTTTATCTCGAAGTACTTACAATATAAGGTGGGGTAGAGGAGAAGGACAGGAGAAAATATACACAAACAAGAGTTAAGAAAGTGATTGATATGAAAGCCTAAAGAAGAGATCCAACCAATATGCTATGAGAAATGTGAGAAAGGAAAGCTCATTTTAAAGAAGGAGTAAGGATGATTTGGTAGAGAATTTTGGTAGAGATTTGGTAGGCAACTGAGATGAGTCTTGAAAGATGGAAGAGTAGGAGAGAAGAACTGAGTGGATCCCAGACATATGAAACAACTAAGGAAAGACATGGACATGGGAAAGCAGCACATGAGGCAGGGTGAACTGATTTGGGAACAGAGGGTCCCAGCTCTTCCACTCACTATTTGAACTTAGGAAGGTCCCTTCACCTCTTGGGCTTTCTTATATGTAAGACAATGGATTTAGACTAAAGGATTCCTCCAGCTCTAAATTCCTGGTTCTATTAAAAAGCACTCTAAGAATAAGAAACTGATATTAGTCTAATAGCAACATGCATCAATTAAATGGTTAATTAGGTAATGCAGTGTTATAAAGATGCAACTTTTTTTACACATTCAATATTACATAGGGGAGTAATCATTTCAAAAGTATGAAGATTTAATATTTCATTGATTAGAGATATTTATGTACATAGATTCATGGAACGCAAACACATTCATCTTTTTGCTGGTCCTCCACCCCCTTGCTCCCATAACTCAAAACTGCTTAAATAGCTTTAGCATTTGGAAAATAGGTTGAGATCAGACATGGGCAATTACAGCCCAGAAGGGGGGGAGGGTTCCAGAAAGCCCAGAAGTAAGGTAAAGAGATGATGATGGAAAAGCTTTTGTATTAATCCCTAGAATAGTCAAAACTCTAAGCATATCATCTTACTCCTACGGAGAGTAGCAGAGTCACATGGAAGAATGATGTTAAAGATGACCATAAAATAAAGGAAAATTCCAAGATGCAGAGCAAAAAACGGGAAATTCCTGCTTCTCAAGGCTCCTATTCTTCCCCTTCCAGTGAAAAGGGCCTGCCAGGGTTAAAAAAGGAGAATCCCCCTTCCCCCGACTTTTTCTACCTCTGTCTCTGTGTCTCTGTATTTTTCTCTCTGTCTCTCTGTCTTTATCTCTGAATCTCTCTCTGTCTCTCTCTGTCTCTTTCTCTCTCTCTCTCTTTATCTTTGTGTGTGTGTGTCTGTGTGTCTTTCTCTACCTCTCTCTGTGTGTCTCCCTGTGTGTCTCTCTGTGTTTCTCTCTCTCTCCTTCTCCCTCTCCCTCTCTCTCTCCCCCTGTCTCCCTCCTCTATCTCCCTGTCTCCTCCCTCCACCCCTTCTCTCTCCCTGTCTCCCTCCTCCTCCCTCCCCCCTCTATGTCTCTCTGTCTCTATCTCTGTCTCTCTTTCTCTCTCTGCTCTGTCTAGACTTTGAAATTTTTGAGTCTGAGGGAGAGTGCCCTAGTCACCTATGTATAATGGACTCCAGTTGCAGTTAAAGTGAAGGATTATTTTGGTTACTCTGTTGCTAGGTTAACAATTTTCTAAATAATTAAGCCAGGACAAGATCCAACCTCAAACACTTCAGACCCAATTCTGGCATGTCAAAAAGGAGCTTAGACTTCCTTTCTGTACTCCCATGTAACTTTTCCTCTTCTGAGAATATGGAAAAAAAGATGTTTACTCTTTCTTTTTTGGAAATATTATACACACATATCCCCAATGCTTTAAGTTGAATCTATATTGTTTTAACGTAAAAAACAGTTTTCATGATTCTCAATTTGCTAGTAATCTGTGACTAAAGAATTCTTAAAATGTGTTCACCTAAAACACTATCCATGTGATTAATGGTGGCAAATTTGAAGTTGCTAGTTCACTTACTGACCCTGGAACATTCTAATTTCCCTGTTACTAAATTTACTCAAGCCGCACAAGTTATTCCTTTAATTCACAACAGCTACATACAAAGACTTTCATGTCCTTGATCTTCCTATCATGCATAAGAATTCCAATTCCACATTCATAAGTTCTAAAATTCTTTTATGTGATAACCGTATTTTACATTTCATCTTCCCTCTGCCTTACAACCCTTAACCCTTCTCATGGTTATGTATAATTCCTCTATCTTTTGGTTCTTTCCCAAGCCAGCATCCCTACATTAGCTACCTTCTCCTTCCTTTGCCATTTTGACCAGTCATTCTTTGCTATCATCATCTTTTGCCTTCACACCTATTCATGTCCCCCTAAATGCAACTGGAGAAAACTTTGAAATCAGTACAACTGGGTCCACTCCAAATTTATATCAAGACAACAAGAATTTGGCACAGTGGTCAGACTGTTAATCTTAGGGTCAGAAAGATACATCTTCTTGAGTTCAAATCCAGTCTCAGACACTTACTAGCTGTGTGACATTGGACAAGATGTTCAACCAACCCTGTTTACCTCTTTCCTAATCTGTAAATGAGTTGGAGAAGAAAATGCAAAACCATTCCAGTATCTCTGCCAAGAAAACCCCAAGTGGAGTCACAAAGAGTCAGACAAAACACAATATATACAAGACAAATTGGAGATAATCATAGAAAGAAGGCACTAGCACTTTGAAGATTAAGCTAGCTGAGACTTGAAGGAAACCCTGAAGTAGAGCCAAGGAGAGAGAATTTTTAGCAAGGGGGCATAGCCACTGAAAGTGCCCAGAGTCAAAAAATAGAATATCATTGCAAAAAATATCAAGGATACCAGAGTCATTTGAGTATAGAATTAAGAGTTCAGGGAGAGAAGTAAGGTATAAAAAATGGGAAAGTATATTCTACAATCTTAACTATACTCTCGGTGCAGCAAGGCATTTATTTTTACCTCTTCCATATTGATTCACTAGCATACTCACCAGAGCGATTATTCTGAACTGTTTTTTTTTTTTTAATCGTCCATGGTGCTGTGTCTTCTTCCCTCTCAGCTGAGGACCTTGAATTCAACCACAAAAAATTGAGGCCATTTGCTAAGGGCTCTCTATACTTTTTTCTTATCTCACATTACTCATATTTCTTTCCCCTCTATCTTTCCTTCACCCCTCTCATATGAAAAGGTGGCCCTTCCTTTTTCCAAAGAAACTCTCTACACACACAAATGAGCCCATTCTATCCCATTTTTTTCTCACACATTGCCTCATCTATTATTCTCACTCTCTCAATAATCTTCCATCTCATCACACATACTGACTGCTTTCTATAATATAACTATGTGTCCCCAATACTTAAACATTATTTGATCTAACTCTTTTTGCTTACTGTCTGTCCATATTTCTGCTTCAATGCATGTCTAAACTCCTTGAGAAAGCCATTTACAACTGGCCTTTGCACTTTCTCTCTTCTCACTTTTCTTCAAACCCTAATCTCATCATTCAACTAAAACTTCTCTCTGAGTTTACTAATGATTTCTTCATTACCATTTTGAATGGCTTTTTCTCAGTCCTCATCCATCTTCACTTTTCTATAATCTTTAACATTATCATTTACTCTATTTTCTTGAATACTCCTTCCTCTCTAGGTTTTTGTTAAAATAGCAAGACCTCCTTAGATCCATCTGACAACTTCTTCTTAAGTCTTCTTTACCAGATCTTCTTCCAAAGCATTCTGAATCCCTGTCATGTCCCTGAAAGCTCCATCCTGAAATCTCTTCTCTTCTCATTTGGTGATTTTACCAACTTGAATGGCTTCAGTCATAATTCCAATGAAGATAATTACCAGATCTATTTGTCTAGCCTTAGTCTTTCTCTGTCTTTTATCACTAATTTCCTTTTGGACATCTCAAACTCATGGCTCCATAAATTTCTTCAATTCAACATGTCCAAAACTGACCTCATTATCTTTTCCTCCAAAACCATCTTTTCTTCCCAACTTCCTTATTATTGTCAAGGGCACTATAATCCTCCTAGTCATCCAAGCTTTCAAACTAAATGTTAATCTCAATCTCCTTTCATACTCACTAACTCTATGATGCAGTGACATTAATCTTGATGTTCTTTAAACACAATAGTCCATGACACAATTCCCTAAATTTTCACTTACTCTCATTCTCAGAATTTCCCATCCTAAGTTCAAAGACTTGACAAGTCCATTGCCACTAAAATTATCTTTCATTTATACTATTTATATCTTGCTTTTTCCATAGTTAGTTGCTTGTTATCTCTCCTATTAGATTGTGAACTTCTTGAAAGCAAGGACTATTTTTTTTCTTTTTTTTGGCATCCCCAGTTCTTAGCACACTGCCTGTAAGAGCTTAATAAAACTTGTTGCCTCACTGTCATCTCCACTCTTTGAGTGATAGAATTGGTATCTTTTATTATCAATAAGAGCTTCAAAACTTGTTGACCTTTGCATAAATTGAATACAACCCATCATGTTTAAAGATAGCTGCCTGATTTCTCTAAGTTCAGAAATTGTTAACTATCTTCCTCAAAGTAATACAGAAAATCCTATTTGTCAACTCCTTCCAAGTAAGACAAAAGTTAATTTATTTATGTTGAGTTGGGCTTTTTAGGGAGTATTAATCTGTGCTGGAATTCTTCTCCTTGCTTTCCTCCCACCCTTCCTTCTTATTCCCTCCCTTCCTTTGTCTGTCCCTTTCTTCTTCCCTTTTCTCCTCATTTTCTGCCTTCCTTTTCTCTCTGTCAGTCCCTCCATTCCTTCTTTTTTCCCTTTCTTCTTTTCTTTGTCCCTTCCTTCTTTCCACCTTCTTCCTTTTCCTCCCTTTTTTCCTCCCTCATATCTTTCCTTCTTTCCTCCCTCCCCTTTCTAAACTTCTTCCCTGTGAATCATTTATAACAGTTTTTTACAAAATAATTTAACCTCCTTAGGTTGTTTTTGTTTCTTCATTATTTTCCCAGCAACAATTCCAGGTTCCAATGGGATGACAGGAAATGGAAGGAAGATGTAATTCCAAATATCTTATTGAAATACTACACAATGCCATAAATATATAATTTTTCTCATTTGATACATTTTTCATATAACTGAAAATAGACTATCTCATAAAATCAAAACATTAAAATATTCTCCAGTCCATGTTTTTTGGGGATCCAGTAATTATTTTTTTTCTTATTCTAATCTCAGATCAATTCCTAAATTATGGTTCTACTCCCTCTTTGCTTGAATCATCATAGTATCATGGAAAGGCTCTGGAGTCAGAGGAATTGAGGTAAAATCCTACCTCTCTATGACCTTAGACAAGTGAGTTAATCTTCTTAGGTCTCAGTTTCCTCACCTGTAAAATGAGTGGAGTATATTAGATATCATCTAGAGTCTCTTTTAGCTCTTGATTTTTGATCTTAGGAACTACGGTAGCTTTCAGGAAAAGTTTCATGACTACAGAATGAATTTCCACCCAGAAATGTATTCTTTCAGCAGATTCCAGTGACTAAAGTATCTCTAATGCAAATCCTTAGAGGCACTCTTGACAACTGATTTTAGCTAATAAACACTTGAAATGCTTTGAAAAAGGTCATAATCTCTGTATGGAATAAATAAAAGAAAAAAAACTTCAGTTACTTAGCACAGTGAAGACATAACATGGAACACAACCAGAATGATATTCAAAACATTTTAACTTAAGAGACAGAAACCACACATCATTGCTCTTTGAGCAAATGTTTAAATGGTTTAATCATCTGTTCAGTTGTACAAACCTATCCTCTATTCATAGTTCACAAGTGTCTAAAAGAAAAAAAAATAATATGTCCTTAAATCCAAGTTCACATGTTTTTAAAAAAAAAAAAAGCAGCCATCACTCTGGTATGAAAATGCCATCACCTAGGCCTGGATGATATGTTTCATTTTTAGCTTCCCTGAATGTCTGTTCACATATTCCCACATTGATAGCAAATAATAGTGATGTGAACTTGAAGGAAACAGAAAAGCAGCCAATGAAAAACCCCAAATAATGTGAACATGGTTTTGGTGCTAATGTAGAATTTATGATGCACGACAATAGTCCTGCTACTTTAAAATGTCACCCCCTAACTACCAGGGCCTGTCATGTGCATTTCTGTATAGTGCCTAAAATTCTGTGTACATTGATAGTATTTCATTCAATTTAGCAAATGCCCACAATGTACAAGGGAGTGTGTCCAACTTCAGAAAGAAAAAGAGTAGGGGCCAGGAAAAAGAGTTCAAATCCTAACTCAGTTACACACTATTTGAGTTATTCTAGGCAAATCATTTAATACACCAGGGAACTCTCTGTGGTTAAAATTTGCAGAAGAATTAATGATTTGCGTATTTAGAAGGAATTTCTTTACTGGACATTCCCTATATTAAAGAAATCATAGTACTGTATAAAAAACAACAAAACAGTAAAACTGCTTTAGGTAATAACTTTTAGATAGCTATATAGATACATAGATGGATAGATGGATGGATAGACAGATGGACAAATAGACAGAAAGATGGATGGATGAATGGATAGATGGATGGATGCATGGATGGCTAGACAAATGGACAGACTGATGAATAGATGGATAATTTGGATGGATGGATAGATAGATAGATAAATAAAGATGGAAGGATAGATGAAAGGATGGATGAACTGACCGATGTATGGATAGGCAGACAGACAGAGTGATAGAGATATATGATAAAGATAGGGAAGCAGCTAGGTTGCCCAGTGGATAGAGCACTTGGGGAGTCAGAAAGACCTAAATTCAAATGTAGTCTCAGACATTCACTAAAGCTATGTTACCCTGTGCAAGCCATTTAGTCATCATTTGCCTTAATCCACTGATAAAAGCAATAGAAAACTATTCTAGTTTCTTTGCCAAGAAAACTCTATGGATTTTGAAAAGTTGGAATCATGAAGAATTGAAAATAACTGAACAAAAATAACAACAAAGATATAGCTTCATATCTGCAGATGCAGATATATTTATATATCAGAATCTATATATCCATATATATATATATATTTTCAACTCAAATTTTGTTAATACAAAATTTGTCATCGACAAAACTGAACTTCATATATTTATGTTGTTTATGGTAATAGCATTTTAGAACTGTGAAGCATCTAGTATCATTCCCTCATTTTGTGAAGGAAATTTTATAATGTTTGTTTGTTTGTTTTTTCCCTGACAGACCAAAAGAATTTTCCAGGTATAAATATGGGCTTGACATCCCTGCAACTTTTGATACTGTTATCTACTTCTTCTTTTTCTTCCCCCTTGGTTTTTTTTTTTTTGGTATCACTCTCTCTTGTTGGTCTACACTGTTCCCAGTGTTCTTCATTGAGTCATCAAATTCCTTCTACTTATGGAGTAATAATGTACCCCATAGTTGTACTATGGGCACTTATTTTTTTTAAAAAGTTTTATTTCTTTATTTTTAACATTTATTTTTAACATTCTTTTTTTTAAATTGAGTTCTGAATTTTCTTCCACCCACTGTGAAGGCAATTAGACATCTGAAACCATGAAAAGCATATTTCCATGTTAGCCATGTTGGCAAAAAAACAAGAAAAGTAATAAATTAGAAAAAAATATGCTTCAATCTCCAGAATTCATCAGTTCCTTCTATAAAGGTGGATAGCATTGTTATCATTAAGTCCTTTAGAATTATCTTGGATCATTATGTTGATCAGAATAGCTTAGAGGCTCACTTCTTTATCAGTACTTTCTCCTCTCTTGATCTCATCAATAACCCTGAATTCAATTGTCATCTCTATATAAAAAATTCCCATTCAATGTATGCAAAAGACATGTCTGTCCTAAACTCATCTCTGTCAGCAAATTCCTGCTAGATACTCTCACCTTAATGTTCCATAGACATCTAAAACTCATTCATATTCTTATTTCTGTATAAACTGAACACATGTCTCTTCAAAGAATCCCTCCAGTTCTCTGGATATCACCACCATTCTTTCAGTTAACCAGCTTCCCATCTTGAAGTTATCCTCATTCCTTTATCCCTCAATTCACTAACCTCTACCATATCCAATCAGTGGCAAAGTTTTATCAAGTTTATCTCCACAGAATCCTTCCATCTGTCCCCCTTTCTCCTCGCACAGGGTCACCACTCTTATTCAGACCCTTATCCCTCTGGTCTGCACCCACACAGTGGCTCCCTGAAAAGTTTATTTTAAATCTGATTCTCACTAATCAGTCATAAAATGATGGAAAATCTGTGCGGAAATGACATCTAGCCTAGAGTTTGTGATGGAGAAGAAATCTGAGTATAGTCTGACATGTACCTTAAACTTTGGAAAATCAGATTTCAAAGAGTGTAGGAAAAAAAGATGGGCAGGATGTCATGATCCATACTGTTCCAGTGCTTTCAAAATTTGACTAGACATAGTCAAGAATGAGATTCTGGAGACACACACACACACACACACACACACACACACAAACTTCCAATAAGATGGGGCAATAGGATTTGTCCATTGTGACCAACATAAAGGAGAACACTTACCAACCAAATAAAATTCTGAAAAGAAATGGAAGCAAAACCAGGTAACAGAGAATTAATATGAGTGTTATATGGTCCTGAACAATTAATGTCCAGAATGTTAAAGCTTAGAGTGATCTAGCAAAGGAACCTCCAGGCAAAAAAGTGGTTTCTTTTTTACCTATATTGAGAGGAAATAAAAAAAGATTAAAGAAAGAATCAGATCATTTTGGGGGGTGGATAGGATGTTGATAATTAACTACAGAGAGAAGGCAGAGTGGATCTATACACATTTTGTTTCCTTTTTCTATAAAGGAAAATGACTTTCACATTATAAATGGCAAAACAAAAATGATGATCCAAGATAAGAGATAGAAAACTCCCAAGCCATCCTGGGTGAATTCAAATCACCTGCCTCAGATGAATTGCACCATGAGATCTTTAAAGAATTCACAGATATATTTGCTGAACCACTGACAGTGATATTTGAAAGATCATATAAAATGAGAATGATACCTCTCAATGAAAGGACAAATATCCCAGTTTTCAAAAAAGAAGAGGAAAAAGAACAGATCTAGCAATTATATATGGCTGACTTTAATTCTGGGGAAAATCTTAGAATAAATCATAAGGGATATAGTTGACAAGTATCTATTAAAGGAAGATATAGCTACAAAAAGCTGGCATGAATTGATCAAGAATAAGTGATGCTAGACAATTCTCACTACCCTTTTTGACAAGATTATAAAACTAGATGAAGAAAATGTATTTAAAATTTGCCAAGATTTTAGCAGAGCTAAAAATAAAATCCAGGTTTCCTGACTTCTAGTCCTGTATTCTTTAAGGAAGAGACAGCAGCAAAAGTGGAATAATAATGATGTCACAGTTATTGTCTTTACTGAAGGAGTGTCTGAGTGCTGGTGTGGATAATAAGTAGCAATAGAATATTGCCAAGGACCTCAAATTTATTTCTGGAAAGGTCCTTAAATGACCACTATTTCAATACCCTCATTTTATAATAAGGATACTCAGAGAATTAAGTGACTTGTCCAGGATCACAGGTAGCAATTTAATTAAGGTAATAAGGTAGTAAGATAATTACTTGTCCAGGCAGTCAGTGAGAGAATGATGATTCTAACCCAGCTCCTCTAACTTCAAATTCAATAATTTCCCCACAAATTCACTGTCTTGTTTATTAAAGGGACGTTCTTCTGGTTTGGAGTGTTTTGGGTTTGCTTCATCACAATTAAATCTCAATGCATCCTTATCACAGAGGCTGACATTTTATGGAACTATTTTGTCCAGTCTCAGTTACCACAGGAAAATTAAACCAGATTCTTTTTCCCCCTTGAGGCAATTGGGGTTAAGTGACTTGCCCAGAGTCACACAGCTAGAAAGCATTTAGTGTCTGAGGCCAGATTTGAATTCAGGTCAAATAGAACTTGTACCTCCACCACTATCTCTTCCATCAACTAATAGAAAATTTGGAAAAATGAATTTTTACAGCTTAATATACTAAGGATTATACATAGCTTGTTTGATATACACAGATGCATTCATTTGGTTGGCCAGTTTAAATATTTTGAATTTCTTCTAAATTATCCAGGGGAAGTTGAATCCATTAAAGCACAAAGTTTCATATCTGCCTGACTTTATTCCTTTTTTTTTTTAAATCTAGTTTAGTTAAAATGCATTTATTTTGTTAGTCTTTAAAAAAACTTTTATTTAGATTTATCATATATATATATATATATATATATATATATATATATATATATGTATATAGGCTTCTTATTTTTATTTGATCTTTTCCCAGTAATTTACAAGATGCTGCCTTTTATTCTATTTAGGTTTGATGATTTGTTGATTTGCTAGTTGTCTTTTTTTAATGCATTCTCAGTTCATTTTTCCTCTATTTTTAATAACATTTGATTTCAGAGAAATAAATTTTCCTCCAAGGACTACTTTTTTATTCTATCATTTTCAATCATGTCTGAGTCTTTGTAACCCCATTTGGGATTCTCTTGGCAGATATACTGTAATGGTTTTCTATTTCCCTCTCCAGCTTATTTTATAACTGAAGAAACTGACAAACAGGGTTAGGTAATTTGCCCAAAATCACACAGCTAAGAAGTGTCTGAGGCCAGATTTGAACTCTGGAAGATGACTCTTCCTGACTTTAGGCCTAGTATTCCAAGCACTGTACCACTTACCTACCATAGCGACTGTTTTCATAGTCTTTTATTGTCTACATGACTTGTTCTTTGGTTATTGCTTATTACTTCTTATACTTATTACTGAGAGTCTTTACATAGTCTCCATTCAGATCTATCTTTTATATTTTTTGTATTAATGATTATTTTATTGCACTATAGTTTGTAAAGAATGTGTTTAATAGTTATGTCTCTCTACATTTACTTAAAATTAGTTTATACCCTAGGACATCATTTATTTTTGAAAACATATAACTGATACTGAGGAATATGTCTATTTTTGAATGTTCTCATCCAGAAGACACCATGAGTCTTTCAAATCTTTTTCCAACTATTGGTTTCATTTTACATTTTTATGCACATTTCTGTTGCTTTATTTAGTCCTATCAGAGAAATATTGGTCTCCTATGATTATTTCATTATTCTTTGTCTTTATTTGTATTTCAGTTAACTTTTTTCTCTAGGAATTTAGGTGTTTTGCCATTCAATACATATATATAATACATGTATATACTGTTTATCTTGCCTTTATTTATAATATAGTTTCTCTTTTTTAGTCTTCTGGATATTGTGTTTTTTTATTTTTTTTTCCTTCTCTGACAAGAAAATTGCAAATACTACTTTAAAAAAATAAATCTACAAAATTCTCTTTTAGCAGGGTCAAAAGTATAACACTATTTCATTGCATTTTACCTTTTTTTTCTTGAATTACTTCTTTTTTTCCTTCTGTTTTTATAAATTTTAGTATATTTGAAATCTGTTTGGGATCTGAGCTTATCCCCAGCCTTTTTCTCTTATTCTCTTTGCACTTCAGCCTTTTCTTTCTATTTTCAGTCACTGCTTCATACTTCCTTCCTCAATATCTGGCCCTTTTCCTTTCACTACCATGAGATACAAGCTTTCTTCTACCAGAACCACTTAGAGCTTGGCAGCCTGGTCTCCTCTCTTTGGAAGAACTTTTTTATTCTATTATTTCTGATTCTCTGTGACCCCATATGGGGTTTTCTTGGCAAAGATACCGGAGTGGGAGGCACTGGGACCCAAATAGGTCTTTGCCCTGGATAAACTCTCCCTCCATGTAAATTCTCATTCCATCTAAGTTTTGGGGTCCCTTCCCCATCCCTGGCTCATGACTTAACTTTTTGCCTCAGTTTCCTCATCTGTAAAAAAGAAGATAATAAAATTACCTTCCTCCAGTACTAATTATGAGAAGCAAATTCGATTAAAAAAAGAAAGATTTTACTTTTTGTCAATAAAGCATGTAGTACCATGCATAGCACCTATTGTGTACTTGTTTCCAATTCCTGGGCCATAGTATGCATTCAATAAATGCTTATTTTTTTTCCTACTTAACCTCTCAATGCTCCAGTAGACACTCAGAGACCAACGGTTGCAGATTTGGTTAAATACAATGAATTTCTCCATTGGAAGTTCTCTGCAAAAAAAAAAAATAAAATCACTGTCAGGTTAGAAAAGGAAATCTAATTTCCTTAAACATTGCCCCAAGCCTGCTTCATCTTCCTGGCTTTTCTTCATCTGCTCTTACCATCACCTCCAAAACTTTATACAATCTATCTAGTATCATCACAATCAGCACCAGCATCATCACAATCTTTAAGGTTTACAAAGCACTTTACACAGATTATGTTCAGCAGCCAGTGAAGGCAGCAGATAAAGCTCTGTTCCTTAAGTCAGGAAGTCCTAAATTCAAACTTGAACTCTTACACTTAGTAGCTATAACTCTAGACAAATCACTTAATTTAAGCCTCCCTTTCCTCAAATAAAAATCATTACAGTATCTACTTCCTTTGGCCATTTGAGGATCAAATGAAGTAAGAAAAAAAAAGCACTTAACACTATACTTGGTACTTCATAGACACTATATAAATGCTTATTCCCATCTCTTCATGCCCTCCCAGCCAGTAATTCAATTGTCCAAGACATACTTTAAACTTATGTTTTCCTGATGAAAGGGCTCTTGTCAAAATTTGATGATCATCCCTGAAGCTACTTTCATTCTAGGCAGAACCAACTCCCAGTCCAGTCCTGGAAACCCTTATCTTCCAGATTTCAACTGTTTAATGAGTCAAAGAAAAAACACCATTTGTCAGCTTTCTCGTAACAGATTTGGGGCCAGCCTCTTGTGTGAAGGGATAACAAAAAAAAAGCCCCCTCCATTCCTACTTACTCGGGATTTGCAATTGAGCATCTCTGGGACTCTACAATGCCATTCTTTTCATCTTGGTTTACAGAGGTACCTCTGCCATTCACTCAGAGATCGTGATGACTCTATAGATCACCTCCCTGTCACCTGTCACAAAACAAATTAAATCACCAATACTTTGAGATGCCTGGAGTGTCTCAGTGTCTCCAGAGCCAAACTGCTCTTTCACATCAATGACTTCCTGACTGTAGCTCTTCCCTGCAATCCCTTACATTTAAAACATTTCATATTTCAAAGGCAGAACACCAGCTATGCAAATTTGCAAGCACCAGTTTTGATCGCATATGAATCACTGTGGGTGCACATTTAAGAAAAGTGTTATAAAGTGGGAGACATGTATCCTTTTATGTGTGGAGTATAATGAGTTGTACTGATTAGTCTAACTCACTGAGGCAAATCACTACACACTTTTAAAGGTCTCCTGTTCAATGCACCATAATTAAATTAAAGTTAAAGTACTGTAATTATTTAGAACATAGGTGCCATTTTCCATGGATCTTTGTGAACTGATAAGCTCAAAATGAATGCAGAGATAAAATAGTATTATTCAAGTTAACTGTATATAATCTTGTCTATCTTGTATTTGGAATAAAATTACTTAAGAGTCCAGGGGCTAATGAGAAATAAAATAAGTCTTTTCTACAGAAAAGGCAATTTATGCTACCAAGGTTTAAATACTAGGACAATAAATTTATTGGTTATCTCATACACATAAGCATATGTTTGCATACATGTGCACACACACATACACTTGGTCTCTAGCGTGAACTTTTCAGTAAATCAAGTGGAAATGTACTAGGGCATTTTGGTGTTTGTTTGGTTTTGGTTTTGTTGGGTTTTTGCTGCACAGTGCATAGCCTTGGGCACACTAACTGTGAAGATGGCAGAGCCTGAGGCACAGCAGAGAAAGTACAATTTGAAGGAAGGAGGACTATCTCTAGATTGGAATTCCAGGAGCTTAGAACACTTAATTACAATAACAAGAAAATGGTGCACACATACATACACACATACACATTCACAGGAGTCATGGGGTATTTTTGTTGGCCAATCCAATAATTACTTTATCAGTATTGTTGGGTTGAAAGAAATCCAACTGGATCACCTTGACTCCAGTTCACCTGGATCAGGTACACAACATTCTAGTAAAATCTACAAATATCCTAAATATTTTCTCCAGAACTAGGCTAGGTCATGGGATGATAGACTTTGAGGAAAACAGATTACTTTTGGGGCTCTTTCCCAAAGACCTGGTCTATTCTAAAGGTTAGGGTCACAGGCGGTTGTAATTTCATTACAAAGCTTCAATATTTTACATTAATAAATTAAAAACAATTCCCCTGGAGGTCTCCTGGATTTGGTCCCAGAGCAAAACCCTTAAGCCTTCTCTAGGTTCATCTTTAGAGACCTGAACCTTCCTGGCTTCCTTCCATCTCTCCTTCCCAACATCCCTTATTCCCCAATAAATTCACAAACTTGAATTTACAAAAGCAAGTCATGGGGAAAACAAGTTTATAAACTGCCTATAAATTTCCAGCTTTAAGTTTATAAATGTGGTTAGGTTGGAGAAGGGGAGGAAAGAAGAAAAACTGACTATCTTAAATAATAATGAGTACACAATATAGGGGAACATGAAGACTAACTTCTTTCGTGTGGTCCAAAACTGGGATTCCATCCTTGAGGGTGGTCCCCTCTCCTAATGCATGCCTTTTAGCAAATCATTCTTTTAAGACAGTTAACTAGAAAATTGAGAAGAGAGGGAACCTTCTCAGACTTCTCATTTAATCCTTCATTTCAAAAGAAAAAACTTGAACCAGTTTTCATGACACTAAGATCAGCTCTTCTTCTACTAAGATATTGCTGCCTCAACTACAAAATAGGCATGACAATGGTAATAACTTATTTATAATAATTTCTAAAGCACTTATGTGCCAGATGCTCTGTTAAACACTATAATAATCACATTTGAATAAACCCAAAAGAATAGATACTGTTATTATCCCCACTTTACAGATGAGAAACTGAGGCAAGCAGAAATGAAATGACTTCTCCAGTGCCTCACATTTAATAAATGTACAGGCCAGATTTCAGTTTACTTCTTCCTGTCTCCAGGCCCAAGGTTCTATCCACACATCATGGGGACCCAATGGATAGTGGTAGAGAGGAAGAATATTCTTCCTCTCTACCTCTCAGAATCAGTTCAGTAGAAAATTAGTAAAAAGGCAGATAATGCATATTAAATATTTTTTAAACCTGAAACTATGATGTTGTTCCTCTGTGAGAATGAAGGATGAGCATCAACATCCATTGTGCTCATTTCTCAGATGAAGAAGCTGAAGTCCAAGATGTTTAATCAGCTTTTCCAAGGTCACACAGCTTTTAAATAGCATCACCAAAATTCCAATCCAGGTTTTTCAAATTCACTACCCTTTCCATTCTACACAATATAAAACCCTATGGATTGTTTTTGAATATCTCAGTGCTACTTCTGGGTTTTGAAACAAAATAGGGGTTTCAAAGGATCCAGTACCCAGAGCAATGGGGCACATTTAAAGCTTTTGCTTTTTATTGCCTAATGGGATTTTTCCAACTAATTGCAGGTTCCCTATAACTTTCTACCAGGAGACAAGAATAGCATTAAGATCCCAAATTCCCATCTAAATCTGAGACTATGGAGATTTGACAAGGCTACCCTCTGATCCCAGAATCCTAGCCCTAAATGAGTTGCCTTTCATTAAATTCATCAGCTAGGAGATTTTAATCAGTAAATGCAGATCATAATAGAGCTTGAAAAACAGGCCTAGAGCAGACAGGTCTAATCGTTACAAAGACCAATCAACTGTGAACCAAGCTCACTTATGTTTTAATTTAAAATTCCAGTGGAATTCCTAGTAAAATACTTATGAGGTAGTCTCTGCTAGAGAGTTATGTCCTTTTATTACCCAGGACAGTCTGTAAAATAGATCGCAGTGGTTTGCTGTTTTAATTACACAGTGATATATACTCGACAGTACTATATAATCCTTGACATGGTACTTTTGAAGCACAATAAGATAGAAAAACAATAACTCCACTAATTCTATTTTATAGAAAACTTTCAAATTAATTGGTATAAAAGGATCATCTGTTTTTGCTTTCTGGCTCATTTCTTCTATGTGGTTTAGAAAAAGAAAGAAAAGCACCTTACTGAACTGAGATGATGTTAAACAGTCACTAAGAGATAATGGCTTTATATCGGGGAAATCCAGTGGCAACAATGCTTTGCCATAGGGACTGTTACACAATCAATTGTTTTTGTGTTTCTTTAATGGGCTTCATGGGCAGAAAGATAAACTGGTTGGGTTCAAAGGACAATGAATTCATTAAAAGAAGTTCCTAATAAAAGTGATTCAATCTTCGCATTTAGCTTTTAATACAAAAATTAATTAACATTTGCATTATAAGACCTGACCTCCCCAGGGGAATATAATCAATTCTTCCCAATTCAGGATATGTTCTGGGCAGGACATAATTCCTTATTGTGACTATAATCAATCATGTCAGTGTTGCTGGGCAGCTACTGTAAATGATGAACAAATTCTTAAATCTGAATCTCCCTTGAAAATGGCTGTCAAATGAATAGTATATAAATACAGCCCTACAGTAGGGAGATGTTTAATTATAATATTGATTAAATTATGGCAATTCCTGGCAGAATACATGACTATGGAACATTCTCTGGAAAGAATACAAGACTACCAAAAGGCATAGCTGCAATTCTGTATGAAATTTCACCAAGGAATTTGTTTAATTCCAGCAGCATTTTGCAAAACACTTCAATTAAAGAATAAGCAAGATGCCAGAGAAAAATTCATTTCTTGGAGACTAGAAAACTTGAAAAATTCAATCTGTGAGATTTTAGGTGATGTAAGAATAAAGACTATTTTAAAGATTATTGTATTAATTAATATAAAGGACCACTTACCCCTACTAGTTGATTTTAGGTGATGTAGGAATGTGTGTTTTTATTTTTAAATTTTATTATTTAATATAATCATTGCTTCACTTCTCACCTACCCATCCACCCTTACTCCCATAAGTCTTTAAGATCTGCTTGTATCTATACAGACAAGTACATGCTCTTCTTCCAGACAATGACCCCCAGGAGATTCTGGGGCAATGAATAAGGGGCCCCTAATACTATTAACCCAGGATGATTTCTTACCATCAAAATAAGTACAATAAAGGAATAATAACCCAAAAGTTGTTAAAAAAAAAAAACACCAACTCTTAACTAGTATTTTATCTAGAAACAAGAGCTCTAAAGGATTATTTGGGCCTGATGCTTTCACCTGGTGTGAATGATTTGGGTACTAGTATGGGAAGAAAGCCTTTATATGACTTTATAGGGCCAAATATAAGCCCTGAACAATATGTATGCATCATCTTATTTGCCCCAAATCACATTTCTGCCATTCTATAGGATCCATATGTATTTACAAAGGCAAAAACAAAGTGAGTTTGCAAGGAACTTCTGTTAGATGGTTCTCAACTCCCCTAAAAAGAATACAAAATGGGGGGAGTAATTTGGGGTAGTTTTCAACTCAAAATAGGAGGCAAAAGTAGAGATGATGCAAAATATTCTTTCTGTTCTAAAAAGAGACAACCTAAATTAAATTTTAGGGACTCTCAAAAAGGTAATTCAAGTTCAATTCACATTACTTCTAGAATGGACATCAGGAATCATTTTACTCAACCCTCTTATTTTTACAAATAAGGAAACTTAAGGCCTAAAGAAGTTAAATTCTTTGTCTAGATCACACAGGTAGTAAATAATTATCTAGTTCCAAAGTCCTTATCTTTTCAACTATTCTAGGCACATTTTCAGGAGCAGCACTAGACAAAGGTACTACAAAGGCAAAAACAAAAAAAAAAAGTCCTCGAAGAGCCTAGATTCTACTCAAAAATTTGAAATGCCATTTCAAACAAGCTATTATACTGAGTTAGCATATATAAAACTTTGCAAGTCAGCTATATAAATAATTTTATTTTTATGCATTTATTTTTTTAATGAGGAATTAGGAGTAAAGGAGCAAAGGCAGAAATCAAAGTGCTCGGGGAAATTGGGGGAGAACAAACTAAAATAGAGGAATCAGGGAAGATACTCCATAAGAGGCAGCATTTACACCTTACCTTAAAAGAAATTCAGGATTCTAAAAGGTGAGGTTGAGTGATAGTTTCATTCCCAACATGGAGGATAGTGTAAATGAAAGGAAATGGGAGAAAGAGCTGTATTTCGACTGGAGTAGAATATACAGTACAGAATGTAGGGAAAAGTCTTAACAGTGTAAAAAGGCTGGAAAGATAGATTAAAATCATATTCTGAAATGTTTTAAAGTACTAGGAGTTTGTATTTCATCCTAATTGATGTAACCTTCTCAACACCCTTATTCTCTACTTCTACATCTCCTCCTATATATGAAATTCTATATGTGCATTCTATCTCCTCCTAATCATGAAAAAAATTGATTAGTTATAATTTCATAGCAGCATAGTAACATATCTTCTTTAAAAGGAAGACCATAAAATTCATTTTATCTTATGAACAGTATATGTATGAATATATATGTGTATATAATTTGTGTATAGAGAGTTGCACATATATATGTGTAATGTGTATAGGATGTGTACATCATACAAACACAAATATACACATAACTGTGTACAAATATGCACACATATATATGGAGAGAGACATAGATATTTACATGATTTTTCCAAGTCACATATCATAGTCAACACCAGAGCTTGTATTTGGATCGAGATTTTCTATTCAAAATCCAATTCTAATGCAATAAATATATAAAAGAAAATGAAAAAAAATTACCCTCAAATGTATTGAGTTTTGCTTTGTTTCATTTTAATACTATAAGTAGACTTGTCATTTTTTTTAAACATCCTAGCTTGAGACAGAGGAAATATGTATAGGTAATTATCAAGAACATCTTTGCCACACAGATAAGTGTTATGTCTGCTTTATTTTATGCAGAGTCACACAGAGAGAAAGCACAATGAATGATTCAAGGCTCCACCATCAGAAGTGGAAGGGGCAATTTAGCCAGTCCAGGGTATGACCTAGCTCATACCACATATTTCAGGAGATTCAGGACATTTCTTTTCTTGGGATGTTTAGGAAGCCTGTCATTGAGTTGTCAGCTACAGAATGCCTTGGAGGGAGTGTTTCCTTGATATACAGGACTCACTTCTGGGAATTCTCACTTCCGAACACTTCAAATCAGAGACTCAGAGAAGTGTGGAATGTTTATTCACAGTGTGTTCTCCCTTTTAGATAGTTTATCCTGAAGATCTTTTGGTTGGCAGGTTCCAAATTAGGGAGGAGGAAGGTAAGAACTCTGGATATATTATTCACAATATTATGGCAATTCATTTTTCATCATCTCCCTTCCAGTCATAGAGAGACCAAAGAGAGACCCTCAGGGATATGGTGAAAGAATCATTCTTGCCACAGTTCTGAGCCTCTGACAACTCCCTACCCTTCTTTATAAATCATAGTGGTTGTAAAATGTCATTTAAAATACTATTTTTGGAATAATTTATTGGACTCCTCATATACTCTATAAGACTTAGAGAATTTTTTTAAATTACATTTTATTTATGTGCTTTTATATTTATAAATAAAGTAATATAAATTGTCAGGCCCAAACAATACTCCTGAACAACAAAGTTACTAACACAGTTTATGATCTAAGAGACTCCCCAAACAGTTCTTAGGGTTTTGTTTTATTTTATTTTCCTGCATCTTTGTCACAAACGATGAAATGGTTTATATAAACAAAACTAGAGTCTGTTTTATCATTGAAGAACCAAAGTGGCTAAAACCACTAAGCAATTTATAATCTTAGAGGACACAGGATTTTAAAATTGAAAGAAACAGTAGAGCTAAAACAGGAATTATTAATCTAGGGTCTGAGAAATTTATTAAAATATTTAATTTTCCCAGTTACATGTAAAATTAATTTTAACATTCTTTTTTTAAAATTTCAGATTCCAAATTCCTCTTCCCCTTTCTTACTTCTTGAGGATGTAAACCATTTGATATAGATTATATATGTTCAATCATGCAAATCACATTTCCACATTAGTCATATTGTGTTCAGTCTACATATTAGTTCAGTCTACAGTTAGATTGTATCAGTTCTTTCTCTGGAGTGAATCACATTTTTTATCCTAAGTCCTTCAGTACTGCCATGGGTCATTACATTGCCAATAACAACTAAGTAATTCACAGTTGATCATTGTACAATATTGCAGTTATTGTGTACAATGGCACAATAGTACTCCATCACAATTATTTATTACAATTTGTTCAGCTATTCCCCAATTGATGGGCATTCCTTTAATTATCAATTCTTTGCCACCACAAAAGATCTGCTATAAATATTTTTATGTATTCCTTTTGGATTTTTATCTTTTGGGGATACAGACTCATCATGTTATTACTGAATCCAAGGGTATGCATGGTTTTATAGCCCATAGTTCCAAATTGATCAGTTCACAACTCCATCAGCAATGCATTAGTTTCTCAGTTTTCCCATATCCCTTCTAACATTTGTCATTTTCCTTTTCTATCCTATTGGTCAATCTAATAGGTTTGAGGTAGTACCACATAGTTGTTTTAATTCATATTTATTTAATAACTACTGTTTTAGAGGTTTATTATATGATTATAGAAAACTTTGATTATATCATCAGAAAACTGCCTGTTCATATTCTTCGACCATTTATCAGTTGGGGAATGGCTCTTATTTTTATAAATTTTATAAATACAAATTATTTTTATAAATTTAAACATTTTTATAAATTTATAAATTAGTTCCCTATATATTTGAAAAATAAGATCTTTATTAAAGAGACTTGCTGTGATTTTTTGTTCACAATTGATTATTAACTTTATTTTTATCTATTTATCCTATTCACTAATTTCTTTTACCATGTCCATCTTCAAAAGTGTTTTGCCTCTGAATATCATCTCCATCAATATACCCTCACTTCTATTAGTCCTGCCTTTTCTTACACTCTTCTTCTATTGGGCAGGATCAGATGGATTTCTATGCCCAATTAATAGTACTATTTCTTCATTGGAATTGGTTCAAAGAACTTTAGCACAAAGTTAAAATTAGGATCTTTTTCCCAGAGTGGAGAAGGCACTGCCCCAACTTCAATTTTTTTTCATATATATATATGAGAGAGACAGAGAGACAGAGAGAGAGAGAGAGAGACAGAGACAGAGACAGAGAGATGACCTTCAAAAACCTTTCTAGTTTCTGTAAATTCCCTAATTTTACAAATGAGGATATTGGGAAGAGAGGAGGTATGATTTGCTGAAGGTCACAAAGAACAGCCATTTGGGTCTCCTTTTCTTTACCTCTTCCTCTTAGAATTCTTAGCTTTTTTCAAGGCATAACCCAGATCAATACAACAAGAAGCTTCTTTCTAAAGTAAAAGTAAAGCAAAACAAAATTCCCACATTGGTCAGGTTCAAAAATTCCTTCTTTGCTCTGTATATTAGTTGATCATTTCTGTGTCATGTGATGAACAAAGTTATTTTTCAGCCTTCTGAAATTATAATGGATTTTTCTGTTAATCAGAGTTTTATTCAGAATAGTTTGTTTTTACAGTGTTGATGCTACAGTATAAATTGTTCTTTTGATTCTATTCATTTCATTTTAAATCACTTCATGTAAGCTTTCCTTAAGTCCCTTTGAAATCATTTTTTCATTTCTTCCAAAACAATATGTCAATATTTCATTATGTTCATATTCCACTGCATGTTAAGTGATTATCTACATGGTGGCCATCTCGTTAATTTTTCTCCATTTTTTCCTTTACACATAAATTTTCTATAATTATTTTTGTATCCAGAGGACCTTTTCCTCATTTTTTGTGCTCTTTGGGTATAAATCTAGCAGTAGTATTATTGAGTCAAAGGGCATTTCCTGTTTAGCAACTTCAGAGACATAATTCCAAATTGTTCCAAAATAGTTTGACCAGTTCACAGTTCAACAATGTTTCTGGTTTGTTTTGTCTTCTTTTCTGCAGCACATTCAACATTTCTCTTTTTTTGTTGTTTGTTTTGCTTTTGCTTGCCGATCTAATGGGTGTGAGATAGAACTTCAGAACTGCTTTAATTGCATTTCTCTAATTACCAATGTAGCTATGATTAGAAGAGAAATAGTTAGCAGAGGAGAAATGTTCTGCATCAAATTTCTCCAATAAATGTCTCACTTCCAGAATATAAGGAACTGATTCAAATTTTGTAAGAATAAGAGCCATTTTCTAATTGGTAAATAGTCTAAGAAAATAAGCAGAGTATTCTCAAGGTAAGAAAAGCAGTCTGTAACTATGTTAAGTAAACAAACACTATTCCCAATTTTCTTGCTCTCTTGTCTTGTCCAATACAGCTCCTGTCTTGCCAAACTCCAACCCTGAATTACCCCATCTGCCTTTTCTACTCCTACTCACTAGCTATTAAAATTCAGTTGAAATAAGACACAAGACAAATGTATAAACCATTCTTGTTCAAGTGAAGATCAAGTATATCAGATTTTTCCATGGCAAACTAATTTCTATGTATTTATATAAATATATAGTAAATTAAAATGAGATTTGTTATTGCAGACTACTCAAATTATTAATAAATGTTTTTACTTCTATTTCATTTTTTAAAAAATATTATTTTGTAAATTTGTCATTTGGAGATCTTTTTCACAAATGCAGTCAACTTTGTAGATTAGAGTATGAATCTGAAAATTGTGCATTGATTTATTCCTGTTATGGAATTTTCTTTTTCCAAAAAAAAGATATACCAAGTATAGAAGATTAAGGGAAAATTATTGAAAAATTAATTCTATTATTCATTATTGGCATTAAGACAAATGTGAAATTCATCTTTTATTTCAACCATCTTCAACGTCTTTTAGCATTAGAAAACCATCATTGTTACAATTTTATAGAATTGCACCATGACTTGTCCCCATATTGTCACACAGTTTTGCAAAAAAGTATTCCTTTTAATTGAACATTTTGTAAAGTTGATTATTCCTATAAAATATGACCAACTATATGTAGCTTTTCTTTCATATTTTTTGTGATTATGCAGTACACAAACACACATGCACACACAATCAGACATGCTACATTTTCTGCTAATGTTTGCTGATCGAGGTTTCGACTTTAATCAAAAGAATTATCATTGTAAATTCCAATAAAATTGTTCTCAATTGTACCATTTTTATTTTTAAAATCCATTAATCTCATTAAAATTTTGTGTTGGCGTGTTATTACTTTAGGTATATTTTGCAAAATAAAAAAAAATCTTTCCTAGCATCAGTTTCAGCAACATATTTTGCTTATATAATCAAAAAGCATCTTTACATATAGTGGTTTAACCAGTTGCAATGCAAACAAGAAACATTTTATTTTCTAAATTAATTTATTGCAAGGATCTTAAAACACATTATTGTCTCCAAGCAGAGCGATATGATTCACCAAACTTCCTCTTGACCATATCAATAATTGCAGGTAGCATCAGTGTTTTTCCCTATCAGATGAGATGTTTTACACCTAGTAATTCTATAAATAAACTTATTTGATGAAGACAATAATTTTGATGCCAAAGATATAAATTTTGAAATTATTGTTTTGCTTATTAAAAGTATCTAATTTTATCTAAAATCTTATCTTGCTAATATATTTTGTGTGCACATTTTTCCTATTTTCTCAGGTTGTACTTTTTCCTCTCCTTTCACCCTTTCTCACCTTACCAGTGATTTGTTTCTGACCCTCCCCTCCCTCAATCTTCCCTTCCTATTTTCAGCCCCCCCTTTCTTATCCTTTTCTCCTTCTACTTCTGCCTTTTCTTCTATTGTCTTCCCCCTTTCCTTTCCTCTTTTCCCTTCTACTTCCCTAAAGGGCAAATTTCTATACCAAACTAAATATGTAAGTTACTCACTCTTTGATTCAAATCCAATGAGATTAAGGTTCAAGCAATCATTTAAAACACATTTCTTTATAAATCAAACCAAAAGAGAAGAACCATGAGAGAAAAAAAAACAGAAAAAAAAAAAGAAGTGAACATATCATGTGTTGATTTAAATTCAAATGTCATCCACAGTTCTCTATCTGGATGCAAATGTCATTTTTCTTTCCAAAGTTTATTGGGATTGCCTTGGATCACTGAACCACTGAGAAAATATAAGTCTTTCATAGTTGATCATAGCATAATCTTGCTATTACTATGTACAATGTATTCCTGTTTCTACTTGTTTCAGTTATCATTAATTCATGTAAATCTTTTTATTATTATTATTATAGCTTTTTTATTTACAAAACATATGCATAGGTAATTTTCAACAATGATCCTTGCAAAACCTTATGTTCCAACTTTTCCCCTCCTTCCCCCCACCTCCTCCCCTAGATGTTAGGTAGTCCAATATCATGTAAATCTCTTCAAGCCTTTACAAAATCAGCTTGTTCATCATTTTTAATAGAACAATAATATTCAATTACTTTCATATACCACAACTTAGTCAGCCATTTCCCCAATTGATATACTCTACTCATTTTCCAGTTCTTTGCCATCACAAAAAGAGCGGCTAGAAACATTTTTGCACATGTGGATCCTTTTCTCTTGGAAGTTGCAATTTTTGGTGACAGCAACATGCTATGCCCATAATAAGATTCATACACACACAGAAACAGGACTCCACTTCTGGGCTTCGTGATCCAAAGTCAGCTACCTAGCCATTATACCAAGCTGCTGATAAGTGACAAAAATCAATAAGTTAACTTTCATCTCTTAGCTATTCTGAATGAAAAGTGAACTATATCTAGAAGATAATTGGTTTAGGGATTTTGATTATATTATACCTGGTTGTCTTTTAGCTCTAAATTTATGGATACTGAAATTTAATTTTGGGGGCTCCACTTTTTATTCACCAATATATTAAGTCACCAATATATCACAATATTCACCAATATATCACATACACACACTCACACATACATTTCATCTTATTTACACATATTTTAAATAAATACTGTGCTACTTTCACCATCAGCTGACACTAATTTATTGTGTTAGTCTTGCTTTTGTTGACTTTAAATTTAACTTTGTTATCATTGAAGAAAGGTGTATATATGTGGGAGTTGTAATCTAAATACTCAACAATTTTGACCAATGCATTATTTCTCCAACAGAAGGTCTCATATACTAAGAGGGATATACCTCACAATTGTGGGAAAATGCAACTAAGGTAATTTTCAAGAAATAAGAGACTTTTGAGCCTTGTCAAAAAAAGGGAATAATTATTTCAAAAATTATGAAATCTAAGCCCCTAAAAATGTGTTTTATTCACTAGAAACATGTATTACATAAAGTGATCTCAGGGCCAGAAATATTTTCTTTCCTGACTTGATATATTGGTGAATAAAAAGTAGAGCCCCCAAAATTAAATTTCAGTATCCATAAATTTAGAGCTAAAAGACAACCAGGTATAATATAATCAAAATCCCTAAACCAATTGTCTTCTAGATATAGTTCACTTTTCATTCAGAATAGCTAAGAGATGAAAGTTAGCTTATTGATTTTTGTCACTCAGCAGCTTGGTATAATGGCTAGGTAGCTGACTTTGGAACATGAAGCCCAGAAGTGGAGTCCTGTTTCTGGTAAATGCCAACTGTGAATATGAGCAAGTCACTTAACTTCAGAGTATCCCAACTAACTGTTTAAAAGTAACTTACAAACCAGTTGCTGAAAGAGACAGACAGACAGACAGACAGAAATAGAGAAACATAGACAGAGAAATAGAGACACACACACAAAGAAAGAGAGAGAGAAAGAGAGAGGGGGGGGAAGGAGGGAGGATGAAAGTGAGGGAGGGAAAGAGGGAAGGAGGGAGGAAGGGAGGGAGAAAGAAAGGGAGGGAGAAAGGGAGAGAGAAAGAGAAAGTGAGAGGAAGGAGAGAGAGAGGGAGAGATTAACAAAGAAAACAGGAAATATTGAACTCTAGGTTTTCCATAAGTTTCCTAGCCTGTGCCTATATTTTGATAGCTTTAAGACAGTTTAAACTGTAAATCCTATATAAGCTTTTTCATTAATTTTATAGAACTTTAAAATCAGCTTTCATCTTTGCCAAAAAGGGAGTATCCCCTCCTTTCCCCATTAGGACAGATGAGATTTTCTTTTCAATGGAATATACTTAAAAGAGTTCAATTCATTAAGCTGCAAAATATTAGCGTCAGCATCAATATCCTTTAGAAAGATTATAAGCCTGAGTTTATATGTTTAGAACAAGGGGAAAAACACAGATTTGGAAAAGTTAAGATCAAGGAATATAAAAGCTCAAAAACAAAAATCCAAAAGATCTTTGTACAGCTGTTAGGTTATATGTTAAGTTTAAAGATTTCTTTATCAATGACCCAAGCAATCTAACATGATACTTAACTTTCTTAAAACATTCAAAGCCATTTTTCTTTGAGGAAACAATACATTTAGAAAAGATTTTACTGTAGTGTCTGAAACATTTATACTCTTCCTTCCAAAGAGTTGCAATGAAACCAATTTAGATTTTTCTGATTTGTTTTCTATAAGCCAAATTTGAAGGAGTCCAAACTATGTTTTTACAATGGCTTTTTGTAATCTTTCATCTTTTGAGATTTAAATTTTAAATTTATGTCTTTGGTACTCCAGGTCTTCTCTTTTCTTAATTTATTCTTCACTTACTTCAAACCATCAACATATCCCTGACATCAAGTTTGATTTATATTGCCTAGGAACATAATCCAATCATGAATCTTTCTTGAGAATGCCAAAATAGCATGAGAAAGAGCTCAATTTAATGATCTTTTTAGTATAGAAAACAAAAGAGAAAAATTCTATAGGGCTTAAAAATATAATGAGGTGGGTTTTAGAAATCCACTGTAATATAAAGAACTTAATTCTCCTTTAATTGTACTAAGAAACAACCCCTTTAAAGCTCTATATGTGGTCCATGTAGTGAGAGTAGCAACAGATAGTAGGGGAATGTCAGATAAAGTGATATATGATAGAGCTCGTTCTGTCCTGAAATTGCCACAGTAAGTATGGGAGCCTGGCAGGAACCCTGAAATATTAGCTATCTGGTTTGTGGCAATACCATTGATTGCAGCCAATGCAGTCTAATTGTTATTAGGATCTAAGAAATAGGATAACATAGAAAGCTAATTGGTATAATAAATAAAGTCAGGATGACCTAAGTTCAAATCTCACTTCAGAAACTTGTTGACTGCATGCCTCGGAAAATCTCCTAATCTCGGCCAGTTTCAGTAACCTTCAGTGTTAAGCAAACCTACGTTATAAAGTTCTTGTTTGCAAAATTATTAGCATAGTGCCTGGCACATATTAGACCCTTAACAAATGCTTGTTCCCTTCCTTTTTTCTCATGGGATGCTGCAGCCTGACCATCCTTAAAACTGTTGGGATGATCACTTGACACAGAGCACAGTAGAATGAGTAGTACTCTGGTATTTTGGTACCAAAAGAACACTAGATATATAAGAACAAATAAGAAATCTCATTGTCCTAACTTCTGTAAATGTTTTAGCATAGCTAATCCTGACTGTTAAAATGGGCAAACCTTGAGTAATCATGAAATGAACTAAAGATATGAGTGTTTTGTTAATAACAGTGCTGCACATAAATGGAAAAAAATAATTTTTTAAGCACTGTGTGAGGCATTATGTCAAACATCAGAGTTACGAATAGAGCAAGACAATTCCTACCCTTAGGAAGTTTGCATTCTGAAGTCAACATATATGGGAGGTTTCAGTTACAAGTTAAATGGAAAGAAACAATAAATGCTTAGGAGCCATCAGCAAAGCATATGGTAATGAATATTCTTTAATGCAATTCCATTGAAAAAAATCACAAACACATCCATACACATACATACAACATATATATGTAAGGCACATGTGTGCATACATATATGTGCCTTGTGTATATATACATACTTGTGTCTATGTGTATACATATGAGTGCCTTGTGTGTACCTGTGTGTATCATATTGTCTATATATATATTTGAAAACCAGTCTTTATAAAACAGCTTTAGTCACCCATGCTTTCTTATGTAACTTCCAAAGAACTTGAAGTAATCAATGGTTGTAAACTGCCAATAAAGAAGCATTTATTCTTTATACTTGTTTGCAAATCACAAAAAGCAATGTTTCCTTCTTCTCTTATTCCACCTCTGATTTATTATGTTCTGTACCATAGTTTCAAGCATTCGGACACTTTGTCCTATTTTTGAGTTACTAAGACCATTTTGATGCCATTCAATCACATCAAACATTTGTTCTAATGTGATAACAAGCCTCTTCTTTTATGTGCTGACAATATTTCTATCCAAAGTATTCTTCTTTTTGTCCATGTTATTAAGGGCTCTTATTGAAAAAAATAACACAAATAGCAATGGTTGGTAATATGGTACACAGCAGCACGGCACATCAACACTCGACAATAAGCAAGTACAGACTGACAATGTATGACAAGAATAGAATCAAATGGTGCTTCATGGACAATACAAAAGGACAAAAGGACCAGAGCTGAATAGAAAAATTGACATTTAAACACAGGACTCAAGAGAAGCATAAAAAAGGCAAATATGAAAGAAATCATAAGGGATTCAATAAAGTTAAACCGTTTGCATTCGTTATGGGAAGATCACATATGTGACTCTTAAGAATTCTGTTATTATTAAAGCAGTTAGAAAGCTACCTTGACAGAGGGCATGAGCATAATTTAATTATGTTGGAATGATCATCAAAAAATGAAAATGAGGGATGTGCTAGAAGAAGGGGAAAGGGAGAAGAAGAGTGAGGAAAATTGTGTCACTCAAAAAAACCATACCAGAAAGAGACATACATGAAAAGAAAGACATAAAGAGACAAAATAAGAGGTAGAGTAAAATCTCTAATGCTTTAAGTGAAGTAAAAAAAAAAAAAGGAAGGGATAGCAATCATGAACTCAGACAAAACAAAAGCAAGAACAGACCTAATTTAAAAGGGTTAATCAAAGATTACATTTTGCTAAAAGGGTACCATAAAAATGAAGTAATATAGGAATTTTTACAGCAAGTTTTTCTGATAAAGGTCTCATTTTCCAAATATGCTATGAATTGAGTCAAATTTATAAGCACAAGAATTATTCCCCAATTGTTATGACCAAAGGCCATATAATCAGAATAAATCAAAGCTATCTATAGTCATATGAAAAAAAATACTCTAAATCATTATTGACTAGAGAAATGCAAATAAAAATGACTTTGGCATATTACTTCACATGTATCAAAAATAACAAATGCTGGAAGAAATGTGGGGAAAAATGGGACACTAATGAACTGTTCGTAGAGTTGTAAACTGGTTCAACCATTCTGGAGAACTTAGAACTAAGGGCTATAAAACTGTGTATACCATTTTGCCCAACAATATCACCACTATATCTATATTCCCAAGAGATTTTTTTTTAAAAAAGGAAAGATGACCTAGATGTACAAAACTATATCAGCTTTTTTGTATTGGCACAGAATTGGAAATTGAGAGACATCCATTAATTAGGGGATGGCTGAACAAGTTGTAATATGTGATTGTAATGGAAATAATTGTATTATAAGAAATGGGCAAATAGGATGATTTTAGAAAACTTGGGAAGATGTTTATGTCCTGAAGTGAAGAGAAATGAGCAGAGCCAGGAGATTATTGTACATAGTAACAGCAATATTGTAAAGATGATCAACTGTGAAAGACTTAACTACTATGATCAATACAATGATCCATATGAAGGAAAACACTCTGAATCCAGAGAAAGAACTAATTAAAAGTATGCATAGAATGATTATATATGCACACACACACACACACACACATATATATATATATATATATATATATATATATATATACACACACATATTTGTTTCTAATCTTAGCCATCTGAGGGAGGAAGGGAGGAAAGAAAAAAAGAAAAACAAAGAAATTTACATGACAAGTTTATTATATATTTTAGAAGAATAGCAAGTTGTATGTAATAGATTTTCAATTTTATATGCAATTATCTTTTATTAGTATGCTATGTTATGGAAATGCTTGTTTATTCTATCAATTAAAAATAAAATATATTTTAAATTATATTAAAAAGATACACGTAACTTGAATTGTGTGGTAAATATTTGTTAATCTTTTAAACTTATAGAGGAAAAATTCTCATACTACATATACAAACCCCAAAATATGTTTTAAGAATTTTGCAAATGAACTGCACTAGCAACAAACCATCATTAAAGACAGAACTGCTTCTCACAACTCCCCAGATATATAACTCTGATCCACAAAAATTTAAGAACAATGTTATTAAAAGATTTTCCATATAAATCCTTATAATTTTCAAACTACATGGAATGGAAAACTTTTGAAATATAGAGACATAATGGAAGAAACTAAAACCATATGTGTTTTAACATGGACCTGCCAGATATTAGGCATTTAGCAAATACTAGTTAACTGCTAGGATGAGGTGTATATTTTCCCTGTCCCTCTTCTGCTACTGTAGTTATCCCAAATGTGAATCTATAGAAAAGAAGCTGGCATCTCAACTCCATTATTCAATTACCAAAAAATTATGTTTCTCTACCTGCACAATATTCTGTAACACACTATATGTAAGAGAATAATAAGAAAGTACTGAGTAGTCCTCAAATAATTTCTTTTTGAATTCTATCACCAAAAGAGTTAAGGGAAGCAACTTATAGTTATACAGATAAATATATAATAGATCCTGAGAATGATTAGGGAATAATACACTAATAGCTACAGGGTTGAGGAAAGACTTCATATAGGTGAAACATAAGGTAAGGTACTAAATTTCCCAAAATATCTTTCAAATAGTAATTTTATTCAACAGACATTTGTTAAACACTTAATATGAACAAGACAATATGCAAATTGTCAGTGATACAAAAATGAAAAATTACATGGTCACTTCAAAAGATAACTGACCAAAGAGTATAAATTGTAACTTTCAAAAAAAACCTCAAATTATCAGCAACCATATGAAACTGATTTCATAGCATTGATAATGAGAAAAATGCAAATTAAAAGAACTCTGAAATTTTACCTCATACCCATCAAATAACGAATTTAATGAAAGATGTAATGGCATTATTGAAGGAACTATGAAAAGACGGTATACATACATTCATGGACAATAAATGAAGCTATGAATTCACCTGATGATTATGTAATTTTCAACTCTACATTAAAGTCACTAAGTTGCACATAACCTTTGATTCAGCAATATCACTTCTAAGCATAACCCTCAGCAGTAGCTCCAAAAGGAGTCAAAGAAAATGGGAAACTATGTCTTTCTAAAAATATTTTAGCAGTTCTTTTTGTAGCAATTATAATTTTGTTGCAATTGTTATTTTTGTTGTAACAAAGTATGTTTCCATCAACTGGGTAATGGCTGAACAGAATGTGATACAAGGATTAATGAAATATTGTTTCATTGTAAGAAATCATAAATAGGGGAGATTCAGAGAAGCATGTGAAGTTTTGTATGAAGTGATGCAGGATGAAGTGAGCAAGATAAAACTGGTTTATACAGTGAAGAGATGTACAGCAAAACATACAAAGACAAGGTTGAAAGTCTATAGAACCTTAACTACTGCAATAGCCAACCATGTCTTTAAAAGATTGATAATGAAATGGTACCCACCTTTTAACAAAGGAGTGATGGACCAGAGATATAGAATAACACATTTACAGATTTGGCCAGTGTATGGATTATTTAGCTTGAATAATTGTTGAAAGAATTTATATTCATCTGAATAAAGGAGGAATATTCACAGATAGTGGTGAAAAGAAGAGGAAAATAGAAATGAGAACAAAAAAGAAAGATGACAGGATGAAAAGAAAATAAATGGAGAAACAAAAAGAAAACAAAAGAGGAGGGCAGAGGAGAAGGAGGGAGAAAAGTTAAGAAAAAAAGAAGAGAGATAGAGGAGGAATGAAGGGATATGAAAAATAGAAAGAATATTGATAGAAAAAGGACAGATAGGAGGCAAAAGAAGACCTAAGTTCAAATCTTACTTTAAACAGTTGACACTTTTTGTGTGACCCTCAGTAAGTCACTTAACCCTGATTGTCCCAATTATTTATCTATCTACAGAGAGACAGAGAGAGAAGTGGGGGAGGGAGGGAAAGAAGAAGGAAGGAAGGGAAAGAGAAAAGGGAGAGGGGGTAGAAGAGAGAAAGAGAGGAAGGGAGAATGAAAAAAGAGAAAGCAAATGAAGAAAAGATACAGAATAAATAGAATTAGGATGGGGAGGGGGAAGTTGAGAAGAAAATTTAAAAAAAAAAAAAGAAAGTGAGGGGAAATAGTAGAGAGAGAAGTGCAGCAACCAGAGAAGGAAAAAAATTCTGCAAGCAGAGAGGAGAATATAGGGATTTAACACTCTTCCTGATATTCCCCAAGAGATGTGATTATTAAAAAATAAGAAGTAAAATAAATAGGAGTGGAGAAAGAGGAGTAGTTTGTACCAATGGCCAACGATACAGACAGGTTACCCAGAATAGAAAAAAAAACAGATTAAAAACAAAACAGAATCCAGTATTGACTATTTCTGTGGGCTTTCCTTTGTGAAAAATTTTCCTTCTTCAATCTCCAAGCTGCCTCTTTCTTTCCCACAATCCCTTAGGATGTGAAGGAGTGATGTATGGATCCATTGTTTTATGGATCAGTTGTTTTCATTGTTATTCAGTTGTTTCCATCTATTCGTGACCCCATTTGGGGTTTTCTTGGCAAAGATACTGGAGTGTTTTCCTATTTACTTCTCCAGTTCATTTTACAGATGAGGAAACTGAGGCAGAATTAAGTAACTTGTTCAGGGTCATGCAATTTGGAAGTGTCTGAGACTAGATCTGAATTCTGGAAGTTGTCTTTCTGATTCTAAGCCTAGAGTTCTATTCATGTTGCCACCTAACAGCCCTTATTGCCTATCGTAGTATCAAGGGGAAAAAAAATCTTGGGACTTGGAAAGGGGCTTCCTTCCTGTCCAGGGGCCATTTATCTTCAGCATCCTAATTTCCTTGGAGTAGGCACAATCAAGAAAATGATACACATAAAAGTGAATAATGTGATCTAAGCCTGAACAAATAGATTCAAGAAATTATAGGTTAAATGCTAGATTAGGGATTTTATATTTTATTCTTTAGCCAGTATGGAAATGCTAAGGATTTTTGAGTTAGATTAGTGACCTGGTCAGACACATGTCTGACCACTAAGAAAATTATTTTGACTGAGCAATACCACTACTTGGTCCATTTCCAAAGATGATTAAGGAAAAATGAAAAGAATCTATATGTTCTAAAATATTTATAGCAGCTCTCTTTGTGATAGTAAAGAACTGGAATCTGCAGGATTATCTATCAATTGGGAATGGCTAAACAAGTTGTGGTATACAATAGTGATGGAATACTACTGTGCTATGAAAATGATGAATTCAATGATCTTAGAAAAACATAGAAAGACTTGCACAAAATGATAAAGAGTGGAATGAGCAGAATCGATAGGTTATTGTATACAGTTACTGAAATATTATTTTAGAATAACTTTGAGCAAATAAGTTATTTTGTCTATTACAAATACCCAAATTAACTGTAAAGTATATATGAAGAAAGATGCCATCTGTATTCAGAGAAATAACTGATATAATAGAAGTATATATGGAATAATTATGTGCGTGTATGTGTGTGTGTGTGTGTGTGTGTGTCCACTGGTAGTTATCTCTATTGCGGGAAAGGGGAAGGAAATAAAAAAAAAAGAAAAAAGAAAAAAAACTTACATACTTTTGTTGTATTATAAATTGTGCATAGCAAATTTGTAGTTTCATGTACAGTAATCTTTTTACTGTACTATCATGCAATTGCTTTTTTATTCCATAAATTAAAAATAAAACGTTTTTTGAAATTATTTTAAAATATTCAAAAATAAAGGGTCCAATCACTTTGTCCTTGGATATAAACACCTTCAAAACAAATTAGCCAGGCTTGTTGTGTTAATAACTGAATCTCAATTATTCTTACTCTCCTGGGCTATGAACAGTTATGGTGTCAGCATGTTGGAATACTAAGTTCATGAAAAATCATGTTCCCTTCAAACATTTCAAAAAGTATGCAAAACCACTAGGGTCCTCCAAACACATTTTTATGTTATCTACAAGCCTTAAAGATTTAATTAGAACAAGATGTATTGTACATAAATCTCTCTTATATGTGTGTGTGTGTATAACATAATATCTATCTTAATTTTTGTTCAGATGTCCATTTTTACTGTATTGTCTAAAATTAAAAGCCACTTTGGATGGGGTTCATGGTATATGTGTGTATGTCCGTGTGTCTGTGTCTGTGTCTGTATGTGTGTGTGTGTGTTGGGGAGGTGAGGAATTTGCAGTAGTCCTATCTAAGGGATCTTGCTCTTCCTCTTGGTCTGATACATCTCCCTTTTCCCACCTAATGGATTCTCTTCTCTAAAAAATATTCCTGAACTAAATATGGAAATTCATGGAATCTTAGACCCATGGCATATTAGAACTGGGAGGGGACTTAGCAATTATATAAACCACTCTTCTCAATTCACATATAAGGAAACTGAGGCTCAAAGTAATTAATTAATACACCCAAAGTCATTAGTACATGCTGGATTGCATTTTTCTTTAGGATAGAATAAGAACAATGGGGGGGAAAGACCCCAAAAAAATCAATTCTGCTTGTCAAAATGATTTTCTGTGATGGATGGACAGAGAAAATCAACTCATTTCCATCCTCATTAATAACAGCATCTTTTATTATTTAGTTGAATTTTAGCTATTGAATAATATTAAATGCTCTTTTTCCCCACCTTACCCCCAAGTAGACTTTTAGACACTGTGCCAAAGAACTCTGAATTTCTTGGTACTCTGCATCTTCATCTCATCCTAGACATTTCCTGACTGCCATAGCAAAAGTCCCACAATACCCCTTGAGGGATCCACCCCATCCCTGTCTTCTACCTCTTTTCTGAGAATGTAAAAGGCATGTCTATGAATATCCCAATTCTTACTCATAATTCTTATGACTTTCCAGACCCAAACATCCTTCCTTAAGGAAAATCTCTCTATTATTGCAAGGGAAACCCTTCTCTGTAACCTTAGTTGCAGAGAGCAATCACAGACAATATGGATTTGTCAGGGACTCACAGTCAGTATTTGTCAGAAATGCTTCCAGATCAACTTTCTGTGATATACAATAAATCAATTCTCTAAGTTGAAAGTTGTATAACCATGGATTTCTCAATATTGAGCATTTTAGAACAAAGTCTCCACATATCCTGTAGTCTACAGTTACCATTAAAACTACAGATAGGGGAGCCAGTTCTGGCTTAGTGAATAGAGAGACATAAGGGAGACCTAGGAGACACTGCTACAAAACAACTCCATTAAGTCCCGAAGTTTATCTGAAGAATAACCCCAAGAAAACAAGAAATAAGAAAAAGAAAAAAAGAGGAATAGATGATCACCTGAACTGAAAAAATAAACTGTATATACATATAAGTATAATAAGTACTTTTCGAGTAAAGCATAAAATAACAGAAAACATGGAATCAACTTGTAAATGAGTTTTGGTAGTCTTACAGACAAAAATGAGAGGCTAGTTAGAAGTCATGGAACTGCTTAAAGAATATATTTATAATTTATATAGGAGAAGAAATATCCTCCAGTTTCTAACATAGATAAAGCCTTGAGTTACTAGGAGACCTTCACTAGGTGTGAACCATATCTAACTAAAAAAGGGCAGCTCCTAACAGATTAAAATGTTTTCCATGCAGAAATAGACTATGATTTCACTTACTACCACCAAGCCGTTGTGATTATTTATCTTCCAATAATGAGCATCAAAATCATAAAAAATAATGATAAGGGTGTCAAATACAGCCTACAGAGAAAGGTTAGAGGAGTCAAGGTCCCTTGATTATTACACAGAGCGTGCTAACCATCTATTTACCATTTTAACAGAGAATAGGACAGAGAGAAAAGGTTCTAAATTGCATACACTCTGGTTAAATATAGGTTGGTGAGAATCTAATACATTTATTTTTATGTGAATGTACATATATGCATGTGTGTTTCTGTAAATGAATATTGTGTAGTGTCTAAATTTATATTTTAAATCTTTCATGTAAGCATGCATATATAAGAATGTAAATATATTTACTGTCAATTCCATATTTTGTGTATGCACAAATGCATGTACACGCAATATATAGACTGCAATATAAACATGTATGTGCTAATTCCTAATTTTTTTTGAGCAACCTGCTCTAGTGTTTAGATTATCACAACCTATATTTAAGCAGAATGTATATTGTGTGTATGTATGTATATACATACATATTCATGCACATATATTTAGATATATATGGTGTTTAAGTATGTAGTACATGCACATATGTATCCATGTGTTTGTGCATGTGGTATATAATTGATTAACCTGATGTATGTTATATATGACCTATTAAGCCATTATGCTTAATGGGTATATATGCTTATAAAATATATGACTATTTTTCATATATACATGTTATATTAAACATATGTGTTATTTGTTACCTAAAATATTATTTGTGTTTGTGTGTATATACATATATGTACGTAGGTGTGCAATATATTACAATCTTTTATACATATAGGGATGGGTATTTCTTCATGTGCATGTGTATCCTGGAAGTTCCTTTAATAACTTAGCAAGTTTCATGAGTTGATATGGATTTTTTTTAAGCCTTTACCTGGTAACCAGATTTCTAGTGATGAGGTTCTCTGAGCTTAATTTGACTGGTCCTCAGACAACTATCCATCACTATTCATTAATGAAAGCCCTCAAGTTTGGCAGAATTTTTTAAGGATTGTGCTGTAGCCGTAGGCATCTGATGCCTCAGAAAAAGAGTGGCTAGAGATGCTCTCATTTAAATATTAGCTCTTTGAGGGCAGTGACTGTCTTTTTGTTCCCCTTTGTAGCTTAGCATTGTGTGTTAGCAATTGCTTGCTAACAGACTAATTAAAAGTCGGTGCTAATAAATTGTATAATAATAAGCCTCTAACCAAGAAGGTTCTCAAATTACATCATGCTTCCTATAATTTAAATATTCAGAATAGAATTTGTTAAGACAGTATTTAATAATGCATATCTACCTGTATACTAGTGGAAAACAGAATTTTTTAAAGGCAGTATTTATTAATAATGAATATCTACCCATGTGCTAGAGAAAAATGGAATTTTTTAAAGACAGTATTTAATAATAATGAATATCTACCTGTGTGCTAATGAAAAAAGAAATTTTAAAGCCGTTATTTAATAATAATGCATATCTATCTGTGCTAGTGGAAAAAAAAGAATTTTTTAAAGTAGTTTCCCAGAAGACATCGTAGGATATCTCACATGTAGTTTAAGCCTATAGTCCAAATAGAGATATCACAGGCTTAGAGTTAGCTGGAAAATTAGAACTAGCTAGGCAAAACCCTTTATTGTATAAAGAACTTTGGACCCCCAGAGATGAAAAGCCTTGTTCAAGGCCACATGGGGAATATACTTAAATCTCATACTAGGATTTAAACCTGGGTCATCTGACACCAATTGAAGAGTTCTTTAAACTACATGACCGTGGTACCTGCATTAACATAAAGTACTTTTATTTACATAAGGATCAGGTTTGTCTCAATTAGCTAGAGATATGATCAGATTGAGTGGTATTCTGCCTAAGTGTTATGATTCCAGAGGCTATAAAGCTCTATCAAGCAAAAATACTTCTTTCTCCTGCTAACTCAAGCCTGGAATTCTTTTACTGGGGGACAAGATCTTTTGCCTCATAATCTAAAATGAAAATATTTCTAGTAGAGATAATTCTTAACTCAATTTAACAGTAAAATAGAATTTCAACAGTAATCTTTCCTAAAAGAATAATCCAGGAGATTCCCTAAATTAGTATATGTAGAAATAGGCCTAAAGGATTGAACTTGGACATCACTAGATAGATTATGGCCTGTTCCATATTTAGAAGACACATGATTCAGAATCATAGAATCTCCAAGCAAGGAGAAACCTCAGTGAACATCTAGTAAATGCTAAACCTGAACAAGATTATCTTCAGTAGGAACTGCCAATTAGCTATTTTTATCTTCTAACCAACACAGTAATTATCAGACTTTGAAAAGACCTCCAGGAAGGATGAACCCACTATCACTTTTCAAAGACCTCTCCCAATGAATACCAGTCAGGATTTTGCTTTTATTTTCTTCTTAGCTCTTACCATGTCATTGGCATATAGTAAGCATATAATAAATGTTTATTGACTGATATTTTTTAAAAAGTGAAACAACAGTAAGACTGACCTTAAGACTGAAAGCAAAGAAGGAAAAATGTTAGGGAGTCTGAGATAGAGTGTTTTTCTCACTTAAATAGCCAGGAGATAAAGGCATGTTTCTTCCTTGGATCCAGAACCAATGGATGAAGCAAAGGAAAGAAGGGGGTCTCTCTTCCTTCAAAATGACTGAGTTGGTGTGGGGGGGGGGAGGTCTAAGAATTAAGAAAGTGAATTTTAAAAGGGCTGAAACACCTACATCTTTGCCAAATGGAATTAACTGTAGGCTGAGAATTGAGGAGATTTAGAAGTAGTTTGTCCACAGGATAAAAGGATGAAGAACTAGGAAAGAGACAAATTTAATTCCTTATAAATTCATATTGAGGAATGACTATTTAGGGAAAATGAATTATAAATCCTTCCATTGGTTATTGCTATCCCCATTCTCCATGATGCTTCTAGTAAAATCTTTTTTTTTTTGCTGAGACAATTAGGGTTAAGTGACTTGCCCAGGGTCACACAGCCAGTTAGTGTTAAGTGTCTGAAACCAGATTTGAACTCAGGTCCTCCTGACTTCAGGGCTGATTCTCTATCCACTCCACCATCTAGTTGCCCCTAGTGAAACCTTTTAAACACTTAGATGAAAGATAGTGGACTGTTTACAGGTCGGGAGGTGGGGGAGGAGGAAATCTACAGGTAAAGTGAAGATAGAGATATAGGCAGTTATATAATCAGTAGGGACCATGGACCAATCAAATACCGGAACTTGCTGACTGAAGTGGAACAAGAGACCAATAGATAATGAGGAGTGAAGGAAGTAAAGACAGAATGAGGGAGAAGGAAAAGGGAAGAGTTTGGATATTAAAACTGTCCAACTTACAATAAAAGAGTCTGAGACAGAGCTCTGAGCCAATAACATTTTATTAAAAGGTCCTTGGTCCCTTCTAAAGATGACCCATTCCTCTGAGATTTTATTTTTACAGGCTTTTTTTATTCAAATACACAAAAGATGAATGATGAAACACAGAATACCATTGGTTGACAGACCTTGCTCTTGAAGTACAAAAATGACATATTAGCAGGGGGAGGGAACTGTCACAGATTGGGTGAAGCTAAGGTATCTCCACTGAATAAGTGGTCATAAGATAGTTACTTATTTGTGTTGAAAATGAGAAAATGATTCGGAAGTACAAAAATAAATTGTAAGACTTTCCATATAGTTGAGTCACTTCTACCATATTGGACTTGGTCATCATGACAAAGAAAAACAGAGATAGAGGGGCCTCTAGTTAACTAGTTTCCAACAGTTGAGTAAGTGATCTTACAACTTCAGCTCATAGCTCTGGGGCTTAATATACAGAACTTACAATCACTAACCATTGTGGAATCATATCAAATTGATGGATCCTGATTAGAGTAGAGTAGGGGTCCAAGTGAATTGTTTCTCACAAGAAATGTAGGAGAGAAGGATCAGGATTGGAGGTTGTGGGGGGGACTCATTTAATTATCACAAGGATACTATCAATTTCATGGACAGTATTGCCAGAAGTTAATCAGAAATATATGTAGAGCTGGGTGGGAATGAAATATTAATGATTTTGAGGTTTGTGCTTTCTTATGGTTTTCCTCCAGGTGTTTCAAATAAATTGGCTTTCTCAGAAAAATGAAGTTAAAATTTTTCCATTCCCATCCCTTTCTCACCTCACTGGCAAGTTACCAGCATATGAAACTGTGACTCAAAGAGGACTGATAGACCCAATAGCCTGAGGGTGGGTGTTTGGCCAATGTCCATGCCCCAAGGCGATTAACTAACATTGTCTAACACCTTCTGTTTAAAACAACAACAAAAAAGTCTCAACCATATCAAAGACTTTAGAGTTTTCTTAACACCAAGAACTCTCTCTGTCTCTGTCATTCTGTCTCTTTCTCTCTGTCTCCATCTGTCTCTGTCTTTCCCTATTCCACCCCCTCCTAGTTGATTTCTCTATGATGCTGAATAATATTTAGCAAGGTTTCTCATAATCAGTGACTAAGTGGGGGGATCACAAATTGAGGGTATGATTTTTTAATGAAGCTAATTTACCCTTCTTCAAAATGATATCAACAATGTTGGTCACAGACCATAATTTTGAAATAACTGAGGGTCTTCTAAAAAGTTATACTCTATAAAGTCAAAAAAAAATCTTTGAAAGAAAAGGAACTGGGTTGTGAAATGAAATAGCATCTTCTAATGCTCTCTAGGTGGTCCTATCCCCTAGAAGTAGCCACAGGATTGAGCCTTGTGCATAGTCTGAGCTACCAGTCAGAAGCACAGTGCTATGTCCCCTCACCCTACTACTACCACTGCAAGGAACAGCAGGAAAGGAAATGATTTAGTGCAAATGCACTGGAAATTGGTGGTAAGGTCAGAGAGAAAGAAACACAGAGTCACACTACACAGAGGAAAGCTCCTTGCTGGAACTGGCTGCTGGCTGTGGTTCCAGCTATTCTGTTCTGTGATAGTCTAGCTGCTACCAGACAATGTCAGTTTCCCCATTCGTGCCCATCTGTGAACCAGTGGTCCCTGAAAACTCAGCCAGAGATCATCAAATTTCCTAAGTGCTTGTGACCCACACAAATCTTTATATATAGATTAGTGGCAGTTTAATTTAAGTAAAATAGGTCAATTCATGCATAGAAGAAATCTTTATCATAGCAAATCTGGTGAATGGGCATCCAAATGCTATTTGAAGACCTCCTGTTCTAGTACTGGATATCCCTAATTTTTAGAAAGCTTTTCTAGAGATCAGGCACACATCTATCCCTTTGCAATCTCCACCTTTTGCTGCTTTCTAAGGCTGAACAAAAAAAATTTAATCCATCTTGCATGTGACCATGTTTCACCATTCCCCTGTACTCCATTTCCAATGCCCAATGCAAAATCCAGCTCCCATGGAAACATGGCTTCCAGGTTTGGAGAGGGTCACAGAATATTACAGGTAGGAGAGATCTTAGAGATCCTCTAATCTAATCCCATTCATTTTACAGATGGGGGAAACAGAAGCCTACAGAGGACAGGTCTCATCTAAGGTGACAAAGCTAAGAAACAGGACATTGAGTCCTAGGACTCAGATCCTCTGGCTTTTACTTTGCTTGTTTTTCCACTGCACCATAATGGGAATAGTGATGGTAAGAATGAAAAACGTCTCCCTTTCCTATTAGCTGTAAGGGGTTTGCTACCTATTTCTATACTGTAGAAAATAGTATTTTTTTACTATTAAATTTTTCTTGTATGTTTTTGAAGATAGGTTGGAATAATCAGCCCCAAAATGGTGAATATTGGAGGTGGCTGCCTCCACTATCCCCACTCAAACCATTGTGAATAAGAAAATGGAGAAAGGCAACATAGTTAATGTCATCTCAGCAGATGGATTTGAAAAATCTACCACTCTCAACTAATGACTGTACTCACAGACTACTCAGCAAAATTCTAAAGCCTCCAGTTTTTCTGGTAGAAACCACCTACCACCATCTGCCCATCCACCAGCCTTTAGGAACTAAGAAAATCTTCTAACCCTGAGAAAAACCAGGTTTTCTTGAAGTTATTATTATTTCCATGACTATTACCAATTATCTGATTTTAGTTTGGGAAGAAAAGAGAAGGGAAGAATAGAAAAGAGTTTCTGCATTCCTGCATCTTCTCTCTTCTGCTAGGACCAATAGTCATCCTAACAGGACTGTCCCAATTGTGAAATATCTTTGATGAACCTTTATTATTTCTCTATAACAGTTCCCAGGCTACATGGGGCAAACTACCAAAAACTCCTCTTCTATTTTCCTTCAACTAGCTTCTCAATTTGCCAAGAAAGTTTGCTATAAGAGCCTTTAAAGTAGAAAACCTTGCTAGCAGCTTATAGTATTATCCACTTTTAGGAGTGTTTTCATTTGAAGACTCATTATATTTAAGGTAAAGAAGTAAAGGTGATATTTAAGATACCAACTAGTCAGTGGAAGTTTTTTGTTTGTTTGTAATATATTTTTGCACATGAGGTCAATTGTTTATCACTCTTGGAATCATGATATGTAAATCCTTCCCTCCAGAGTAGAGAACGTGATTTAAAAAAAAAAAAACAGCATCAATGTCTCGAAATAACTGAAATCCACAGAGAAAATGGAAAAAGGTAGAGTTGTGTTCACAATACCTGTAGATTTGCAGTCTTATGCAGGGGTGTGTTGGAAACAGCCCATTTAGTCTTGAGAGTGCAATTTTTGAATTTTCAATGTGAGCATTTACACTTCAGAAATTGGCAAACACTATAAATCAGGACTCAAATTGTTGTTTTGTTGATTTCTAGACTTAAGAAAGTAAAAGGGAAAATATAGATTAAAGTAAATGTCATGAGTTTAAATGGTTTATTGCTTTTTTTTCTTCAGTGATCCAGTTGTTAAACAATTATCAACACACCCGGATCATGCTTTTACTTCCTGTTGATCTTTAATGTGCAGAAAGAATGGATTCTAGAAAGATATTGAAAGGAAAAATTCTAATCCTGCCTACCCATCCCTACCCAAATAGGTGTATACTCTTCTAGAAAAGAAACTTTACAGTACAATAGAAAGAATATTAGATTAAAAATTAGTTGATATGAGTTGAAATCTTGGTTATGCTGATTTTTTTAAGCTGTGTGACCCTAGATAAGTCATTAACACCTCTGAGCTTCAATTTCTTTATCTATAAAACAAAGGAATTAATAGGATCTATCAAATACAGTTCAATGCCATAAGATTTTGCTCAAAATTGTTCATTAAGAAGCATTCCTTTGATGTAGATTAATAGAGATAGACAAGACTCCTAACGATCCCAAGTTTCTGGAATTTTTTGTCAGAGAATTTTTAGATGCATTGTGGATTTTTCCAGACTGCTGTGGTCTTAAAATATGATATATTCTATTTTATTGGTTAGTTTGCAATATACTTCCTATAATTAGGTTGTCTATATGTTATGTTTTTTGTTTCTTTTACCCCCACAATTTCTCATTTTTAAAAATTTTGTAATGATCTCTGCATTGGCAAGAAATTCTTCTACAACTTGACTTTATGGACTAGCTTGAATCTGATAAAACTCCCAAATTACATAAATTAGTAATGGAAGCATCCTCAGACTTCTAATCTACCATATAACCTCATTTTGCAAATAAGCAAACTGAGGTCCAGAGACTGGTGATGCTTTACACATACCAACAACATCACTAAGTCCCAAATAACTTTTCCACTCTTTCTTATAGTTTTGCTACTAGTAATAGATTTACATCAATATTTGGGGGAAACTATGATTTCATTGGTCAGTGAATAAATCAAATCCATACTACATTCAAATATGTGCTGAATTATGCTATGGTATTATGGGAAATATGGAAAGATTTACATTCATGGAATAATTAAGTCCTTAATTAGGTGTGCTGACTATGCAATAGAAATTCAAAGCTCAGCATGGATTAAGCTCTCAGAAAGGACTTCATGGAGGAAATACAGCTTGAGGTAGGAGGTTGGAGAGGATTTATGTATACTGGGAGGAAGAGGAGTATTCCAGGTTAGAGGAACAGATAATCAGAGTACAGATGAAACAAGAAGACTAAATAGCCTAAAAATAGTTCCCTCTGTAATCAGTCTTTGCTTAGAGTCTCTCTGGGAGAGGAAACTCACTACCTCCCAAAGTAGTTGATTCCATTTGGGCACAACTCTAATTGTTAGGAAATTCAACCTTACCTCATTTCTAAGTCTGATTTTGGCAACTTTCCCCCATTGCTCCCATGTCTCCCTTCAGGAGCCAAGCAGATAAAATCAAATGCTTTTTCAACATTATGGCCCTGCAAATGTTTAAACAATATTATATCCCTTCATCTGCCCCCTTAAAAATCTTTTCTCCACACGCAAAGCTCACCATTTATTTTTTGACCATCACCTAACTTCTTATTCCCTACACCCCAAATGAAACATTTTTTTTCTCATTCTCCAGGAATTGTTTTAGCATACCACAGTTCCCACCCCTGACTATGATATTTTGCCACCAATTTCTGGCCCTCTGTCACTTCACCTAGAAACTACTCAGGCCTCTAGCCAGGAAAAGTTGTGAAACCTTGTCCTCCACAACTTCACAGCACATTTGTTTGAATACCAAAAGAGGATTCATCTTGGCCAATGAGAAACAAATGAATATGCAATGATTTGCCACTTGCTCTAAAGCCCTGCCAACAATCCCCACTGCTATGTTTTCTTGCTGTTTTTATAATCAATTAAAAAGCTTCAGTTCTAGAGGGCTGGGGCTTTTTTTTTCTTACTCATGAAAATGGGAAGGTTGAGCATCCAGCCCATCTCAAGCACACAGTGCTCTTCTGAGAAATGTTTAAGCAGATAGGGCTTCTTACAGTAACACTTTATTTTAATGCTTCTTGGATCCTGAATTGATAATGGAAAGTCCATAGATATACTCAGAGCTTCCACATCAATGCTAAATCAAAATTGTTATGTTGCTATGGATAAGTTGAAACACTCAACTTCCCAAATGACCTCATTACCAAGAGGGTGGGAAAAAAGATCACAATTCATCTTTCTATCCTACAATATTTTTTTTATTTGGGATAAACAAATTTACAAACAAGTTATATAGTAAATGCTGACAGGATGAAATTTAACAGAGATAGATTTGAAGTCTGTGCATGAATTCAAAGAATCAGCTTTTTAAGTATAATATAGGGTAAGACATAGATAAACAACCATTCATCAGAAAAAAATATATAATAAGGGTTTTAATGAACTCAGTATGAGAGATTAGCATATTAGGATACCCCCCCCAAAAAAAAAACTTTTATTATAAGGAATGGGATAGGATAAAAAAGGATTCCAAATGAAGGAGGTGATGGCTCCTCTGATTTCTAAGCATATCTGGTCAGAATAAAATCAGATAACATCTGGAATATCAAGTTCCATTTCGGGTGCTACATTTTATGGACCACTTTGAGAAGCTGGAAGGAAGATAGCAAGGAGGGTGACAGAGGCTATAAGGAAAATGGTGACTAATCCCTATAGGTACTATTTTCACATAAAGATATGGCCCTTCTCTTTGCCAGGTGTAAATTTTCCCATTCCATCCCATCTTCCCCAGGACATGGTATCCTTTATCAACCCCCCCCCCCACCTCTCTCATTTATCTTCAATCTCTCTCTCTCTATTGACTGTTTTCCTACTGTATGTGTGTATATATATATATCTTCTTCATTCTCAAAAATCTCTTTCTTGGTCCATCTATCCCCAGTAGCTATCATCCTATAGCTCTCTCCATTTTCAGCCTAAAGTCCTTGACAATGTCACCTGCAATTAACAGTTCTCATACCTTTCCTAACTCTTCAGTTGGGTTTCTAACCTTATTATTCACCTGAAATCCTCTCTTCACAATCATTAATGATGTCTTCATGAACAAATTTAATGGTCTTTTCTTAATGTACATTCCTCTTGATGTTCCTGTAGCCTTTGACACTGTTACCCTTTTCTCCTCAATAGCTTTTTCTCTCTAGGATTTTGTGACACTGTTCTTATCTTCTTCTCTTCCCACATGTCTGACCATTCCTTCTCTATCTCTTTTGCTGGGCCTTCATCCAGGTCATGTCCATTAATCATGGATCTTTTTCTATTATCCCTTCATATTTCATATGATGAGCTTATCAGCTCCCTTGGATTCAATTATTATGTCTGCAGATAATTCTTAGATTTAAACTGCCTGCTGATCTCTAAACTTTTATCTCCAATTATCTATTGGCATCCTGAATATCTCAAAGACAAACTCGGCATGTCTCAACCTGAACTCATTATTCTTTTCCCAAAAATTTCCCCTCTTTCTAATTTCCTTAATAGTGTTGAGGATATCCATCTCCCCATTCAACTAAGCTTACAACCTAAATATCATCCTTGACTCCATACTCTTTTTCACTTTACTCCTTATCTAATACATTGTCAAATATTGTTGTTTCTGTCTTCTCAGCATCTCTTTATTCCCCTTTTCTCCTCTGATTCAAACTCCTTATAAGCCTCATCATCTCATACCTGGATTATTATAATGATCTAACATTTGGTCTCCATGACTCAAGTGTCTTCCTGCTCAAATCCATTTTCCAGGAGGCTCTTAAATTTATTTTCTTAAAGTACAGGATTGACAATGTCAATATCATCACTCCACTCCTCACATTAGATTAATTTCAGTGGCTATTACCTTTTATTGTCATTGTACACTGATTTTTCAGTTGTGTTCAACTTTTCACAATCCCATTTGGTGTTTTCTTAGAAGAGATATTGGAGTTGTTTCCCACTGCATTTTCCAGATCATTTTATAATTGAGGAAACTGAGGTAAACAGAATTAAGTAACTTGCCTAGGGTCATACAATTAGTAAGTGTCTGAGGCCAGATTTGAACTCAAGAAGCTGAGGCTTCTAACAGCACTCTATCCACTGAGCCACTTAGCCATTTCCTCTATCACCTGTAGGACCAAATATAAAACCCTCTATTGGGTTTTTTAAAGTTTTTCATAACTTGGTCCCTTTTTATCTTTTTTAATCTCCTAATACCTTACACACTCTCACATACTCAGAGTCAAGGATATCATTCTCCTTGCTGTTCCATCTCCCAAAGCTGAGAATATTCCCTGGTTAATTCTCATGTCTACAACTCTTTTTCCTAATTTCTTATTGCTCCCATATTCTTTTCAAGTCCCTGCTAATGTCCCACTTTCTAAACTCTATTAATGATAGTTTCCTCCCTCTGCTAATTATCTACAATTTATTCTGTTTTCTTTGTAAATAGTGCTGTAAATAATTGTTTAAATGTTGTCTCCCCTTTTAGACCATGACCTTTCTGAGAGCAAAGGCTGGGCTTTTGCTTTTTTTGCATCCCCACCACTTAGCACAGTGCCTGACGCAGAGTAAGTGCTTAATAACTGCTAGTTTACCTGTTGGGTAAAAAAAGAGAGATATTTACCTCAGAGAAAGTTTTTAAAAAGATATAATAATTTTTATCAAATATTTAAGAAGTGATATGAAAAAATATTAAAATTAATGTTTGACCCAAGAGGATAAAACTGAAAGCAAAAGATAAAAGTACCTTGGAAGCAGATTTTTCACTATATTTGGGAAATTTTCCTAACCATTAAACCTATCTTAAAATGGAAAAGCTGCTGTGGAATAAGGGCAATTCTTCTCATTGGAGGTGTTCAAGAAAAGACTGGGTAAGCATTTGTTGTGAGGTATGGGACCCAGAAGCAAATCTAAATCAGGTAAAGGGCATGCTAGATGAGCACTAAATTCTTGTTTGAGTCTGAGAGTCTGAAACAGAAAATTTGATTCCATTTTTAGAGAGATAATGAACACAGGGATTTCAGTTCAGAAGAAGGAAAGGCCATCTTATAGATTGAAATGAGTGGAAAGTAACAGGAAAGCAGATTATGTATAGATTAATTACATTTATTCACATTTCTCATTGAATTTATGTATTTATTCTTTAGTGGAGACCTCCTAGGTATTAACTTGCTCAGAAAATAGAGGAAGTGCTTTTCAGAAACTGAGAGCTTGACTGGTTTGAATGGTAGTTTATGGAAGAAAAGAAAAAAATGGAGGGAATGTTGTATGTGCTGATAGACAACAATCATTGTATTGGTTGGTTTTGCAGGACTTTATTTTTTTTAATCTTTGTTTTAAGGGAAGGCTGTATTAGGAAATTGTTTGTTGAGGTGTATTAGGAAATGAAAACGATGTTGAATGCAAGAATTTTTTAAAATGATCCTAGAAAGAAAAAAGAGAGAGAAGAGAGAGGAAAATGAAAAGAAAAAAAGAAGGGAGGAAGGAAGGAAAGAAAGAAAAAAGGAATAGAGGGAGGAAAGGTGAGAGGAAGGAAAGGAGAAAAGAAGGAAGGAAGGGAGGGAAGAAGGAAGAAAGGGAGGAAAGTCTTAAATATTAATAATTCATTCAATAAACATTGATTAAGCATTTACTATGTATAAGGTCAGTGAGATAGAACAGAGAATAGACTGATCAGCCTGAAGTCAGATTCATCCTCTTGAGTTCAAATCTGGTCTCAAATATTAGCTACCATCACCCCACTTTCCTGCATTCCTCCAGTGTCTATTAACTTTTTTGCTGTTATTCAATTATTCTTCAGTCATATTAGACTCTTCATGACCCTATTAGGTAACTAGAAACTCAAGGTCCTTTTGGATTTATCTTCTTGCCTGGTATTCAAAAGACCAATAACCTAACTGAAGAATATCTTAGAATTCTGAGGAAGTGATACACTTTATCTGGGAGGATAGAGTCAAAGCAATCAGCATTCAGTCATGAGAACCCCTCGTATATAGGCTGGGTCAGGAGATAGAACAGAGATCAGCAAACTAATGCCTTTTTTTATATTGCCAGTAAGCTAAGAATGTTTTTATATGTTTAAATAAAGTTTTATTATATTTTAAAACAGGGAAAACCTCTTATTAATTCTTATATTTTTAAATAAAGTCTTATTGTACTTTAAAATGGTTTTAAAAAAACAATCTTAACTCAGGGGCCATATAAAAACAAGTGGAAGGCCAGATTTGGCCATTAGGCAGTAGTCTGCCAACGCTTGAAATAGAACAGTCTTCATGGGAAACATCTAACAGGCCCATTTGATTGGAATGGAATGTGTGTGATGGAGAATAAAATGCAATCAGGCCCGGAAAGGTAGGTGGGTACCAGAGTGTGAAGGACTTTAAGCACCCTGCTGAAGACTATTTTATCCTGGTGGCAACAAAGAACCATTGATGGTCTTTGAGTAGTGAGGTGACATGGACAAATCTGTGTTTTAGGAAGATCAATTTGTAAACTGCACGGAAGATGGATTGGGGAGGGGGCAAAACTACAGCAGGGAGAATTATTAGGAGGCTATTGCAATAGTGCAGGGAAGAGGTGATGAAAGCCTGAATTAAGATGGTAGCCCTCTGAGCTATTCAAGTACTATTCAATTCTACTCCACATAGGGAGCAGATCCAAGGTAATGTTTTAAGAGGTTTTAAACTGCTGGGAGATTGTGGGTTTGAAATGTACTTTAATCCTTTGGAAATTTGAATTTTCTCTTTGAAAAGTTGCCTAAAGGGTAACTTAGGGGAGGGGACAGAGCTGACAGCTCACTCATTCACTCCTTGCCCACCCCGGGCTCCACACAGGCGATCAGATGGGATCTGGTGAAGCCCACCAAAAGGACGTGTGTGGGAAGGAGCTCCAAGGGCCAGGGAGGCTTGACATTAAGAACAGCCCGGCTGAATGTCTGCAGTCGTGCGGTTGGGGGTGGCGGGTAGGGCTGTTTGGTAATGGAAGCCAAGAACAAATGTGGGTAAAGTTAACGCTGTTTTTATTAAGCGAGGGAAGTGTAAGAAGGAGCAGCCAGCGCAATACCCACAGAGAACAAAGTCTAGGCAAGCTGCCCGCCCGCTTTCCGGGTAACCACCAGCCCTACCTGAGGACAATACATACAGACAGGGCCCCCTGCTGTCTAGCAGTTAGATCATAACCCTACAAGCAGAAGAGAGAAGATTGTGGCAATTTAGAGTTTGCAGGGAAACAAGATGCTAAAATGTCTGTCAGGGAGCAATGAGAGCAAGAGGAAGGCAACCAGAAGAAAATGGTGGTGGTTAATTGGATCGACCCAAATGTGGATTAAGGGCAGACTCAAATCCCTGATCCCACCCATCTAGGCTTCCAGTGATTCCAGGCCTTACCAATATGAAGTAGTGGGCAGAACTCTATATCCTAAGTCAGAAAGACCTGAGTCCAGCCCCTACCTTGGACATTAAAACCTATGTGACTCTTTGAAAATGTCTCAATTTCCCCTCTCATAAAATCAAGGAGTTAGACTTGCTGTCTCTCTAAATCTCTGATTCTTTGATATTTGAGTGGAGGGAGTAAAAAGGAAAGTCCACTTGATGTATTTATATAGATAGAGAGATATATATTTATTTTTATATTTTTTATTATTTTATATATTTATTATATATTACATATATAAGTGCATTAAGTACAAATATACAAACATATAGAATTTATATAAATATTTGTGTTTATTCATACATATATACATACACATATATGTATATATATTTATACACACACACACATATATTCTCTCTCTCAGACAATTTTTCTTCTCAACTCATTATTCTCTAAATCTTCCTCAGCCTCCCAGTATATGTTCTTAGAAGATGCTTGGAGGCGAAGGAGGATCTCTAGATAAGTGGGAATTAGCAGGGGATAAACCATAAAGCCAACTGCAATGACTGATGCAATGATTGGGCTTTGACCTGGTCAGATGTCTACAACTGGAAGATAAACTGGAAACAACCCAGATGTGGTATTATTCTGTCATGATTAGGCTACAGAGCTGAAGAAGACCCGGAGCTTGTTAGAAAGATGGCTTTCTAGAAAAGAGGGATCTGAGCAAGGTTACAGAGCCATTTGGAGATATTAGCCAGTACCAGCCTCCTAGCAGACAGAAAATGCTCGGTAGCCCCAGGAAAATTACTGTTTTCTTTCATTCCCCAAAAGCTTAAAATAGAATTAACACTCTTTGTTTCTAACATAACAGTGGTGTCAATTACCAAAAAGAAGTCCCTAATAACACTGTAATTATTTAACACCTTTTCTCCAAGTAGCCTTAATTGTTTGTAAACAGGCTTAAATGAACAGCAAAGGGAAAATATTGGGTAAAATTGTACGACTATTTTTACTCTCTGTTTAGCAACCATTTTCATCCATTCAGTTCTTCAACAAATGTTTATTAAGTTTCTACAATAACCCCAAGCAAAACATGAGTTGCTGGGGATACAAAAACAAAAATGTCTCTGTCCTCCTGGAGTTTCCAATTCACCTTTGGTTCAAAAGGATTATCTTGGAACTGTGGGAAAAGCCACTGACTTTGGGTTTTAAGGGGCCTTTTTTATAATCTTGACTTACTAGCTGTGTGACAATAAATGTGTTAATTGTCCTCTCTGGGCCTCAGTTTCCACATATATAAAATGAAGACGTTGAATTAGACAATGTAAGCAATGCTGGTCAGCCCTAAACTCTATGACTAGTCTAATAGTAATAATAAAATCAACAATGATAAAAATAGCTAGAATTTATATATTGCTTTAAAATTCAGAGAGGGATTTATATATGTTACCTAAGAAGCAGACATATTTGGAAAAAAAAAAAACCAGCCACTTTTGGTTTCTATTTTAGGTTTACAAATTTTGAGAGATCACCTGATTTTATAAATGAGGAAAATGATTCTCCTAGAATTTGTGACTTATCCATAGTCACACAATTAGTTTGTGTATCTATAAACTAGCTACATGAGAAGCTAGTACAATTTGTCACTACATCATCCTCTCTGTATATTCTCTTCTAGGTCTTACCCTGTACTGTTCAGCATGCTCTAGCCAAAATTTAATTCATCTAAACCAGAATTTCCCAACCCCTATATTTCAAATGTCATTCTTAGCAATCACAGAACTTCAATTCTAGAGCAATTATAGTTTTTTATCTTGAAAGACAATCCTGTCTTTCACTCTATAAACATGCTCAGATTCCCTCTCTCCTGAGAGGGGAAAACTCTTTCCTTCATCTTACCTCTAAAACCATAATCTTGGTCTTTTTCTCTTTCCTCTTTATCATTAGAGTCAAATCTAGAAAAAGATGTCTACACTCACTATCTATTTTTCTTAACCTAACCTGCGCCTCAACTTCCTACACTGTGGCTCCTGACCCTTCCACCATACTCTTTTCAAGGTCACTAATAACAACTTAATGGACAAACGATTGCTTTCTTCTTGTCAGTCCCCATCCTCCTTTTTCTTTCTACAACATCTGACATGGCAACTCCCTCTTTCTTAATACTCTTTGTTTGTTTGACTTTTATCCTCTTCCCAATATCCCTGCCTCTCAATCTTAGTAACTTCTCTTCATCCTCCCATGCTCCTCCCAAACAGTGTCCTTAGTTCCTTTATCTTCTTTATTTTCTCTTTTGTCAGTTTATTCACTCCCATATCATATATTATTGGATTAAGTCTAATCTGACATCCAGCTTCTATTCTTAGGCATGCACTAAAGTATACCCCTTTCCTTTAGGGAAAAGGGAAAGACCAATGGCAATGCTCCAAGATGTAGCTTCAGACCAGTCTTCTACAAACACCCAGAATTCTGACTCCCTTTTAAACTTTTCTCTGGCAGTGTCTCCCCTATCTGGACGTCTAGCCTGCATCTCAAAGTCATCATATCCAAACTGAATTCATCACCTTCCCCTAAAAAAAAATTGAGTTTCTGTCAAGTTATATCAAACTGCCTCTCATAATAATTTATAGTACATAAGTCTATCTGTGGTAGACTCTCTTGAGAACAATCTCTTCCTAGCCTTATGACGTCTTCACTGAACACAGAAGAGGAAATGAAGTCCAGAAGTAAACCTCACCCACTTCAACTGATTTATAGCCTCTGAATTGACTATTGGCATCTCATTTCTGCTTTCTCCAGTCTACTCTTTACCTTGATGTCTAAGTTATCCTCATGATGTACATATCTGATCTCATTATCTTCAGTGGTTCTCTATTGCCTCTTGAAAACACAAACTTCTCTAGTGTGGCACTATATGTCTTCCATGCACAGTTTAACTGTTTTGGGTTTATAACTTTTCTTCACATTACAATACTTCATGTACCCAGTATTTCATCCAAAATGAACTATTCTCTCTTCTCTGATCTTGTCCCAACATTTCCTGCTTCTAGATATTTTTAGATTCTCCCCAGATTATTTCTACAAAGGATTTTCCCCAAATATCCATATTGATATTCTTTTTGCTCATTGTTTAGTTCACATTCTACCTCTTCCATGAAGCTGTGATGCCTCAGAAACTGAGGCAAGATAGGTTGGAGAGTTTTTAATATTTTATTTGAGAGGAAGAGATTTACTGGGACCAAATGGATCCATGGTTTGGTCCCAGGGCTGAATGAGACTATCATCTCCAAGAATCCAACATCCAGCAGCAAATGTGAGTTCTCCCTGACATATTTATATACAGTAGCTAAACAAAGGCAGGGGGTGGAGTCCAAACTCTGGTGATCAGGGAATCTCCAGGCAGGAACCATTAATTTGGTTCTAACAGGTTGGGGGAAAGGACCATAAATTCTTACTTACGGGGAGTTAAGAAAGTGGCTAGAACCAGAAAGTCTGGACTCCCCCTTTTTGAGTTTACACATTGACAATTTTTAACCTCTGAGTTATACCAGTCTTAATGAACCAGAGAGGGGTTTGCAACTAAGGAGACTGAGGCAGAACAATTAAGGAAATTGAGGCAGAACAATTTAGGGAAAGTGAGACAGAACAATAAAAGAGAACTACGGCACAACAAAGCCCTCTTTAATCTTTCCAAATAGACTTGATTTTTCCATCCCCAACTCTCACTATTCTCAAAAGATCATGACTTTAGAGATGATACATACTATTTAGTCTACCTCCTCATTTTACAGATGAAGAAGGTGAATCCCAGAGAGCTAAAATGAATTTAAAACTCTACTATGCACTTAGCATAGAACCTGGCACATGGCTAGAGAAGGAAATGGTGAGACACTATAGTATTTTTGCCAAAAATAAAATCCCAAATGGTGGTCATGAAGAGTTGGACACAAGTGAAACAATTGAACAATAACGACAAACTTTTATTGAATGTCTGACAATGAAGAAAATCTTATTTTAATTTATTTGGAGCCAGAGTTGGAATTTCATTATTGTAGAAATAGGAAACTTCCAATGAGTAAAACACACTACTGAAGCAGATTAGGAACTATTCTATAACTGATGTTCTTAGAAAGTTGTTTCTCAAGCAGAACCAGAAATACTTTGTATTTAATAACAGGAAGAATGTGCAGTGATTAACTATGAAAGACTTGGTTCTTCTCAGTAGTTCATCGACCTAAAGCAATCTCAATGAACTTTGGACAGAAAATGCCATCTACATCCAAACAAAGAATAAGGAGACTCAGTGTAAATCAATATATGTTATGTTCACTTCTCTTTTCTGTTTTGTTTTGTTTTTTTATCTCTCCCATGGTTTTTTCTTTTGCTCTGATTTTTTTCTCCCAACATGATCATAAAGCAATGTATATTAAAAACAAATAAATTTACTACGAAAAAAAGGAAAGTTGTTTCTGGGTAAAAGGCTGAAAGTAAAAGCTAAGATTAAGAAACTGAAAGGCTGAAATATTAAAAGACTCGCTCAGAGTCAAAGGAACAGTGAGATGTCAGAAGAGAGACTTGAACCCATGTTTTCAAACTTCAAAGTTGAATTTCTGTCAAGTATACCAAACTGCCTCTCATGCTTATTTATAGTACATATCCCTAATTGTGCTAGACTCCCTTGAGAACAATTTCTTCCTATCCTTATGACTTCTTCACTGAACACAGAAGAGGAAATGGAGTCTAGAAATAAACCATTTTTTTTCTCTTCTTACCATCTTCTTACCATACTGGCAGGAATGGTAAGGAAACTGCTCAGTACTACAGTAGATAAGCAGTTCAGTATTATAGTAGATAAGTGGTGGACTTTAAGTCAGGAAGACCTGAATTCAAATACTGCTGTGAGCCCAGAGAAATCACTTAACCTCTCTCTACTTACTCATCTGTAAAATTAGAATAATAATGCCAGCACTTAACTTACAAGGAATCAAATGAGATATCATATATAAAGCTTAATATGCAAATGCTATCTAATAGGAGAGATTGTTTCAACAGAAATCAATCATTGCTAGATGTTCTTTTTACTTCAGTACTTATTTAAGTCCCATAAATTCTTCTTCAATACACTGAATATTAAGAATTTTAGTATTAAGTAGATGTTAAACTGATTTGATTAGTGAGGCTATTTCTTACACATATACTGGTGGTGACTCCTCTAATCTTGAGAAACTGTAATTGTGGCTGTTTAGTAATTTTCAGTTTTGTTGATTCTTTGTATGCCATTTGGGATTTTCTTGGTGAAGATACTGGTCTGGTTTATCATTTCTCCTGCTCATTTTACAAATGAGAAACTGAGACAAATGTGTACTCGCCCAGGGTCACCTAGCTAGTAAGTGTCTGAGGTCATATTTGAACTCAAGAAAATGAGTCTTCCTGATTCCAGGCTCTGCATCTGTCCACTACTAAAACCCAACAACTGGAAGCCAACCTTCTGGTGATGAGCTTTTCTGGAGTTAAACTAGGTTTATTCCCCTGGACGTAGGGTTTCCTTATATATGAAGTCTTTCCAGCTCATAGAAACATAAATCAAGAGTTGGAAGGGAACATCTAATACAATTTACTATTTTTTTCATAAGGAAACTGAGCCCCAGAGAGATTTGGTGACTTGCCAGAGATCACAGTCCACTGACATAGTCTTTGCAAATCCAGGATGATCTTTATGACAAGGTCAGGCAGAGGAAAGGGATTTCATTAGAGATGGGAGGGATTAGCAAAAGATAAATTAAATTAGTCATATTCAAATGCAATCACTGAAATAAATGATCTTCATCTTTCTTCATCCTCAACACTGAAGAACACGCATTTCCAAAGTATGAACAGACCTTGATACAAAATAGGGAAATTAGTAAGAGATCTGGGTCTGCTTTCAGCTGTGATCTTTGACTAGATGTACAACTTTGGGAAAGTACTTAAATTGTCTCATCTTTTGCTTCCTCATCTGCATAACTGTCTCCTTTGCTTATAGAAATAATTAGGTGCTATGTCTGTGTGTGTGAAATGAGATAATTTTTTAACTTTAAAAATAAAAAAGCAAGTCCAAAGTGAGAGAATTTGTTGTCTTCTGATGATAACCAATCAACAAATCTAGAGACCAAAGACAGAAACAATTGATATATAAATATAGTAAAGAAAAATCAGAGACCAGAAATGAGTATTGTTTTGTTTTTTGTTTTAATGGGGGAGGAGAGTTGAGAATAAAACTAATTTGCAAATGGTTTTGACTTATAAGACCCTCAACTAATCTTTTGCCAAATATTCCCCATAATTGTGAAATGTCTATAATTTAAGGGAAACAGATGACATGCTTCTGGCTTATTTATATTTAAAAACAATTTTCTGATGGGTTAATAACTACTGTATGCTCACACTGAAAAAGTCTGTGTAAGCCAATATTAGCTTAACACAGCACTGTTCAACTTCTTCCAGGGAAGAGTGCTAGACTGACACAAGTGATGGGTTAGAAGTACTATAACAATGCCCCTTTTAACCTCATTTGCATACTGATTTCCATAATCATTTTTGTACACCTAACAACATAATCTTCTCCTAAGGCTAAAATACATATATGTGTAGCTTCCTCTTTCCTTCTTTCTCCAAATATGGCATATAATCAGAATCATAGATTTATAGTTGAACAAGATGGCCAGCCAATCCAAAGTCTCATTTTCACAGATGAGAAAACTGAGGCACAAAGATATTAAATGACTTTTCCAGGGTCTACTGAGCATATGAAGTAGAATTTGAATCTGAGGATTCCCGATTCCAGCTGCAATCAACTCAGTATTCATTATACTATGTATCAGGAACTGTGCCAGATGCTAAGATTACACCACTAAAGAATTAATCAATTCCTACACAAAGGAAGGTTACATTCTAATGGAGAAAAAAAAGTATGTACACAAATAAATATAGCATAAATAAGGAGTCAATAAGTAAATTCAAGGATTCAAAGTAGTTTAAATGCTAAATACTTTGAGGGGGGCCATTAGCAGATGGAGGAATCAAGAAAGAATATTGTGTTTGAGTTTCATTCCAAAGGAAAAGAGAGATTTTAAGAGGCATTCTATCCATTATACTGTGAGATAGCTCAAGTCTATTGAACTAAAATGGTGCCAGACTCAGTCAAAGATGAGACATACTAACAAAATGTTGAACAATCCAGCCTAATAAAGTCTGTGTGGTCTTTCATTCCATTGTACACCTTGATGAGCTCTGCATGAAACAACTCATTTGGAACCAGGATTATAGTAGAAAAGGCATCAAACTGGAGAGTTATAAGATCTGGGTTTTGGTCCTGGTCTACCAATAATTAATTATTTGTCTCATTTTGACTTTTCTCTTCTTTGTTTACTCACCTTTTATGATGGGATCTGTGTTGTAATCACTCCCCTATATCCCCTTTGCAAGTAATACTTGAAAAGTATCAGAACCAAACTCCAGATTTGATTGGCTCATGGGACTAAAGGTTTAGGCTGATGATATCACTTCTGATCACCAATATACAAAGCAGCTCACAGGAGTTCCTGGTATGCTTTTATCATTGACTAGTGGACCATAATGGGAAACTCAGAGACAAGGAACCTTAAATCCATTGAATGTTTCCAATGCCTATCCTTGGTGAATATCCTTCTCCTACTTTGGTTAAATAATTTTTTTTTTATCAACTATCAGATGGCCTATCTGCATTCTATACTGGAACAAAATGAAGCACTAACTACTGAAGGTCTGGCTTGCCAATCCAGAACATCTTTAAAGTGAGAAGAAGGTCAAGATGATTTATAGGGTCTCATTTAACTCGAAGATTTGATGATACAATTTTAAGAGCATAAGAATAAAGGTAAATGAATCTTCTCAAAAGTCATAATCTAGTAGTTCATGATAGTATTAAAGTCACTTTGGGTTCTTGAAAACTATGTCAATAGAACATAAGTTCTGGCACATTCTGCTATATTAGAAAGATTTAGGATATGGTTCCATTGAAAGAGGGTATCTACTATCTAAAGACTTGCTTCGTTAAGTGAAGGAAGCAAGGCTAAACACTGGTAAGTTGCCTCCTGGGTGACAAGTGCTTTGCTTATTGCAACCAATGAAACAAAGAAAACTTAATAGGATCCCCAGTTCAGCATGTCCCCCCTTTCACTTCTGAAATTATAGCAATGAAATAGTGGAAAAGCAGGCATAGGATACTATGAATTATACATTCTTTTAGACCTTCTATAAATATTTATTTGTTAGTAGACTAAATGTAAGATTCCTTGACTTCATTTAAAACTTTGATCAAGGATCACCTACTCTAGGAAGCTTTTTCTAGTTACCTCAGCCACTGACATCATCTCCTCTAAGGTGATTTTCCCTCTAGTCTGTAATTAACTTCTTTGTTCTGACTTATACATGTTGACTCTTCTATCAAAATTTCAGCTCCTTGAAGGCAAGTATTGTATTTGTTCTTTTCCTTTGTCTCCTCAGGGTCTAATATAATGCTCTGTACAAAGTTAGTGCTTAATAAACATTTGTTGACTGATTGACCCAAACTATATGTGTAAATATAAGTTAAAGGAGAATGAGGGTAAATTATAGCTTACATATAAGCATCTATTATAGAGAATAAGAAATGAAATAAATATCATGGAAAATTCAAGGAGATTTTCCAAACTAAGTCAATGTATATCCAAATACTCAGTGACTTCAAGAAAACATGAGAATTGGAGAAGAGAGAAATAACATGGAGGAAAATGAAACTGAACATTAAGAAATTAAAAAGGCCAATGGTTCAAAAACAATTCAGAAGTTTCTAATATACACGAGTAATTTATTCAAGGAGGGTATTAAAAGACAAAAAAAAAGTGCCAAACAGCATCCCAAAATAAGCCGCTCTAGATTTACCTACACTTCTCACTTCCATTTTCTCATCTCCTACTCACTTCACAATTCTTACAATCTGGCTTCTCACCATTTGGCTGCTTTCTCTAAATTTATCAAGAATTTCTTTAATGTTAAATCTTCTGATTTCCTCTCATTTTCTTGACTTCTTTACAGCTTTTGATACCAACAACCTTCTCCATCTTCTAAGATGTTTTCTTCTCCCTCAACTTCCATGACACTTTTCTCTTTTGGCCCTAACGCTATTAATCTGGCCCCTCTTCAGCCTCCTTCACTTTGTCATCTTCATTCTTTTAAATTTCTAATCATTAATGCCCCCTGAGGCTCTCTTTTCTTTTTCTTCTTCTCTGTGTACTTCCTTTTTGGGTAATTACAAAGGCTCTCATGAATTCTATTATCATCTCTACAAAGTACTCCAACATCTACAAATCCAACTCTAATTTCTCTTCTAATCTAGAGTTATTTGACCTTCATTCTCAGAGAGAACATGACATCTGGGAGGTGATGCCACGAAATGCAAGTGAATTGGATTTAAGGAGGAAGAGCTATGCAAAGTCATCAGTCTCACTTTCTCCTCCAGATTCATCTGGTTCTAGAGGCAAGATATAGATGGCAATATCCCTGGATGCAATGGGAGACCTTGGCCTTTTTAAGTTAAGGTCTTTTCCAGGACTCATTTTAACTGAGACAATACCCAATCAGTGATTAAAATTAGATAAGAAATAAGGAAAAGAATGGTCTTTTTTAAACCTAATCAGAAAAAAAAAAAAAAAAAAAAAAAACAGCCTGGGAGGGGAAGGCCAGGACTTCTGTCCAAAACAGGAGAAAATATTGTTATTTAGACTCACTTTGAACCATCAAGGTCCACACAATGACTGAGTTAGGATCTATATATACATTACAAAATATCTGTTAGCTATCTCCATGTGAATCTTCCATTGGTTTCACAAAACAATGCCATCCTCTCATCTAAGTCAACTCCTCCTCCAAACTTCCTTTTTTCTTCTCATCACCCAAGTTTGCCACTTCAAAACTCACCTCTTCTCTCCCTCACCAGCTTCATCTCTTTAATCATACTTTCTTAGCCCTATATCCATAGGTTCTCTTGAATGTATGTCCTCCTTTCCATCCACCCAGGCATCCCTCTATGTCAGACTTTCATTATTTGTTCTACAATAACAGCCTCCTAATTAATCTTTCATCTTCCACTCAATCTCCAAGCCAACTTCTTTCAGACTACAAAATTAGTATCTGTAAAATGCAGGTCTTTCCATATCATTCTCTAGATAAAACACCTTCAGCTGCCTATTACTTCTATAAAAAAATCCACAGCTTTTCATTTAAAGCCCTCTATGATTTGGCTTTCACCTGTCTTTTGAGATCTTTCCCATTACTCCTCTTCATCCATTGATTTTCTAGTAAATTTTTGTCTATTTTCTAATATGAAAATCATCACAGGATCAGATTTTCTTTGGACTAGGAAAGCTCTCAAAATCAAAGAGAATAAAAGTAGCCAAAAAAGTCCTTGGACTCATGATTATCTTCACTAAAGTTTAAGTATATTGAAGGAAGAACCCATAGACAAGACTTGGCTGTTCTCAGGAGTGTTAGGAGGCTTAATTAGTTAATGCCTTTTGAGGATAAATGACAGTACAGCAAATAATGAAAACACACTTATTACTTTCAGAGTACCTTAGGAATAGCTAGTCTAAGACATTCAGAATTTAATTTCACAACTTTATCCTGAAACTCGTTACTGACACAATATCCCATGTCATAACAGGAACTCAGGGACTTTTAGTCATTGTACCTATCAGCAACAGGAAAACTCAAGCTAACTTTCATAGTATCATTGATATTGTACATTTTAGAAGGAATTAAATGATTTTACTCCATGAGTCTGAATTTACAGTCACCTTGTTGTTTGTCTAAGTGAGGAGGACGCAGGGATATGGAGGGCATTCCAGGGCAGAGTAATAGTGTGATAAATAAGGTATATTTTTAGGAATGTGAAGAGAACAACTCCAGAGTCATAAAATTAAACATTTGTATTCTCTCCAATAGCCCGAATGGATCTACTCTTTAAAGATTTTCTAATACATTTTAGACTGAAAGTGAAAATACAGATTAGATTACGATATTTTCATTAAACAATGTATTCAACCCCTGAAATACTGTAGCTGGGATCCAAATCACATTGAAGATGTAAAAGAAGCTATAAGTACAGGAAATAGTAGCACAAATAGACATTCAGAGAATCAGACTCATTATATTTGGACCAGATCTCCAAAGGTGATTTACCTAAGACTGGAAGGCCAGGTGCACGTGTGCACATGTGTGGGCCTCTGAATGATCATTAACTTCCAAGAAAGTAAATGCTACAAAACTCTTTTAAGTACAGAACGATAGTTCTGTTACTTCTTACAACTATTTCTATTGAACATAAAAGGAATAGAATCTTTCGGAGTGGACTGATGACCCTTATTCCAGTCCTCCTTGAAGGATTTAAAAAGCTGAGACTTAGGAGGGATTTATTGGTCCAGTGGAGACTAAACCCATCACCAAAGGGAGCATATGCATTCACAGGAGCTCGTTGGATTCTTTGTCCAAGTGCAAAGCCTAGTCTTATTTTCCGAGTCTGGCTTTCTTGTTGGCCACTAAAGAGCTAGGGAATTACAAGAATAAGTAATTGATCTCACATTTCTAAGACTAACAAAGGATTTCATATTTTTAAGACCAGACACATTCTTAAAATCCCCCAGATTTTCACCCAGGAGAAGTGAGGGGAGGGTATATTTTTATACTTTGAGACAATTTGAAAACTACATCAAATACTGAAAAAAAAAAGGTAGAGAAGATCAAATCTTATTGAGGCAAGATATTTTTTTTTAAAAAAAAAAAAAAGCAGATTAGAGAATGTCTCAGACAGAGTGTGCACAAAGGCATGACCCAGCCACCCAAAGCTCTCTAAAGGGCCGAATATCTTTGAAAATCAAGCAGAATGATTTAATGTTTACTTCAAAAAAACAATGTTCTCAGTCAGAACCATTTCAGATGAAAGATGAGGGTACTTAAAGATGAGCCCTGCCAGTAGCTAAGCCAGGTACCAAAAAAAAAATTTTTTTTTAGCTCTTTTGGAAAATCTTTTGATAAAAGGAATTGCATACTAAAGGAAGCTGTCACCAACAAATTCAAGGTATGACTATAAGGTAACAAGATCAATTTTTAAATAAACGATCCAGATTGTCTACACCCAAATAAGCACTATTCCTTTTAAAGTAGTCACCTTGGGAAGTTTAATACAATTTTCAAAATTTGAAGTGCTAGTAATACAGGAACAGTGCTGGGAGAATATGCATAGCAGTGCCACACCTAGCTTATGAGTTGATCCCCTGAGAATTCTGATTTATTCAAACATTAGCACATAAAGAAGAACTAAAATAATAGCACTTACTCTTTGATGGCACTGTATGAAGGACTTTACAATTATTATCTCATTTGACCTTCACAACACCCCTGGGAAACATGTGCAATTATTATCCCCATTTTACAGATGAGGAAACTGAGACAAACAAGTTTAATAACTTGCCAAAGATTACACAGTTGTATCTGAAGCTGGATGTGAACTTAGGTCTTATTGATTTCAGACTAAGGGCTCTATCACTGGGCCATCTGGTTGCTAGGAAGGCAGGAAGTTGTCTCCCTAAGTTTTACTAGTATCTCAAGAAAGCAGTCTCCAGAGGAGAACTGATATGGCTCCTTGCAATTATGTGTGTGTGTGTGTGTGTGTGTGTGTGTACATATGTGTGTGTGTGATGTGTGTGTGTCTGAGAGAGAAAGAGAAAGCTATAAACGCATACATATATGGACACATTTACATATATACATGCACATGTATGATATCTATGCATACAAATGTGTGTGTGAATATGTTTGTATCTACATATATGGATTTATTTTGCTGAATATTTCTCAATTACAAGTAAATATTTATTATTCATTTTTCAAAATTTTGACTTGCAAATCATTTTCCTCCATCTCTTTCTCTCTCTCCTTCTCGTTCTTTGAGAAGGTAAGCAATTTGATATCCATTGTACAAATGTAGTAAAGTGAACTATATTTCCATATTATCCACATTTCAAAAGAAAAATAAGGTTTAAAAAAGTTATACTTTGATCTGTATTCTTACTTCATCTATAAGAAACAAATGTATTTCCAAGAACTCCATGAAGTCACTGCTGAACCAGGAAGAACTTTTATTAATGTTCTTGCAAGAGTGAATGTTCAAAAATATAGGCACACACATTAAAATAAATACATAGCAATTTATTCTCTGTTTCCTATTCTCATTTCATTTTTCAGTTTCCCCATTGGCTGAGTACTCAAGGTTTATAGCCTATCTGGAGCACCTAACACCTCTGGAGCACCTAACACCCCTGCAGCCCCTACTCCCCTCTGTGAGTCTCTGTCCCTGTATACATCACCCATTTCTCACAGTTCCATGTTCCCTTCTCCTTATTTTCTTTATACCTTTTTTGGTCATATTTCCCCACAGTTATATAAGCAAATATGTTAGACTGCTAAACCCATTTCAATCAGCATTAACCATATCAGTTCTAATACATGTTCTTGGTCCACTTAGGATCATTGTATTACTCAGAATAGCTAAGATATTTATAATTCATCATTATATAGTGTTGTTGTAACTGTGTACAGTGTTCTCCTGATTCTGCTCACTTCATTTTGCATCAGTTCATATACATCTTCCCAGAAGATTCTATTCATTCTTTCTTATAGCATAATAATATTCCATCATAATCATATTCCAGAAGTTGTTCAGTCAATTAATGGATATACCTTAAATTTCCAATTTTTTGCCACCACTAAAAGAGCTGCTAGAAATATTTTTGTAAATATAGATTCTTTTTTCTTTTTCTTTGTTTTCTTTAAAATAAAGGCCCAGTAGTGGTGTTGCTCAAAGGATATATATACCCAGTTTTTTAAAATTTATTTATTTATCATATTTTTCCCTAGTAACATTCAAAACAAAATTTTTAAGTTTGTTCTGGTTTTTCTCCCTTATCCCCACACATAATTAAGAAACTACATGTAAATTTATACAAAACATTTCCATAAAAGTAAAGTTGTAAAAGCAAACAAAGATCTCCTACCCTAATAAAAATAAAAACTCTCAAGAATTATGTTAAAGAGAGAGAGAGAGAGAGAGAAAGAGAGAGAGAGAGAGAGAGAGAGAGAGATTGAGAGAGAGAGAGAGAGAGAGAGAGTATGGATAGGATTTTTCATCATAAAACCCTTGTAGTGGTTTTGGATGATTGTACTACTGAGAATAACAAAGTATTTACAACTGGTCATCCCAGAACATTTCTATTACTTTGTATAAAGTATATTTCATTTTGTTCATGAAGGAATTTCCAGGTTGTTGTTGTTTGTTTGTTTGTTTTTTCCTGAGAGCATCCTGCTCATCATTTCCCAGAGAACAATATTCCATTAGAGAAACTTGCTTCAATTTTTTTTTTTTACAATTACTGCTGCTAATTGGATATACCCAATTTTATATGGCCTTTGGGCACAGTTCCAAATTGTTTTCCAAAATGGTTGGCTGATTAGTTTTCTGAGCCACTTATTCAGAGTAGGGATGCTTGTATGGTCTGCCTGTGAAGCCTAGAATTTTGATTCTTAGTTCAAGACATGTTTCCCTTGTCTGAATTGCCCAGGAAATCGGAGTTTCCTTGAGTAGTTTCACTTTCCTGTTTACCTTATATAAGGTAGTAGAGGAAGCCCTACTACCCTCTGTAAGAGAGAGTAAGTCTCTCTAGTAAGACCAACTAACAGAAGGAGACAGTCCATAATGTTCACTGGCATATAGAAAGATCTTTTAAAAACCTAACTTTATTAAAAGACAAAGAGAAGAAATTAGAGATTGTGATGAGATGCTGGCATCTGTCATCACCAGTGTAATCATTTTCAAAATATTTTTCAAATACTTTTTTTTGGAATCATCTTCTGAACCTACACTGCATACTCTTATGGCAAACAATTTAGTTAAACAATAAATACCTACTGTGTGCAAAGCATTGTGCTGGTCTACACCTAGAATACAGAGACAATAATAAAAGAGTTCCTACTCTCAGGGAGTTTACATTCTATTTGAAGGATAAAATAAGTGAACAGATTAGTCAATATTGTCATTTGAAAAAAGGAAAGAGTATTAATAAGAAAGGGATATAGTGAACAAGGCACTATCCATGGAGTCAAGAAGACATCTTCCTGAGTTCAAATCCAGCCCCAGACACTTACAGTTATGTGACCCTGGAAAGTCACTTATCCCTATTTGCCTCAGTTTCTTCATTTATAAAAGGGACTGAAGAAGGAAATGGCAAACCACTCCAGTGTCTTTCCCAAGAAAACCACAAATTTGATAGCAAAGAGTCAAGAAGAACAGAAAACAACAACATCAATTAACCAAAGGATATGGAAAGCCTTAAAGAAAAGGGCTCTGAAAGGATAAGATGAAGACACATTACATCAAAATGCCTGAGCAACAGCTTGTATAAAGGGATGTAGGGAGGAGGTGGGTGCAACATTCATTTCCAGGAACAACTAGTTTGGCTGTTACACAGTTTATGAAAAAGACTAATTTAAAATAAAGTGAAGAAGAAAGGTTGGAACTATATTCTGGAGATCTTTTGTATTTTATCTTAGAAGCAATTTTGTTAAGTTGTTTTCAGTCATGTCTGACTCTTCATGACCCCATTTGGGCTTTTCTTTGCAATGATACTAGAGTGGTTTTGTCATTTTCTTCTCCAGCTCATGTTACAGATGAAGAACTGAGGCAAACAGGATTAAATGACCTGCCCAGAGTCACACAGCTAATAAATGTCTGAGGCCAGGTTTTAACTCAGGAAAATGAATTTTCCTGACTCCAGGCACTGCACTCTATTCAATGTACCATTTACACTCTTAGAAGTGATCCAATCCATGAAGGTTTATCAGCAGAGTAACATGATCAGATCTGCATTTTAGGAATATTAATTTGGCAGCTCTGTAGAGAAGTGGTATACAATCCAAATAGAAACATGGCTAACAAATCTTTATGTGAGGATCCCTGCTGGCCACATATTGACAAGTTTTAAAATATGCTATGTATATTACATTTCATTTTATTTTACCAAATATTTCTCAGTTATATTTTAACCTGGTTCAAGAATAACTAGGACTGGCATCAGACATATTTGACACTTCTACAATGGAGGATGGATTAAGTGACTCAGAAATTAGGAGTAGGAAGAGCAATTAGGAAGAGATCAACCTGAAAAAAAATGTTTACATCAAACATCACTGATGAGAGTTTGATATCAAAGATATTTAGGGAACTATTATAGAAAAAGTGAAAAGTTTTTCTCCATGGATAAATAGTCAGAAAATATAAACAAATAAATTTTTAATTGAGAGAGGAGGGATAGGGAAGAAAAGGAGAGGTGAATACAAGAACAGACAAAGTGGAAGGAAGGGAGAGAAGAGAGAGAGTGAAGAGGAGTGGGAAAAAAGAGGGGGGAAGAATAAGGGAAGAGAAGGAGAAAGAAAGAGGGGGAAGGGAAGAGAAAAAAGGGAAAGGGAAAGATAGACAGGGACAAAGAGACAGGAGATAGAGAGGGGAAAAGGGAGAGGAAAGATAGAAATGGTAGGGGAGAAGAGAGAAGAATGGAGTAAAAATAGAGGAGGGCAAGAGAAGAGGACAGATAGAAAAAGGCAAATAGACAGACGAAGGATTTCTAGTAAGCACTAAGAATATAAATAGAAATTGTTATTATTTGTCCTTTCTTAAAGAAGACCATGACATCAGGAAGGTAATGCTGTGACTTGCAGTGGATTTGTATGAGGGAAGACTATGCAAAGTTACCAGCCTCAGCCTCTTCTTTGGAGCTCTTTGGATACAATGGCAAGATCCAGGACAGCTGGAATGGCTCCAGATGCAGTGGGAAACCTCAGCCCAGACAAAAATTCCTTGTCTTCAAGGGTCTTACATTCTATTAGAAGGAGACAATACAAAGAGAAGGAAGGGACAAGTGCATGATGACATGATGTGAAGATGTCTGGAAAGTCTAAAGGAGAGGCAAAATCAGGCAAAAGCTCACCTATTACAGTCACAAGACTATGACCCATGCTGGGGAGTCCAAAGGTAATGGAGTGATAGGGGAGGGAATGAGGATGACAAATGGAGTATAAATATGGTGAGGAATTGGTCAAAAAGCATTCATTAAGTGCTTACTAAGTACCAGGCAATACATATATAGGATAGAAGATATATATATATGATACATAGAAGATGTGTATATGTGTGTGTAAGTGTGTGTGTGTATGTGTGTGTGTATATATATGTATATATATATATATGCATACACACACACACACACATATATATATATATATATATATATATATATATATATATATATATAAAATTTGGAAGCAATCTCGGAAGGAAGATTCTAGCCCTAAGGTAGATCATGAAAGGCTTCCTACAGAAAGTGATATTTTTATTGACACTTGATGGATGATAGGGAACTCAGGCATGGCAGAGAGCCAGTGAAAGACCATGGAGTCATTCAATGGAATATCTGATGTGAAGAACATTATAAGGAGACCAAAGTTACTGGATCAAAGAGATTATGAATGTACAGTAAAAGTGTAACAATTTGGAAAGATAGAAAGAGATAATCAAGAGTCACTAGAATTTACTGAAATGTGGGCAACATGATGAGACTTGTGAATATACATTCTCTGCATTGTCCAATATTTACCAAATGTTCCATAAATGGTAAACTACACATATTTGCTTTTGGAAGCATTCAAGCTTCATGCAATACCCAGTTTTACTCACCTTGATATAGTGTTCTTTGCTTTGCCTATAACCAAATTGTGTTTAGTTCTATCTTTGGTATCATTTCCAAAGTCTTTTTGATTGACCAGAAGCCTGCAATTTGTTTTTATAGTTCAGAGTCAAGTAGGGAAAATATATTTTAAGCATAGTACCCTAAGGTGCTAAGAATGCAAAAACTAAACACAAATAAGTCTCTACTACCCAGAAGCTCACAATTGTATATATATTATATATATAGTAAGTGGATGCACATAGATATATATGCATATATGTACATATTCACATATATATGTATATGCATAGACATATATTGTGAGTATAGAATGTATGTTATAAGTGTATGCGTATAGCTACACATATGTACAGAAATATAATGTATGTATAGAATATGTAGTGTAAGCATATGCACATACATATACACATATGTATTGCATAGATATATATGTGTATGGATATATACTATAAATGTATGCATATAGATATATATATATGTATATGCATAGATATATAATGTATGTGTGTATATTTGGAGGTGAGACAAAGATACTAAGACACTGTAAGACATTTGCTAAGAAAATTTCCAGCAAGGAAATGAAGGAGCTCATTTAGAGGAGGAAGTACCTTCAGATAGCTTCCAATTTTAACTAGCTATTCTTATTAAATAGGTGCTAAACTCAATTGTTTTCCTGCTGTAAGTGCTGTCAGTACCATTTAAATTTCTGCAACCTGGGCAAAGCCCTAGCTGCCCTGGCCTCGTTATAGGTTCTTGTTGAAGTATTTGTTCTATTTTTCCTGTACAGGTAACTATAGCTACTGCATAAGTAGGTCCTAGTAGAGTAACCCCTATGTGTAGGCAAAGTCATTTCTGAGGATAATGGAACAGAGATAGGTTTTTGTATAATTTTGCTTAGAGATGTGGAATTTAAGCCTACATCACTGCATACAGGCTTTGCAGATTTGTCATGAAGTGATTTTTTTTGTTAGCAGCCATGGCACACATAACAATAATAATCAACATTGACCTCAGAGATGTTTTTAGCAAGAAAATTCACTTTGAACAAAACCTCAGTACAAAAGGGACTCCTTTCCTCAGCAAGGTTTATGATTGTTTTCCCTGATTCAGCAAATGACAGCCAGTTCTGTTCCAATTCCTATCAGTTATATTAAAACACACACACACAAAAAAATCACCTGATTTCAATGTGAAGAAATCCAACTAGGCTAATTAGGTGGGATTACTAAGAGTAGGATTCCCAGGTTTTCAGTCTTTTCCTGTGCTTTGGTAGAGAATGAGGATGAGTTTACTTATTACCAAATGAATCAGTAAACGGGTCTAAACAAGACATATTCATTGTCCAGGCTGGCTCTGGGCAAACTGGCAGACTGGGTAACATTAATCTTTATCTCCATGAACTCTGTACCCCCCCCCCCAATGCTCTGTAGCCATCCAAGATTCCAACCTGCACTCCTGGACAGCATGCACATATGCCAGCTTTCTTTTGGCCTCTCATTTCCCTCAGGCATCAACTAGGAGACTGGCTGATTAATCTAGTAAGTTCATTTGAGGTAAAATATTAATTTTAGCCAATGCAGCAACTCTTGGACAAAGTATTGGGGTTGTAGCATCTCTCACGCCTTTCCTGAACCTATGAAACCATGACACCATATAGCCAGTGGCTCACCCAACCTCTGCCTATCACCATGGTGACAGCTCTAATCTCCAGAAGCTTTGAGAAAGAAGTAGGTTAGGTGATAAGATGCTGAATTGAACTGGTCAGCCTGTCCAGCCCACAGTGGCTTACAAAACACCCCTTCCAGCCAATATTTATCATTTCAGCAGGGCTTGCTTCAGCAATATCACCTAATCAAGGGAGTGAGATAGAAATTTAAGGTACCTGGCAGGCAGGCAGATCAGAGAGATCTTTGGGAGAGGAAGGAAGTTTTGTAAAGGGACACCTTCGGTGCAGAAGATATACACAAAACATCCTACCTGCTGGCCCCACCTAAGGTAAATCAAGTCCTACAAATAATATCCTCATTCTGTTGTGATAGGGACCGCAATAGATACCTTTAAATTTTTTTTCTTGCTTTTTCCTTGTAATCATAATAGAGAGGACTGACACTGAAAACAGAGGCAGTTTTGGTAGAGTAAAGGGATAACTGGCTTTGGAATCAGGCCTTTCTGGGTCATTTTCTGACTGTGAGGCTCTGCCGAAGTCCCTTTACAAATAAGTTTTCAGGCAACTCTCTAAAACTTTAAGTTGTAAAGCAGATGTCAATCTGCATTAGTAGAGCCAGCATTCTTCCTGAAAATTCCCTAAGCCGCTAAAATCACAAGCCTGATGGAAGGAAGGAGAGGAAAAAAAGGAAAAAAAAGAGGGAAAAAGGGAGAACATCAGCCTTCAGATATCTGAAAGATTGTCAGATGAGATTTGTTCTGTTTGTTTACAAGTTCCCCACCTCAGAACGTAAACCTATTGAGTGCAGTCTTTCATGTTTAGCTTTTTATTTGTTTTCTTGATATTTTCTGCATCTAGCATAGTACCCTGCACATAGTAGGTTGTTAATGCTTAGCAAGTTAAATTTAATTACATGATTCCAGGTCATATTCTTTTCTAGTTATATATATCTTTGATCATGCCTTTTATGGCTTTTATTATTCATTAATCCCTCCACCAAGAATCTGTGATTTTTGACTGTCTGGACATTTCTAGCATAAGAATTCCCTCTAATTTCCAGATTGCAATATATTTATCAGGAGTTTTCTGTGGCTGAAAATGAATAGCTTTCCCAGTGTCATACAAATAGTAAGCATGATAGATTTTTTTCACTTCAATTATTATTGTTTATATGGGCCAAACTGTGAGGTCAAGAAATGATATATGAGTCTCCAAAGTTTCCACAAAATATCAAAAATCCTAAAAGAAGAGCTTGAGTGCTTAGGAAAATCCTCTATGGAGGATTTACTAAAGAAACAGATCAGAATCAAACAGGCTGAAAATACCTGGGAGGGTTTCAGTCTATATCACTTAAGGAATGAGATCCACCAAAGTATCATTTGGTATCATTTCCATGCCCTATGAAATTATTTCATTGCTGAAAATGTCCAGTAGCAGCAAAGATATACCTAGTAATTAGTACTTATTATAGAGCCAAGATAGCCCTTCGAGGTCATAGAGTCCAACACAAATAAATTTACAAATAAGGAAACTTAGGTATCAAGTTAATTTGTTAAATATTAAATTAACTCTAAATTAAAAGTTAAATTACCTTGTTACAAGTGAAGTTGTTGTTCCTCCTTCCATCTCAAAAAACACTGTGACATCAGGGAGATGACGCCATGACACTCAAGTGAATTGGATTGATGCAACAGAGGGCTGTGCAAAGTCACCAGCCTCATTCTTTCCCCTGGAACTATCTTGGGTCCAGTGTCAAGATATAGATCATGATGACTAGAGATGGCCCAGATTGTAGTGGGAGAGCTTGGCCTTTTTAAGCTAAGGTCTTCAATGGGTCTCGGTTTGACTGAGGTTACACTTATTCATTGATTAAAGGCTAGATAAGAAATGGGCAGTGAATGGCTTCTTTCACTGAGTCAAAAAAAAAATCAGTCTGGGAGCTGAAGATGCTCAGGTTTTCTGGCCAAAATGGAAACAATTTCTATTTACATTCAATCTGAGCCAATCTGGGCCAAAACAAAGACCAACTGGACTTAGACTGGGACCTTTGGATCAATGAGAGTCAGAGTGGCTGGGGTTTAAGGGATGGTCCTTAAAAATAATATCTAGCCCTTAAGCCCCAAGATAGATAGAAAAGGAAAAAGAAACAAACAAGCAAGGAAAGAAGGGAAATAAAAGCGTTGCCTGGTCCTCGGTGTGGCAGTGAAGATGAGCATGACATCAGGTAGGTGATGCCATGATGTATAAATGAATTGGATTTAAGGGAGGGAGAACTGTACATGGTCATCAGCCTCCCTTTTTCCTCAGGAGCCATCTGAGTTCAATGAAGCAACTTATTAAAGATTACACTAATAGCATATGGAAAAATCAAAATTTTAATTCAGCTTTTACATGACATAGCCATGAGTATATGCTGCTTATATAAGTATAAGGAGCAGAGTCAGTATTTAAAAATCCAGGTCTACCCACTACAAATCTAGTGCTTAGTTCATTGTGCCAACAGCCTTAGGGACATCAGGTAAGATCTGGGTGAGAGGTTCTGCCTCCCTCTGCTCTTGTAGGGTATTGTTGCTTCCCCTCATTTATAATTTTGTCTTGAAAGCCCTGGTATTTACTAGCAACTGTTTACAAAGAGAAAAAATCAGCTGTTGTTGTACAAATGGAGAGGACTCCCTAGTTCAGCTATCTTTCCTTCCTCTCTCTTCTTCCCTCTGGAACCAATTTAGTCTACCATTCAATTTGTAGCTGGAATTCAATAGCAGAGATGCTTGCAAATACACTGATGCTTTCATTAGTTGCAACAGTCCCAGGAGGAAAATAGAGTAGGTCTTCAGTAAGAGTTTAATTAAGACCAAAAAAAATTTAGTTGTGGAAATTGAAGTCCTTTCCACATAATTGGTAAAAAAAAAAAATGTGACTAGAGTTTCAAAAGTCGCATTTATACTTGCTATGGAAGAAGGAATGGTCATTGGCGAGGTTAATTTAGGTTTAAAGCTGCTCGATTAAGAAATCATTCCTCAAGAAGTTCAATTTGAAGTCAACCATTTCCAGTTATTTAAAGATGTTGAAATGGATAGCAAAATGCACCACTTAAAAAAATGCATCAAATAAGTAGGTCAGTGGATATTCAAATGTCTCCTGTTTCTGTCATAGTTTCTTTAAAAAAAAAACTGTAAGAAATGTCAAGTGGATATTAGCTGAATGAGAACGTTTATTAAATATTATGTGAGAGCTGTTTAACTCTGTCATTGAATTATATTTCTCCCTCTCTTGGCATGTCAAATTCTAAGATTGGGTTATAAATTTTTCCAAATTTGTTGGGGTTCTTGGGTATCTTTGAATTTGCCCATATCAAACTAATATGGCATTACAATGATATTCTTCCTACTCTGAATTAGCAAGTAACTGCATAAATTCATCTTGGTTTATTTACTTCAGGACCCAGCTCTTAATCAGTTTATTTATCTTCTCATGTAGAAATGATTGATCCTGCTCCTCTTCTCTGCTAACATATGAGGTTCATACAGTATATATCTCAACATTATCAAAGGATGTTGCCTATATACTTGCTTCTTCCAGATGTTTTGCTACCTTTGCTTGTATGAGACAGTGTATGACAAAAATCCATGAGCATCTAAATTAAAGTAGCACTATTCTTCATGACTTCAGCATGACCCTTTCCCCATCTATTAATGAAAGGGGAAACTGATAAATGCTCAAGAAAATATGAGATACATTTACCTTATCAAAGCTTACAGGATGCTTAACTTATATCTCCATCACTGGAGGACCCCATTTCTATCTCTGGAATCTCACCTCTTCTCTTTACTCACATGGCTGCTTGGTTCAAGCTTTGTCATCTCTTATCTAGATTTTTACTATAAACTCCTAACTGTTCTCTGCTTCAGTTCTCTTCATACTCTAGTCCATCCTACACACCATTGCTAAAGTAGTTTTCCTTAAGTACAGAACCTGACCATATGACTTTCCTACTTTACCAAATCCAATGGTTGGTTCCATATTGCCTCTAGTATAAACTATCAGCTCCTCTGTTTAACATTAAAAACCTTATACAAAGAGATCCCAACCTGTCTTTCCAGCCTTACAAACATTATTCCTCCCCTCCCAAACTTCTGAATCTTGTCAAACTAGTCTCTTTGTTCCTTGATACACAACAGTCTTTCCTTTGTTTTGGCCTTTCTCCATTCTCAGATTATACCTCCTTCTTACCTCAGTCTCTGTTAATTTAAGATTTCCTGGTGGTTTTTGTTTTTGGTTGTTGTTTTTGGTTTTGTTGTTTTGGTTGTTTTTGTTGTTTTTGGTTGTTGTTTTGGTTTTGTTTTTGTTTGGTTGTTTTTTGTTTAAGAGGCAATTGGGATTAAGTGACTAACCCAGGATCACATAGCTAGTAAATTTTAAGTATCTTACGTCAGATTTGAACTCAGATCCTCCCAATTCCCAGGCCAGTGCTCTATCCACTACACTATCTAACTGGCCCTCCTGGTATATCTCTATGACATACCTTTTTGCTCCCCTCACATAGCCACTACCCTAATTCATCCCCTGAGAGAATTCCAGGCATGGAGGACAGTAAGTATTAAGATATAAAGAGGGGAAATGGAGTGCTTTGAGGAGTAGTAAGTAGATCATTATGGTTGGATCATAAGGCATAATTTGAAAATATCTCTTACCTGGAAAATCACAATAGTAATTATAATTACAATAACTGGTCTCCATCCCTCAGGTGAAACCAAGCTTTTAGTATGCACCTACTGTGTGATAAGCATTTTTTACCTACTCCAATCCATCACAGTAAAGTGATTTTGCTAAAGTGCAGGAATGACTCTGAATCCCTACTTAATAAACTCTAATGGTTCCCCATTACTTCTAGAATCAAGTAATAATATTTGAATAAGTTCCTCTGATTGGCAATTAAAGCTCTTCACAGCTTGGCTCCATCCTACTTTTTCAAATTATGCCTTATGATCCAACCATAATGATCTACTTACTATTCCTCAAAGCACTCCATTTCCCCTCTCTTTGTCTTAATACTTACTGCCCTCCATGCCTGGAATTCTCTCAGTCCTCATGTTTTGGAATCTTTTGTGTTTGGTTGGTTGGTTTTTAAAGTCAAGATTCACCTAATCCCTCTCTCCCCCCCCCCCCACTTTTTTTGCATGAACACATTCAATGGCAGCTAGGTAAAACAATGGGACAGCAATGTAGTGCAATGAATAGAGCACTGGGCTTAGAACCTGAAAAACATCTTCCTGAGTTCAAATCTGGATTTAGATGCTTACTGGCAGTGTGAACCTGAGCAAGTAACTTAACCCTTTTTGCTTCAGTTTTCTCACCTGTAAAATGAACTGGAGAAGGAAGTTACAAATTATTCCAATATCTCTCTTCTAAGAAAACCCCAAAATGGAGTCACAAAAAAATCAGATATTACTAAAATAACTTAAAAACAACATTTGATGTTCTTCCAAATGCTACTTATTTCCCTTATAAAAATTATTTTTATCTATACACATATTTATGTATATATGTTTTATATAAGCCTATATGTATTTATGTTGTTTCCTTCCTTTGAATGTAAGCTTTTTGAAAGCAAGAACAGTTTTGTTTTTGTATCCCCAACATCTGGGACAATTAAGGGCACTTGGTAGGAGTTTTTAAAATGCTAATCTGATTGCTTCTAGTTTATTTTGTCTGACTCTCTTATTTTACACTTGCAGAAACTCAGTCCAGAAAAGTGAACTTCATTGTCCATATGTGACAGAGTCAGAATTTAAAACCAAGATCCTCTAATTTCAAAAATATTAATCTTTCTATTGTAACACACTGCCTGCCTCATACATTCTACTTTGTTTTGCAGCCTTTTGTGTACATTTCTCTTCCTTCTAGGTAAACTCCTTCACTAAATTATGGAATGAAGGAGTTGGAAGGGGCTTTAGAAAATATCTAATCCAGCCCATGATTAAACAAAAATCCTCTCTAATCACTCTTGAGGACGAGAATGAACAAGAATTAATGGACAAGTAGACAAGGATTCTGTTAGTAGAATTGATTCCACATAGTAAACACCCAAAAAATGTTTGTTGAATTGAATTCTTGTTCATTCTTAAAAGCAAAATAAAATGGCTTGCTTCCTTTAAAGGTGGGAGGGGATAACTCATTAAATTGCATTTAGAAGATACCTTGCTCATCCTTGAACATTTTCTGTTCTTGGCATCAAAGTAGTATTTCAGGAATAGAACACATCAGGTGAAAGTATGCCAGGTTTTAACAGCCAGTACCTATTTAGCAAATGTTCTATCCTGAGCCAATGGGAATGATTTGATACAACCAAAAACTGGAAAGTACTTTCCTGCCAACATGTTATGACACCTGCTGGACCCCCAACTACCTTTGAGTCCCCTGTCCTTCTGTTGAATGTGTTGTAAGTTAAGCTGGAGGATGAATACATAAGAAGAAAGGAAGACCAATGGGGGATTTTAAAAGACCTTTCTCTTCATAGAAATGGGCTAAAAAGAAGGATTTCAGCCCTCAGTGGAATTATCTAAGAAGCTCAGAATCTGCCACAGCAAGAATGAATGTGTGTTTGTTCTAGGGCTCAACTTGTTATTTGTCTGGGGGAATGATTATTACTACTTAGCATTTTTAGAGCTCTCTTTACAAAATGCTTAACTATCATTTATCAGTCAACTCTTGAGCCTGACCTATGCTACAAGAAGGGGACACTGTTATTATCTTCTGTTCATGCATTAGAGAGGGTCCATTGATTGTTGGGAACAAAATAGATAATTCTCCAGTTTACTAACAGGCAAAAAGTTAAGTTTGAGTTGACAGAGATAAATTCATCTATAAATGGAGATGCCTCCAAAACTATTTTTTACTCCAAATCTAGAGACACTTTTGATTCTATCAGCAGGCATTTCAATTCTAAATGTGCTAATAACCACAGCTTGTCCTGTTAGAGCTTCCCATCTTCAAGATACTCAAATCTCACCATCCATTGGTAATTCAACAGATCCTCTCAAGATCCAAGAGGGGTACACACATTTCATTTTAACAAGAATTGTCAAGTTGCCAAGGATAAGTGTTAAATCTGTAAAGGTGAAAGAAATCAATAAAGGACAGGAGACAGACAAATGTACCGAGCAGGACCAATCTAGGACAAAATGTCAATAGAGACGAAGCACTGTCCCTAGTGTGATCCTGGGACATACTGGAGTAAAGCCAGCTACTGCCTTAGAAGTAGGTAAAGAAGCCACTTAATCTATTTATTTGAGAATCTCCATAAAAGCCATCTCATCATTGCTTTTGCCCTCCAAAATACATACACAAAAATGGATAGCTACATTCCTCTGGGTGCTACAATATTTTGTATAGAACATTACCTTCTGCCTAGGCTCATGAAAGGGACCCCCCCACACACATATTTTAGAAATGAGGAAACTGGGACCTACAGAAGTTAAGCAATTTACCTTAGTTACCCAGCTAATAACTAGGTGGGATTAGAACTCTGATCTTTCCAACTCCAAGCCCAGCATCTATTTACTGCACAACTTTGTTTGACTTTTATATAGTGAATATATTCTTACATGATACTTTCTGGTCAAATGCAATAAATATAATATAATTGTCAGCCATTGCTGTTCCTATTTTGGAGGGAAGGCAATATAAACCTGGCTATTCCTCATTTCTGCAATATTTTCCCTCCTAATCTCCCCACAAGAATCCCTGGCTTCCCTCAAGGACCAGTTCAAATGCCACTTTCTACAGGTGTTCTTTCCTGCTACACTCCCACCTACTCAGTCAGCTGTTAGGGCTTTCCCATGAAAGTCATCTTCCATCTGCCTTGTATGTTCCTATGTACTGCTGCCTACTCCATTAGAATGTAAGTTCACTGAAGTCAGGGTCCATTTTTGCCTTTCTTTGTATCCCCAGTAGTTAGCATAGTACCTAACAAAATGTTAGCACTTAATTAGTTTATTGCTGTACATGAACTGCTTGCTTTGAGTTTTGGGTCCAAGAGGAATTAGTCAAATACTTTTTTGATATGACAACCCTTTAAGTACTTCAAGACTATTTTTGTGCGCGCGCGCGCACACACACACACACACACACACACACACATCTCTATACTAAATGTCCCCAGTTCCTTCAGTTTACACTGATATAATACGATGCTTTAATGACAAGTATGGCAGATGAAATAAACAGTGTGGAATTTTGGTTTATTGTTTTTATTTAGGAAGATGAGGGCTTTTTTATCTTGACAAAATGGTCAATGGGATGAAAATACCCAAAAACCTCTTAAATAAGGGAATATTTATCCACCTTAGCAGAAAACAATAATTATCTCTTGGTAAAAACCTAGACCTTAGACTTAGAGACTAATCTACAAAATTCTGTTGTGATCATCTAGTCCAACCCCTCATTTTTCAGAGGAAGGACTCAATCCCTTATAAAGGATTAAATCACAGAGGTAAAATCAGAGTTTTGACACCTGAACTAAATTTACCCCTGACATACATTTAAGTGTTATTAGCATCATTAACACTTTTACAACACTTTCTTATATCTTAACAGTCAACAAAACTATAAAGTAAATGTAACATTTACCAATCTGCAAGGTTTAAATGTTCATATTGAAAATAAAATCAGCTCTCCAAGCCGGTTGGAACTGCTGCCAACAAGTCAAGTAACTTGTACAATAACACCATCAAGCTAGTGGTTGAAATACTAGATGATACAATTTTAGAGCTGGAAGCTACTCATAGACTGTTGAAGATGGAAAGAATCTTAGAAATCATTTATATTAAATGATCTTTCCATTTCATAGATGGGAAAACTAAAGTCCAATAAAGGTGAAATGATCTAAATCAGCCTCTAATCTAAAGCCCCTCCCCCACTCACTATTTTCACAAGCATGGAAACTGAGGTCCAGAAAGGGAAAATAATTTGGCCAAAGATCATAGCCTAGATAGAATTAAAAGTCAGGTTTTCTGTCTCCCCATCCAAAGCTTGTCATATTACACTATGCTGAGTGCTACTCTTTGAGAAGATTCAGATACTATTACTAAAGACTAATTTCTTAAAGTAATCATAAAAGTCATTTGTAACAAGATACTAGACTGTTTAGGGTGTCACTTATCAGAGCCATGAATCTGGCATATCTCTCTGGCTGAAGTACGGCAGAGAGTGAGAGCAAATCTCATTTAACCTGATTTTTTAAAATCCAGGCCTCCTCTAAAGGGATTGCTGGGAAGGGATTGGAAATCAAAGTTATTTATATAGTGTACACTTATCCAAGGAAAGTGGGGTTTAAGGGAATTAGCATGCCTTGAATTATGTTGTTCCTGAAATGTCAATCAGTTATTACAGGATTCACCTCCCTCATGCTATTCTCAAAATGGATTATTGCCCCTGAATTTTTAATAACAATTTAGTGGTTCAGAACCCTGACAGTGATATATAGCGACAGCTTCCAAAAAAGGACAGTGGGTTTTCAACATGGCATAAACAGAACACAGTTGTATCTCTCAAGCCGGTGTCAGCAGCATTTTCAAGACAGATAATGTTAAATTCATCTGCCAAGAGAAGGTCAAGAAAATATACCGAAAATAAATCATGGCAGACATGCAGACTTGTCTAAAGGTTAAAGATCTAAAGAAGAAGTAGATACTCCACAGCACAAATAGCCCCTAAGAGAACAATAACTTAACCAGCTTTAGTCAAGTTCTCTTAACCAGATGGCTTGATAGGTAGGTGTGGATTGTTCCCCCTACATTGCAATGGCCTATTTATTACCCTGTGGAAGGAAAAGCAAATGAGAAGAGGAACTGCCTACATCTGGGATGTTAAAAACTTGATATTCCCTGTTGTCCGCCTCTTATGTAGAATAGGTCTTAATGAATTAAACTGACTGCATTCTAAAATTCTAACACATCATTGTGCTTCTTCCCAGAAATTGCATCTCCCAGAAATATTGTGGAAATTATGTCAGATCACTTGGTCCTATCATTTGCTGGGATCATACACAGAAAGGAAGTTCATCAATAAAAAGCTGATCTGGCAAATGAACTTTTGAGATTCCATTGGCAAGGTAGAAAGCATAGTGGACAACTGTGTTGACTTAGACTCTCAGAATCCATGCCTGGACTCAGTCCAGTCAGTAAACAGCCTTCCTGGCCAAAGGAGTTCAGGTATGTGGTAAAGTAAATCCATGAGTCATAAAATCACGCAATCAGAGACTTGGGGGAAAACCTCAGAGGTCACCTATTCCATATTCCTCCCCAAGAGAGAACAAGGATCCTCTTTACAATCCCACAGATTAAGAGCTAGAAAGGATCTTAAATATCATGTAGTCCAACCCCCATTTTTTTTTTTGGAGGGGAGATAGAGGACCTAGAAGGTCAAGTCAGATGTTGGAATCTGGTTATTTTTCTCCTTTGTCATGTCCCCAGCATCTAGCCCAGTGCCCTGCCTATAGCAAGCATTGAATAAGTATGTTAAGTTGTAACTGGTTTGCCAGAGTTGTCAAGTATTTGCTAGAGGTATATACTATTTTCTAAATCTAATGACAAGGATAGATAATTGATTTAGTGGCCACCATACTTCCACAATCTGCCCATGTGTGCATGCACATGCATGCACACACACACACACACACATATATATATATATATATATATATATATATATATATATATATACAATGACTGAAAGAAAGGAAAGGAATAAGTGAATACTGGGCAATTGATACCATTCACTCAAGGTCTCTCTACAATTGTCAAAGAGAAAGTTTTTAAAAAAAGCCAATAGTCAACAAATCATAGAAATTGTCCTAAATAGTGAATAGAAAGCAAAAGTTTTAGCAGCCTCATAGACAGAGGTTGAGCCAAATAGACTTAAATAATAAATGCTTATCTATATTTTTTTAAAGAATCAAAGCCAGCTGAATGTTGGAGGAGATGTGGGAAAACTGTGACACTAATACATGGGTGGAATTGTGAACTGATTCAATCATTCTGGAAAGCAATGTGGAACTATGCTGAAAGGGCTATGAAACTCTACATACTCTTTTATCCAGCAGTGTTTCTACTGGGATACAGAAGTGTATTCCAAAGAGATCATAAGGGAGGGAAAGGCATCCACACGTGCAAAAATGTTTGTGGCAGCTCTTTTTGTAGTGGCAAGAAACTGGAAGCTGATTGGATGCCAATCAATTGGAGAGAGGCTGAATAAATTATGGAATATTGTTGTTTTATAAGAAACAATCAACAGTATAATTTCAGAGAAGCCTGGAGAGACTTACATGAACTAAGTGAAGTGAGCATAATCAGAAGATCATTGTATATGGCAATAGCAAGATTATATGATGATCGATTTTTATGGGCATGACTCTTTTTAATACTGAAATGATTCAGGCCAGTTCCAATGGTCTTATGATGAAGAGAACCATTTGCACCCAGAGAGAGGATTGTGGGAACTGAATGTGGGATCACAACATGGTATTTTCGCTCTTTTTTGTTGCTGGCTTTTTTTTTCTCATTTTTTATCTGATTTTTCTTGTGCAGCATGATAATTGTGGAAATGTGTATAGAAGAATTGCACACATTTAACATATATTGGATTACTTGCCATCTAGGGGACATATTTCCATATCTGTCATGTTGTACAAAAAAAAAAAAAATCAAAACAAAAGGGAAAAACCACAAGAAAGAAAACAAAAAAACAAACAAAAGGTAAAAATTTTATGCTTTGATCCATATTCAGTCTCCATAGTTATCTCTCTGGATATCGATGGCATTTTCCATCCTAAGTCTATTGGAATTGCCTTGTATCACCCCCTTGTTGAGAAAAGCCGAGTCCATCACAGTTGATCATCCCATAATCTTGTTGCTCTGTACAATGTTCTCTTGGTTCTGCTCACTTCACTCAGCATCAGTTCATCTAAGTCTTTCTAGGTTTTTCTGAAATCAGCCTGCTCATCATTTCTTAGAGAACAACAATATTCCATTACATTCAGCTATTCCCTGATGGGTTTCCACTTAGTTTCCAGTTCCTTGCCACTACAATAAGAGCTACTACAAACGTTTTTGCACATGTGACTCCTCTTCCTTCTCTTATGATCTCTTTGGGATATAGACCCAGTAGTGAGCCTTCTGGATCAAAGGAGACGAACAGTTTTATACTCTCTGGGCATAAAAGAAGTGACATTTTAGTTGATCCTTTAAAAGGAGCCAAGAGTTTCAGTAGATAGAGATGAAGAGAGAGAGCATCCCAGATATAAAGACGATGCAAAAGCATTTAGACAAGAGATAGAAAGTTGTATATATGAAGAATAGCACCAAGAATGACTAGATGCAGGGCACAATCTAAGGAAGATCAATGGCTGTGACTCACAGAATTAGTACCTTACAATTTTATAACCCTGTGAAGTTGAAAGGCTGTTGAACAGTGGATAAAGTGATGGATTTGGGATCAGGAAGACCAGAGTTCAAACCTAACCTCCAGTACTTACTAGCTTTGTGAGCTTGAACAAGTCACTTAACTTCTGTCTACCTTGGTTTTCTCAATTGTAAAAATGAGGATTAACTCCCAGCGTTGTTGTAAAGATGCAATGAGATATTTTTAAAGTATACTTAATAAATGTTTGTTTCTTCCTTCATAGATAATGAAAATACTATCTCCATCAACATTTTCATTTGAATGCACAATAACTTTCCACACCAGCTTGGTGCCATTTTTAGGTATGCAAGATAGGCAGACAAAATGTCATTTAGAATTTGACATTATTCAGCATTTTTTCTCCATTATTTTAGACTTAACATATTTCATGTTTTCTTTAGTACAAAAGATTCCTGTTTCATACACTAGGGTTTTTTTCCAGTTTTCATAAATTAGTATAGTTTTGAAAATGATATAAATATTCAGCATGACTAGTACCCCAAGGAGGGCATGGATCATAATCCCTTCTATGTTTGCATAGTGCTGATTAGACTAACTACTAGCCGGGTACTTCTAATCAATCAAATTCTCAAATACATACATGCCCTTCAGAGTCAGTAGTGTGTTCATTGTAAGGTTTCAGGTTGTGACACCAACAGCATCTTGAGATGATAAACTACATGTGAGCCTTTTTCTGGAATCTTACTTTGCAGGGCATACTAATAATGCCTGCCAAGTTAGAATGGGGTAGAGTGGAGAATGGAGGGAAGTCATACATTACCCTAATAGATTAAGAAAATATAATCCTATTTGGATCTTTTCCTGGGCCTCTATCCAAACCATATGATAGCTTTTCTAATCATTAAAATGTACATGGAAAGGGTGGAATTTTTTTTCTTATAAGGATATTGTATTTCTACAGGGCATTCTATTCACTTCTTTATGAGTGTAATTTAATAAAAATAATGAAATCAAAGGATGATTGTTCCATAAACAAACTTCTCATTGTTTTAGACTAGAATAACAATCTGCATCCCATTTCAGGTCCTCCCTAGTTCATATATGTGGTTTGCCTGATGATTATGTTTGAGAAATAATTTTTTATGTCTTCTCAATTGCTAATTCACTACTTCAGCCAATTTTGATTGTTTGAGTTTGGGGTCAGTGTAATGAAAAGATGAACAGCTTGTGGAAATTTGGTTTTGAAATGACTGACAATAGAATTTAGAATCAAAAGGACATTTTATGAATGACTTGGGTGAACACTAGAAAATATGATTACATGTTAACAGAGGCTATGAATTTAACATGAGTACCCAATAACTATTAAACAATAATAATAACATGGGTATGATTCACTATAGAAATCCCTTAGTTAAAATGGTATTTCAACTATTTATTTAGATGCTACTAGGTCCTATGGCTAATAATAAAGCAGATCATCTGATGTTCCTAATGAAGAGTACAATTTAGTCTAATTGAAAACTAAACTACTTGTGGTGATACACTCTTGCAATTTCAAATAACATAACAGTTACTCACTAAGTTTGCTACAAGGTTTACTGAATAGCACACAATCCACGAGGGCATAATTATTTATATATGAAAGGTCCAAAAATACAAGCATATATCATTCATTGTCCAATGCCCGACTGCCATCTTTTCTGGTCCAGGGACAAGGATCATTTGTAAGCTTTTCTCCCAACTCTGCTCTTGATTACTTTTCTGCATCCACAGCCTTCTTTACTTGGAAGATTCTTCTTCCCTGTGGCTTCTCTTCTGATTGGCCAGTTCCTGACTAGTGACACTATTTCATGAAAAACTCAAACCATCCATGTTGACTTCCCCCCTGGCTCTGTTCATGATTCTCCAGGCTTTTCTGTTTTGCCCCAGGATGATTCAGTGCCCTGAGCCCATTCTTCCTTTCTCTTCCTTTCCTTTCTTTTCTCTTCCCTTCCCTTCCCTTCCCTTTCCTTCTCAGCTCCTTTTCCCCTTTAGAATATAAGATCCTTGAAAATAGTAACTGGCTTTTGTATCTTTTGCTTATAGTTGAATCTTCAGCATTTAATATTGTGACTGTTTAGCATTAGGCACATAATAAATACTCTCTCCCCCCACCACCCCTTTCTCTGTTGACAGAATATAGACTTTTTGTAACCACCAACAGTCTACAAATTCTAGGGGCTATAAGGTTTGAGACATGGCTATGAGTTAGACAAAGGGAACTAGAGCCTTTTTATGATGGCATTAGTCTTGAGAATGTCAGATAAGACTAAACACAGACTTTTTTTGGAGTCAAGGACTTCATTTATAAACATCCAGTTGTTATTTGAGCTATTTCCATCTGCCCAGACCACATGGCTAATCTATACCATTCAAGCAAATACACATGCGTGCGCGCGCACACACACACACACACACACACACACAACTCAATAATAACATCACTACCACCACCACCCCTAACAACAACAATAACAATTAACAACAATACAACACAATAATTCTCAGTACTATGGTTGTATTTTGCTCAAGTATCTTTCCACTATAAAAGCATCTCCTCCCTCTTGCCAAAAGTTCTATTTGGGGGCAAGGTTTCAAATGGTAATGGCCAAATTATTTCTTTTAATTGCCCCCCAAAAAAGTGGACTTAATGAGAATAAATATCCAATTGAGACTTTTTAAAAAGTATATATGAAGAAGCAATAGAGATAGCAAATAGAAAGCCATCCTCAGTGTAATGAAGAACTAGGTTAAGTCTTGTCTCTGCTGTGTTACTCTATGAAAGTTACTTCACCTCTCAATAAGCCCAAACAATTCTCTAATTCAAGTGAAGAAAAATAACTGAGTTATATTGGTAGAAGCAAGTTTCCTCACAAGAGAAACTCCTCTCCCCACTTTTTTCTCTTTTCCCTGACAAAATCACAAGACCAAAAAATTTCTCTCTCTCTCTCTCTCTCTCTCTCTCTCTCTCTCTCTCTCTCTCTGTGTGTGTGTGTGTGTGTGTGTATTTCTATCTTTCTATCTCTAAGTCTGTCTTTATGTCTCTGTCTCTCAAAAGATATAAATATAGACAGATGTGTGTGCTTATATATACATATATGCATATATAGGCATACGTGCATGTATGTATTCCTTTCATTGGACTTTTAGGACTGGTAGGGGTATTAGAAATCAGAATCCTATCAACTCAGATTTGGAAGAGACAGCAACAACCAAATGGTTACCCAAAACTTAGCCTAACTGAATAGAAATCCAATCTATAGCATATCCATTAAGTAGTCATTCAGTTTTTACTATATTTTTTTTACTATAATCCCTCCAGGTAAGGGAAATCCAAAAGCCAGTAATTCAATTTTTAAACATCTATTAACTATTAAAAAGTTTTCCCTTAAACTTGTATAGATTAATGTATGAATATCTTTGATATGGGACCACCAATATGGCTCATCAGTCATTCTTCTCATTCTGTGTGATGAGTGTCCATGTCCTACCACAAATCCGTCATAGATAATCTATGCAACATCAAAAGCCTTTTCTGAGCTTTTTTTAAATTTTTGAAATTGAGTTTTTGATATTTCAAAAATATAAACATAAAACTTGAGCTGTACAACTATTAACCTTACTCTCACTATAGAACATGCTTATTTTCTTTTTCAATTATATCTGTTCTCAATTATGTCTTTAAGAGCACTTCATGAATACTCATCATTTTCTGTTATACAATGTAGATTATTTAATTTACTTGCCATATATCTCCCTATTACATCATTCTCAAACTATGATATTTCATAAATCTCAGCAAAATAGCTCTTCAGAAGAATTCTTATGTCAAAAATGGTGGTAAGGCACAGTTTAGGAGTGTTAAAAGCATAGCATAGTTTTAAAAATATAATCGAACCTTCTCTTCTATATAGTTCTAGATTCAGCTATATTGTATTATTGTACATTGTACATTATACATTATACATTATAATTGTATGTAAGTTCCTATTCAATACATGCATAGTTATGTATATATGTACATATACAGACACACATATATATGGACATGGGTATGTATAAATACATATATATGTATGTATATACTAATAATCTAATTCAATAGATTTCTCATGTTATAATCTGGTCAATATATATTCTTTATATACTTGCATTTTTTTTATTCCCATTGTTGTATAAAATTCTTTCCACGGTTCTGGATTTTATTCAGGAGGTGCTGTGATGTTCCTCCCATAAATCTGTTTTTTCAAATCCTATCCACAGCTTCCATTTTACTTTTCTGGAGCCAAGCAGACTAAGTAATTCCTCTTCCATAAAGTCAGTCACCACATGCCAGCAAAACCTTCTTCAGACTAAACACTCCTAGTTTTTCCAAAAAGACTTTATATACTATGATTTCTAATTTCTTCATTATCTGAACACATTCCAGGATTTCAACATCCTTACTAAACTGTGGCAATATGAGCCTGAACATAGTACTGCAATGTACAAGACTAGTCTAGCTAGGTCATAACTATCACCACTTTTATTCTGGACACTCCCTCTCTTAATTATGGGTTTCATTAACATTTTTCGACTATAATGTCACACACAACATATCAAATTTATAATCAACTAAAAATCTCCAGATATTTTTCACATGAACTACAGTTCAGTCACATCTATCAAATTCTATACTGGCAAAGATGATTTGTTGAACCCAAGTGTAAGACTTCATATTTACCACTTCTAAATTTCATTTTAGTAGATGCAACCTATGTTTCTATCTTGTCATGGTGTTTTGAGATTTTGATTCAGTTGCTTATCTAACCTAACCCCATCACTTTTAAGATGAGGAAATTTAAGAATAATGAAGTAGTTTGTTCTCTCTGTCTCTGTCTCTTTTTCTGCCTCTATCTGTGTATACTATGACAAGAGTTGTGTGTTGACAAGATGGAGAACTTGAAAGCTAACTTAGACCTTAGCACTTCTAAAGAGCAAAATTTTATTAGTAGCTTTTTTTCTCTTTTTAAACATTTTTTTAAAAAATACATATTTTGGTTATTCATATAAATTCACACTTTCATATATTATGAATCATGTTGGGAGAGAAAAATCATAACAAAAGAGGAAAACCATAAGAAAAAAAAAAATAAAACAAAAGACAAAGGGAAAAAAGTGAACATATCATGTGTTGATTTATATTCAATCTCCTTAGTTTTCTCTCTGGATGCTGATGGCATTTTCCATCCAAAGCTTATTGGGATTGCATTGGATCATGAAACTGCCGAGAAGAACCGAGTATGTCATAGTTGATCATCCCACAATCTTGGCATTAGTGTATAATGTATTCTTAATTGTGTTTGTTTTGCTCAGCATCAGTTCATGTAAATCTTTCCAGGCCTTTCTAAATTCGACTTGGTCATCATTTTTATAGAGCAATAATATTCCATTATCTTCATATACCACAACATCCTAAAAGGGTTTTAGAGACAGAAACACAGAGAGACAGACCAACAGACAGTCAGAGAGAAAGAGTCAGAGAGATCCACCAGTTGGAAGCATCATCCCAAAAGTTTGGACTCTTTCTGCTTTGCTTATCTCTATAATGCTGTTTATACATGGTCTCACAGTGGGAGTAGCCTTATTAGTGCTTTTGTCAAAAACTGCTACCTTCCTCCTCTCAAAGTTCAGTCATCTTGCCTCCCTGATTGTGCTAGAAAGTGAGTTAGATCTACTGCAGCCTAGAGGAATCTAATGGAACAAGCACTAAATAAAAATGATTAAAGGGTTTGTTAATGTATCTAATTATATTTAGGTGGTTTAAATATTTTCTCTAGAGCTTGCTCTATAATGTATATTGCTTTAAAATATGATATGACTTTAATAGTATTACTTAAATATTTTATTAAGGAGCTTGTTCAGATAGCATCTCCCCATAGAGGATGCTGGAAGGCAGATGGCATTTCTATACTATCTTAACGTGGAGACACCATCTGAGCAAGTTGATGAGAACTGCACATGCTCATATTATACACCAAAATGTATAAGCGGAAAAACATGCCATACAGTTAATACATATCTTCTCCTCTACCTTAAAGAAGATCTATCTTCCTTTGAAACCTAATTCAGATGCCCCCTTCAGCATAGAGATTTTCTTGATCCCCCAGTAATTAGCACACTCTTCTTCCTGAAATTTCTTTGTATGTGTAAACACCACATACATACATACAGACACATACACACACCCCCAACACATATCTAGAGCTGGCCACAAGACCTCGTAATTGGATTCTTTTTTTTTCCCAGCTTGGTAAGAGAGGAATCTAATGTGAGATTTGGATTGAGGTCAGAACATTTTGTTCGTTTCCTTTTTTCCTATATAGCAAGAATTTTGAGAAAATGAGAAGAAAGATGTAATTGGGTCAATCCTCAGCATGACCTCAGTGGTCAGTGGCAAAAAGATCTACAATTTTCTTTTCTTCTCCTCTCCTTCTCCTCTCTTCTTTTCCCAATTTGGGGAAAGGATACAAGTGCTAAGGTTTTTGTGGTCAGCTCAAGCCGTTTGATTGGTGATTTCATTTTTTTTCTTGGTTTTGTGTCCACAAAGCTTCCCACAGTGTCTTGTGCACTAAACAAAAATTTGTTGAATTGAATTGAACTGAATTATACTAAATGTCTATGAAAAGTCCAAGTGTTTGGACTTCTAGATCACATCTCGAGCACTACCACCAACCAGGTAGCAATTTGTCAAGTTATGGGCACAATATTTAAGAGGAAATAAAATCCTCATAAATGTTAGCCCTACAAAGTCCACATGTATAAAGTAATATATAAATTAATTTTGATTGTTGTTGTTGTTTAGTTGTATTGGCTCTTTGTGAATCGATGGACAGAATGCCATAATGTCCATGGAATTTTCTTGACAAAGATATTATAGTGCTTTGACATTTCCTTCTTCAGAGAATTAAGGCACAGATTAAGTTACTTGCACAGGGTCACACAAATATTAAGTGCCTGAGGCCAGATTTGAATTCAGGTGTTCCTTACTTTAGACCTAATGCTCCATCTACTGAGTCACTAGCTACACCCTAATTTTAATTGTCAAATGTTTAAGTTTTTGCACAAACTCAACAAATTTAATCAACATTAGAAGAGAAAAATGAAACTGGGGAAGGGAGAAATTATAACAATTTTCTCTGACAAAAGCCTCATTTCTCAAATATATGGAGAACTGTGTCAAATTTATAAGAATATGACTCATTCCCCAATTGATAAATGGTTAAATCATATGAACAGGCAGTTTTCAGAAGAAATCAAAGTAAACTATATTTATATGAAAAATGCTCTAAATACCTATTGATTAAAGAAATGCAAATTAAAACAACTCTGTGGCACCACTTCACACCTATCAGATTGGCTAACATGACAGAAAAGGAAATGACAAGTGTTAGAGGGGATGTAGAAAAATTTAGATGCTAATGCACTGTTGGTAGAATTGTGAACTGATCCAACCATTCTGGAGAGCAATTTGGAACTATATCCAAAGGGCTATAAAACTTTTCACACCCTTTGACTCAGCAACGCTGCTACTACATCTGTATCCCAAAAAGTTCAAAGAAAAAGGAAAAGCAACATTTGCAGCAGCTGTTTGTGGTGACAAAAAATTGGAAAGTGAGAGTTGTCCATTAATTGGGGAATGACTGAACAAGTAGATGGTGATAGAATACTATCATGCTATAAGAAATGTTGATGAGAATGGTTTCAGAAAAAATTGGGAAGATTTACATGAATTGATGAAAAGTGAAAAGAGTAGAACCAGAAGAACATCAAACATAGTAATAGCAATATTGCACAATTATCAACTGTGAATGACTTAGCTATTCTTATCAACACAATGATCCAAAACAATTCTGGAGAACTTGTGATGAAAAATGCTATCTACCTATAGAAAAAGAACTAGTGGCATCTAAATACAGATTGAAAAAATACTTAAAAAAAACTTTCTATGTCACTCTTGGTTTCTTTCGGGGTTTTTTAGATTACATTCTCTTTTGTAACATGACTAATATAGAACTAATTTTCATGATTGCACATGTGTAATCTATATCAAACTGTTTGACTTCTCAAGGAGGGACAAGGGGAGAGAGGGAAAGAATTTAATTTTAAAATGCAAATGTTAAAAATTTTTGTTTCCTTATAATTGAGGGAAAATGAGATTTAATGTAAAAAGATAATGAATCAATAAATAAACATTTACGAAATATCTACTATGTACTAGGTCCTATGATTCAGAAACAAAAATGAAGTAGCTTTTGCCTCAAGGAACTTACATGTTAATTAGAGATAAAACTTGGAAACATATGTACATAAATATACATATATATCACATAAATATGTACACATTTATATATACATTAATATACAGAGAGAGAGAAAGAGAAAGAGAGAGGGAGAGAGAGAGAAGGAGGGAAGGAAGGAGGAAGGGAGCACTATGAAGACACAGTAAAAGCACGAATTCTTGTGATGCTGAAGAAAGACATCATGTTGGAAGTGTATTGAGCCTTGAAGCAAACTAATGATTAAGCACTTGATTACAATGTTGTATAGTGACTTTCTCTAGTTCACAGAGGACCTCCCACTTAGCTCCTGCTCTTAACATTAATAAATTTCAATTACTTCTCCAAGTTGAATATATCTCTGTCTTCAGTTCCTTCAGTCAACATCTGCCATTTTGAGACTGTTTTGAAACAAAAGTGATTCGGAGTCTTCTTCCAAATAAATTTCATTAATATTTCTGGGAAACTTTTTTAAGGAACTTTTAAACTGTCAGAGACAAATCATGAGGCTAATATGCCTGAGAGAAGAAAAAGGTTTGGCCTTTGAAAATGGAAACTCTGGGGCAAGAGATTGCCTTTGAAGCCTGGACTTCATTCTGCTTATGACTGAAGATGTACTATGTCCATGTGAAGGAAGAAATGGAGCAATAATATTAAGGTATTTATATAGGTCAATGTAGTTTCCTCCCTTTTATAAAGGGTGTGTATATCATATTTTAATTCATTATGATTTTAATAATTTTTGATTCTTGGGAGGAATTCTAAAGTAACTTTAAAAGAAACACTTGCATGATTTTAAATATTACATACAGTCTTAAAAAGGGGGGGAGTTATTTCTTTCCTTATCTATGTTTATCATCCCTCACATACAAAAAGAAAAAGGAAAGAAAAAAATAGAGAGAGAGGATTAATAATGAATTCAGTTCTCTATTGAAAATAATTTTTATTCTAAAGTGGGGAAAGGATTTCTATTCTAAAACAGAAGAAGATGACACAATAATTCAACAAACATTGAGTAGATATATCCTCTGCAAAATTCTTTACTGGGAGTACAAAAAACACAAAATACTTTTGTCCTCAAGAACTTACATTCTATTTGGAAGGTTAATATGATCACAGATAATGATAATTCAATGTAATTCTGCTTAGAGCATGTAAATTTCCAAAATCCAAATTGAGATATTATGAAGAGCATGAAAAATAAGTAAAGGGCTGGATCTGTAGATGAAATAAGGAAGGGAGACTGGACCCTTGATTTCATTTGTTTTGTTTTGCTTCCTGCTCCTACAGCCAGCTAAATCACAAGGATTATAGCCTAAATTCCAAATACTAGAGACTGAACTCTCTTCACCATTGCCATGGGAACACCTCGAGCTTTCAGCCTTCATTGTGTTGTTGCTGTTCAGGGCATCCTATGTACCAGTTTATTGCGATTATAAAACAATTAGCAAAACAAAACAAAACAAAATTTCTCAATTTCATCTTAATCTGTTATAGAAGTGCTAGTAGGCCTATGTTCTACACATCTATTGTGGGTAAAGTTTAATGGCTCTGTTGCAGAGAATAGTCCTAATCTGAATTGAGAGAGGAAATTCCCTGTACAAATGAAATCAAGGGTCCAGTCTCCCTTCCTTATTTCATGCTCTAAACAGACTTGAACAGGAGACGGGCAACCTGGCCCAGGTAGACATGGATTTAGTGCTTTGTCACGTGTCTCACTTAGCTGCCAAAGTTTCTCCCTATGATGTAATATTTCTAGTCAAACTCCTTCTTAATATGGGCTGCTAAGTCCTTCTCTATGTTATACTTCTCCAGGCCTGAGTGGGCACACTCCACTAAGGCCTGCTGCATCTTCTCTGACATGTATTTCTGATTATGGCCTTTCGGTCACACGTGGTTATTGTGGGTCGGGGGCTCTGTCCACTGCCCCAGGTCCTGGTGGGAAGGGACGGCAGTGGCACAGCTCAGGCACTTCGTCCCACCTGGTGGGTGTTTTCCAAGGGAAATGTTTTTAATTAAATAAAATACAAGATAAAGATGATATTATGTAGTTGTCTAGCTCAACATACATCATTAGTGATCCTTACATATGGTTTAGAGATGGCTTCCTATTTACATGTTTTACCAGAACATATCAGAGATGAGACTTGAACCCTATTGATTTTGGCATTGAGTGTAGCTCTCCATTCACTATGTTACAATGTCTCATTAAGAGATGAAATAATGACGACAATAATCATAAGCATAACAGTATCTTCCTGTGATAGCTTCTGCTTGTACAGATGGCATTTTCCCTTGTGTTATCTATATCTTGAAGTTGCCAAAGAGATCAGGACCATAGGGATAGTTAGTAGCAATTCATTAAATGAAGTAACAGAGGGTGCACAAACCTTCCAAGATCCACTGAGATTTTTAAAAGTAACAAACTCTCTTGCATCTTTCTAATTATGGGGTTTTTAAAACAAAATTAACTCTCTTTTGTTCTAAACCTAAAAATGCCAAATAAAATGGAAATTTTCATAGACATAAAAGGACAGGGGAAAGAAAATTGTATATGAAACTACCAACCTCTGTTTTGTAAGTTTTGTTTTGTTTTTTAAATACATAATAGATTTATTATACAATAAATTTGAAAAATAAATATAGAAAATACATAATAAATTCAATATATTACTTTTAATATTATCTTGTTTATCTGTTTCCTTTTAAACTTCCCTCTCTGCTTTTCTGTAAATTTAAAAAATGTTTGTGTTTATGACCAAACAAGAGAGAGAGACAATCACAGGAAGTAAAAAGAACTATTTAAATTTCATGAAAATAAAAAGAGGTTGTGCAATGTACAAAAGCAATACAGACAAAATCAAAAGAAAAGCAGGAACTTTTTTATAGCAAGTTTCTGTAATAAAGTTCTCATTTCTTAAATATATAGGAAACTGAGTCAAATTCATAAAAATAAGAGCTATTCTCTAATTGATTAATAATTAAATAATATGAAAGGCAACTTTCAGAAGAAAATAAAGCTATCATATAAAAATGCTCTAAATCACAAATTAAAACAGTTCTAAAGGATCACCTCATACCTATCAATCTGGTTAATATGACAGAAAAAAGGAAATGACAAATTCTGGAGAGGATATGGAAAAGCAAAGACACAGATGTGTTGTGTGGGTGCAGTTGTGAATTGATCCAACTATTCTGTGGAGCAATTTGGAACTATGTTGAAAAAGCTATAAACTGTTCATAACCTTTGATGCAGCAAAATCACTACTATATCTATATGCCAAAAAGATCAAAAAACAAAAAAAAAAAAAGGAAAAGGACTCATATATACAAAAATATTTATGGTCACTCTTTTTGTGGTGCAAAGAATTGGACATTGAGTAGAGATGGAAAATGGCTGAACAAGCTTGGTATAGAATTCTGATGTAATACTATTGTGTTATAAGAAATATTGACGCAGATGGTTTAAGAAAAACCTGGGAAGATTTACATAAACTGGTTCAAAGTGGAATGAGCAGAACCAGGAGAACATTATACATTTAACAGAAATATTGTACAATTATCAACTGTGAATGACAGCCATTTTCAATTGTACAGTGATTCAAAGCAATTCTGAAAGACCTAATTAATTGAATTTTATTTTAAAATTAATTTAAATTATTTTAAAATTCTATCTACATCCAGAGGAAAAAAAACGGATGAACTATAAGTACAAATTGAAATATGCTTTTTTAAAACTTTCTTTACTTTTCTTATTTGTTTTTGTTAATATGGAAATAACATGATTTCACATGTGCAAGTGATATATGCTTGTGGAACAATTTGGAACTCTAGGGACTCTACAAGGGACTCTAGGAGTGATGGACTCCAAGGAGTGAGAAAATTTGAAATTAATTTTTAAATATAGAAATAATGAATTTTAAAATTTGTTCAAAATGTTTTTAAAATAATTCATCAATGACCTTTTCATTCTTTCTTTTTTAAAATTTTTTTTTTTACTTTCATTCTCCCTTCTACCACATCTGAAGGTGTGGTAGAAAAAAAAAGAAAATACTTGTAACAAATGTATGTACTCAAATAAAATATATTTCTACATTGATCATGTCCAAAAATGTATGTCTTACTCTGCAGATTGAGTCCATATCACCTCTCTGTCAGGATGCTTCATCATTACTCCTCTGTGGTTGGTCATTATGTTAATCAGAATTTTTATGTCTTTAAAAATTATTTTTCTTTACATTATTTCTATTGTATAATTGTTCTTGTGGTCTGCTCACTTCACTCTGCGTTAGTTGACATAAGATTTCCTAAGGGATTTCTTTAAAGCTATACCCTTTGTCATTTGCTATGACAAAATAACTACTCTGTTACCCAAATACAACATAATTTCTTCAGTCATTCCCTAACTGAAGGATAACCCCTTAATTTCTAGTATTTTGCCAAAGCAAAAAAAAAAAAAAAAAAAACTATCAAAATATTTTTCTACAAATCTCACCCCTAGTATCCACTTTTGCTTTCTTTGATCTATTTCAAGTATAAGCCCGGTAGTGATATCACTGAATCAAGGAGGACATACTATTTAGTGGTATCAAATTACCTTCCAGAATGTCTGGATTAATTCTTAGATCCACCATCAATGTACATGTGTCTATTTTTCGCATCATCTTTTGAATAATACATTTTTCTCCTTTTTTGTCACATTTGCAAATTTGATGGATGTGAAGTATAAGTTTCAAATTGCTTTAATTAGCAATTCTCTTATTGTGATTTAAATGATCTTTGTAACTTATTCAAGTTACAGGAAGTTTTAATATTCTAATTTCATTTTCTATTTCAATGAATAAAGTATTAGACCTAGAATAAAGAAAAATTTGAGGACAGATTTCTCAAACAATTAGTGGCTATATGATCCTGGTTAAGTCACTTAATTTCTGTCCGCCTCAGTTTTGTCATCTGTAAAATACCCATAATAATAGCAATTACCTCCCTCTAGGTTGTTATGAGGATAAAACGAGATAATATTTGTAAAGCACTTTGAAAACTTTATATGCTTAAAATTAAAAGTGCTTTTAAAGGCTAAAGTTATTAATTATGTTATTTTTATGTATTAATTATTAATTAACATTATATTATGTATATAATAGCTATATATATAACTATAAATGCTAGTTATTGAAATGTAGAGGCTACTATTATTATTATTTCCTACATATACGTGAGTTATCTTTTTGGGTCACATGAAATTGGAAAACATATTAGGAAGTGTTTGTAAATGAACCCATGTGAAGTATGAATTTTGATGGAAGTTTTTATATCCCTTAGATAACATGGATACTAAAGGTGAGATAACTATAGGTAGAGGTAAAGAGATGCTGTAGTCTGAACATGTTCAGTTGTAAGTAATTAAATTTCTCAAGTCTGAAACCTAGGAACTACACAGGCATGCACCATGGGAATAAGCTGGAATAGCTCAAACTTGAGTTACCAGATGGTGGTTTGTGTAGATATTGCAGAGTGAGTCACTCATCTACCCTTAGTGCACATGTAAAAAGTAAATTCTCCTATGAAAGAATCATATACCATAACACCACCAACAATAAACTCAGTAAATAGTACTTTAAGGGAAAAGTGATAAGGATAATTCTCTAACAGCAGACTCTGGACAGAAGCCAGAAGAGACTGGGATTTGGGGTGCTCTCCTCCAGTCTATGTACCCCTTTTCTAAAAACTTATTTTCATCATTCATATTTGGCAAATATTTATTGTATGCTCCCTATGATTAGAGCACTGTGGATGCAACTAACTATATGATAAATTTTTTTTAAGATGCTTGTAGTAACAGTAGAGAGCCAGGATTTTAGAGCCAGGACTAAAGACACTATTTAAACTCAATGATTTTCTCATAAAAATGAAAAATTAAAATGGGTTCTTTACTGCTTTAAAGATCCACCATAGGAAAGGGCATAGAACCAAAAAGAAAAACTGTGAAAGGCAGGTGGGGATAACAATATAAGGAGAGATTTCTTGATACTACTTTTAGTAAATGTAAACATATGCATGTTAGAAAATTCCACTTCCCTATTTCACAAGTATTTATTCTGATAAGTCAAGTATTGGATATGATGTTGTTAACTCTGTTTCTCCAAAAAGAGCAATTTTCAGCCCTGGATATCCAGGATTTCTATGTTATGGGATAATTAATAATATCACATTCTTGCTTTTTTAAAGTGCTATATTAATGCAACTATTATTTTTTTAACAGTAGAAGTAGCCTGCAATGAGAGGTAAAGTAAGTGTTCCTGAAAGGTACTGCAAATTATAAAATTATTTTTCACCCTTACTCTAGAGTATCTGAGAAATACAAATCAGAAGAAGGGAAACAAGATGAATTTGGGCAGGGTATTGATTGCCTTCATTGAGAAAGTCAAATGAATATTCTCCAAAATGTCCATTCTCTGGGCAGATGACTAGAGAGCATTTTGCACTCCCATGGCAGCTACATACATTTTTTTTTTAGTCCTGAAGAGGCAAATGAGGTGGAAGATGGTGCCCTGGCTCTCTGAAAATAAAAACTCAGTGTTCAGCAGTTGTGAGGAAGCACATTATTGCATAATTCTATGAGAAAATATTGTTCTTCCTTTTTCGGTCTGAGTGAGCTAGAATTGTTGACATATACAAAAACCATTGATGGTTCTCATTCATCACCACCACCATCATCACCCTCTAGTATTGCCACAGATCCTTCCTTAAGAGGAGCTCCAAGCAATTTGAAAACATTACCTCATTTATTTTTACAATTTTCCTGCAAGGCAAATAGAAGAGAGAAAAAACAGTTATGATCTAGTGATTTGCCTAAGATCACATAACATGACTGAAAGACAATGGCTTTTTTCTCTTTTTTCTTCTTAGCTGTAGTCATTATTCTTTTCCCTAGAATAGTGTAGTATCATAATAATAATATGATAATAATAACAATAATTAAATTATTGACCTTAAATCACAAAAGTACAGGAAATGGGCAGTTAGGTAGCACAATTGATAGAGTGCCAGATCTGGAGTCAAGAAGATTTATTTTCCCAAGTTCAAATCTGGCCTTAGACACTTATTAGTTAAATGGTTAATTCATTTAATCTCATTTCCTCAGTTTCCTATAAAATGTGATGAAGGGGAAAATGGCAAACCATTCCAGGGTCTTTGCCCCTCCCCCCCAAAAAATGGGGTCAAAAAGAGTAAGACAACTGAAAAGAACTAAATAACAACAATAGCAAGAAAGGAATGGAAAGTAAGAAGCAAGTGACATTTTGCTGCCATAAAACCCCTATATTATCCTATTTTAAGATTTAAATGCTTGAAGGACTAAGACCATGTAATGTATATAGTTTATTCTGCCCCTACTACCCAATAAAGGCAAAACTTACTGATTCTGTATATCCAGTGCTTCAGACAAATTCATGCCAGATGAATGACAAGAACACTAAAGATAGCCATATCTTTTTGCCTTCCTCCACTAAAGTCCCACCCTCCATGTTCAGTGGTGCAGAAGTGACCCTGTCATCTGGAAGACTATGTCAGTGAGACACAAACTGACAGGTCTTCTAAATGAAAAAGGCTATGTGGGGCTATAGTGACTATGTGTCTGTTGTCCATAGATCAGCTTCGCTAAATCCAGAGATTCATCACTAGAACTTTGGCCCACCAAGAGATGAATGCATTTGGCCATAGAATGATGTCCATCCCACCAGCTACTGATAGAGATCATTGTGGCATTGGCTCTGCTTCATCTCACCTAAAATGCAAATTAAGACAACTCTGAGATACCACTACACACCTATCATATTGGCTAGAATGACAGGGAAAGATAATGCAGAATGTTAGAGGGGATGTGGGAAAACAGGGACTAATACTAATAATTTCACTAATACACTATTGGTGAAATTGTAAATACATCCAGCTATTCTGGAGAGCAATTTGGAACTATGCTCAAAAAGTTATCAAACTGTGCATACCCTTAGATCCAGCAGTGCTACTACTGGGCTTATATCCCAAAGAAATCTTAAAGAAAGGAAAGGAACCTGTATGTGCACGAATGTTTGTGGCAGGTCTCTTTGTAGTGGCCAGAAACTGGAAACTGAGTGGATGCCCATCAATTGGAGAATGGCTGAATAAATTGTGGCATATGAATATTATAGAATATTATTGTTTGGTAAGAAATGACCAACCAGTTGATTTCAGAAAGGCCTGGAGAGACTTACATGAACTGATGTTGAGTGAAATGAGCAAGACCAGGAGATCATTATATACTTCAACAGCAATACTATATGATGATTAATTATGATGGACATGGCCCTCTTCAACAATGAGATGAACCAAATCAGTTCCAATAGAGCAGTAATGAATTGAACCAGCTACACCCAGCGAAAGAACTCTAGGAGATGTCTATGAACCATTACATAGAATTCCCAATCCCTATATTTTTGTCCACCTGCATTTTTGATTTCCTTCATAGGCTAATTGTACACTATTTCAAACTCTGATTCTTTTTGTATAGCAAAATAATTGTTAGGACATGTATGCTTATATTGTACTTGATTTATATTTTAACATACTTAACATGTATTAGTCAATCTGCCACTGGGGGGAGGGGATGAGGGGAAGGAGGGGAAAAATTGAAACAAAAGGTTTGGCAATTGTCAATGCTGTAAAATTACCCATGCATATAACTTGTAAATAAAAAGCTATAATAATAAAAATATGAGGGAACTAAACTTTATTGTTTCTTCTATCTTTTTATATATATGTGTGTATATATATGATGCTATCATCTGCCCCACCAATTGCTAGACATGGAAAATCAGTCAATAAGCAATTTTTTTCTCTTTTAAAAACTTTATTGTACCTAAGGATTTTTATTTTCATTAGGGTAGGAGATCCATGTTTTCTTTCACCACATGACTTTTACAGAAATGTTTTGCATAACTTCACATATATTGTCTTTTTATTATAGCTTTTTATTTACAAGATATATGCATGGGTAATTTTCAATAAGCATTTTAAAAGTACATATTATATGCCAGCCTTGTGCTGAGAGTTGGAGATAGGAAACAAAAAGATAAAAAAAAAAAACAATCCCTGCTCTTTAGAAGCTCACATTCTCAAGTCCCTATTATTTTTGCATCTGAATTCAGTCCATTATCTCTATAATTCACCAGACCAAAACTCCCTTTCCTAACCACCACTTTATAAAAATTTTTGTTCCTATTAGAACCTAAAATTCTTGAGGGCCAAGATTATCTCACCTTTCATTTGTATCTGGTTACTGGTTAGTACTGGATTGGTGCATGGTAAATGTTTAATAAATGCTTTTTAAATTGAATTCATTCATTTATAAAGAACATCTCCTATGACATGGATAAACTACAACCTATATACATTGAGGCAGTATTCACTGAGGTAATCTTGAATATCAAAGCATAGAAGGAATATTTCACCCCACTTTTCAATAAAGTGCTATGAGAGCAAGAAAGTTTTGGAAGCATCTGCCTTGAGACCCAAGCTTCAGATCTTAGCCAAGATTTAAAAACAAAGCCAATGATGGCTTTGTAGAAAGGACAACACAAATGAACATGGACAAGACTGATAATACTAAAATCATGACTGAAGAATGATTTCAATTAATCAATATTCATTAAATTTCTATTATGTAATGCAGTTCTAGGAATTGTGTAAAGTGCCTAAGATACCAAAAGACAGTGCCCACTCTCAAGGAATTTATAATGTACAGGGAGACAACATGAAGTCAAATATATACAAGGCAAGTTATATACATGAAATAATTTAAAGATGGAAAGTACTGGCATTGAAGGGTTTGGGAAGATTTCCTGTGGAAGATGGAATTTTAGTTGAGATTTAAAGAAAACCAGAGAGCTAAATCATCAGAGTGGAGGAGAAAAAATATTCCAGGCATAAAAGAAAACCACAGAAAATGTCTAGAACCAAGAAATGTTCAAGGAACAGCCAGGAGATCAATATACTGGATGAAAGATTACATGGTAAGGGAGTAAGATCTAAAAAGACTGGAAAGATAGGAAGAAGGAAATTGTGATGGGTGTTTTATGCCAAACAGAGCATTTTATATTGGTTCTTGAAGTCAAAAGTATGCCATTCATATACTGAGTAGGAGGGTAACGTGATTAGATATGCTTTTTAAGAAAATCATTTTAGTGACTGAATGGAGGATGATTTTGAGCAGGAAGAGACTATGGGAAAGCATATCCAGAAGCAGACTATTTCACTAATACCAACATGAGATGATGAGGGTCTACATTAGAATGACAGTGATGCCAGATAAGAGAAAGGGATATATTTAAGAAATCAGCAGACCTTGGCAACAACTTAGTAATTGGGGTAGTAGAAAGAAGTAGAGATAGTGAGAAGTCTAAAATGACTCCTAGACTGTGAGCCTGAGGTACTGGGAGTATGGTGTTGCCCTCAACAGTAATAGGGAAGGTAGGAAGAGGAAAGGGTTTAGAGAGAAAGATTCTCACTAGATGGAGTTTTGGATAGTTTGTTTTAGATAAAATTTAAGATTTCTACTGCAAATCCAGTTTGAGATTTCTGAAAGGATTTGAAGATGTGAGATGAAAAAATATATACATTGCCTCTTTGATAGAATATAAACTCCTTGAGAGCAGAAATTTATTTTTGTTGGTGTGTTCTCAGGGTCTACTATTTTACCTACACATTCATATTGAATTGAAGACTCTACGTCTCAGTTTCTCTATTGGTCAAACGTGAACAAAAATACCTGCTCTCACAACTTCACAGGTCTATTGTGAGCACAAAATGAAAATGAAAATGAAAATGTTCTGAAAACATATAAGCACTTCACAAATGCATGGTATTTCTTATAATCTTCAGAATGCTTTCAGCCATCCCTGGATAATGGTTCTATCTATACTATAAAGAATTTTTCTTTCTTTATAGGAACATTTTGATGGTATCTACGTTCATTCCTCTGGCTTGTGAACATAGATTTAGAATGAAAAAGCCATTTGTTCCCCTGACTTCAATAATGCTTATACAAAAGTCACAACCAAAACCCAAAGGATCTGGACCACAACACCCACCCTTGTCTCTCTAATGAGAGAATGTCAGTAGATGTGCTACACAAGGCCCCTAGATAGTATCTCTCAAAATTAAAGAAATTCAGCCTCTCCTAATGAAACTCTGGAAAATCCATGCTGGGCCAAGTGAGAGTTTGCAGGAGTCTGAGTATAATCCATCACAACTCAGGAAACCACAGCTCTCAGCTCACATCCTGCTGATGGCAGCATCATCACTAGATACAAAAGATGCTAGGAGAGAATTATTTTGGAAGCTTAGCAGGAAAGGAGAGATAGCAAGGCTTAGTAAATAGGGAGCTGATTGTGGAGCCAGGAAGACCCAAATTTAAGTCCTGAGTTCAAATGTGAGTCTAGGCAAGTCACTAAACCCTCAGTGAAAATTCTTTGTTTATTAACAAAGAATAATGTCCCATGCCATCCCCCACCAACGACACTGCATAGTCCCTCCTCAGTACCTCCTTGAGATCTGAATTCTCAAAAGCTGTGGCAGTATTGTAGAGGCTATGGCAAATCCCACTCAGCAGGAAAGGATTTAAGAATTACTCTAGCAATGTTAGATTTCAGACTAAACTAGCAAAGTGTGGGAAAACTCAGCACCCATAGGCTAACTGATCAGCAGGGAACTCTTTACTCATGGTTATCCCTAAGAGAAAAAGCAGGTAAGGATGGGTTTAAGCTTTACCTTTGGAAGAAGTAGTAGCCACATCCATGGGACTATTGGTTCACTGATGTATTAAACATGATTTCCAAATGTTTTTCCACATAAAGTATATAATTATAAGATTAAAAAAATTCACTTTTTTTGGGAAGTCTAAAGACATTTTGGCAGTAAACATCTTAATAATCATAAATGATGACAATAATAATAATTTGCATTTCATAGTACTTTGAAAGTTTCCAAAGTACTTTACATGCATTATTAGTCAGGAAAAGGGAAACAGGATGAAGTTGGGCAAGCTGCTAATTACCTTCATTGAAAGAGTTCAAATAGCTACTTTCCAATATGTCCATTCTCTGAACAGATGAATTATTCACAAAAATCCTTTGAAACAAGCTATTATTATCCCCATTTTTGCATATGAAGAAACCAAGCCTGAGAAGTGTGGTTAAAAATGATAATTCTTAATAACAAGTAGCATTTATATAGTACCTACTATAGGCCAGGCACTGTGATAAGTGCTTTATAAATATTACCTCATTTGATCCTCACAACAACTCTGAAAAGTAGGTACTATTATTATCATACCTAATTTATCATTGACAAAACTGAGGCATACACCTAGTAATTGAAGTGATATTTGAACTCAGATCTAACTGAGTTCAGGCTCAGTGCCTCTTATACAATACTGTCTTGCAAGGGTAATAAAGCAAAAATATCCTTTAAGAAAAAGGAAGAGAATAGACCATTTAAAGAAATTCAGATTACAGAGAAACCAAGCTAGAGGTAAAAAGGCAAGGATTCAACCTAGCTCTCTCAAATTCCCCTCCAAAAATTTTAAATGACTCCTCAAAACAAATTCTGGAGTGACAGAACTCACAAAAGGATGCTCAAGACAATTTAGAAGGTCAGCAGTGAAGGTCTGTCACACCACAGTAAGAGTGGAGTACAATCCATCACAGGCTGTTACCATAACAAAGCAGCAGCAGGTGTTGGGATGACTAAATTAGCAGTGACAGTAGTACCTTATGATCTCTTCATGTGAGAGGATGATGATGATGATACAAGGAGACTGAGAGGCAGTTGCATTGTCTGATCTTCCTCCTCTTTCTTCTTGCCTCCAATTTATTTTCTTCCCAATCCACAAAGAACATGTGTTAATAAAGGCTGCTTTGCAACTCCTTCAAGTGTTATGATTCACAGCTGTGGAGGGTTTCAGAGAATTGACTTGCCCCTTCACTTAGGCATGGTCTTTAACATCAGCCCACAGATAGTAAGAGAGTTAGACAACTACTCAGGAGAATACAGCAGTCACTTGTCAGGCTCTGAGTACAGGATTCTGTGATTTTGATCATACATATCTCTAGGCTGAAGTCCTGAATCATAGTCTCAGGGTGAAGAAGATCACTAGCAAACTGGAACTTGCAGTCTCAGAGAAGCAGAGACCCTGGTCGTAGTTCCAAGGTGGAATAGAGTGCTTGTGGTCACTTACAGACCAAAGCACAGGCCAGGAGAGTAGTAAACACAGTTGTCCCTGGGTTGTAACACCTTGAAAAAATTGAAAACTTACAGGAGATACTTACTCCCACACCTCAAACTAGCTCTGAAAAAAAAAATACCGCACACACACACACACACACACACATACAAAAAAAAAAAAAAAAAAAAACTTAAGCAAGGGACAGTGCCCCTACCATCCCTGAAACAGAGCTCAACTTTAACATAAAATTAAAAGGCACTAAATAGGCTGGTAAAATGAACAGCAACACAACAACAAAAACAACAAAAGGATATCAATACACAATCCAGAAGAAGAAAACAAAATTTAAAAAAATCAAAGAAAACAAAAAACAAAAACAAAATTCAAAGCCTTAAAGAAAAATGTAAATTGATTTCAGGCTAAAAAAAGAATTCTTAGAAGAGCTTCAGAAGAATTTTATAAGTAAAATAACTGAGGTGGGAGTGGGGGATTGGAAAAAAGAAATGACAATGATTCAAGAATATAATGAAACTGAATGTTGGTGGAGTTTTGAACTGATTCAATCAATCATTCTTGCAGATCAATTTGGAATTATCTTTAAAAGGCTATGAAACTCTGCATATCCTCTTATTTGACAATACTATTACTAGATCTGTATCCCAAAGATTTTTTTTAAAGAGGGAATGTATAGATAGATATAGATAGATAGATATTTAGATCAATCTTATATATGTATATTTAGATACATATGTATTTATAGTACTCCTTTTATAGCCACAAAGAATTGGAAATTGAGGGGATGTCCATCCATTGGGGTTGGCTGATTGGGATGAAATACTATTTTATATTAAAGAATAATGAGGAGTATGCTTACAGAAAAACCCAAAAAGACTTATATGAACTGTTGTGAAGTGAAATGAGCAGAAAGAAGAAAACATTGTATACAGTAAGAGTAATAATGTATAATGATCAACTGTGAATGACTTCACTATTTACAAAAATATAGTTCCAAGATATTAGGAGAGAACCTATTTTCTAGAGCTAAAATTCAGAAAGTAAGCTGTGCCCTGAGGTTGGTGTAATAACAATCCTTTGAACTCACCTTCTAGAACTGATGGTCCCTAACCTCAGACAAGCACCTATAAGCCCAGACACGAAGCCCTGCTATGAGAAGACTTTTGTCACAAGACAATCTTGCCTCACTGTTGCTATTGTACCTACCTATACTTGTTTATACGACACTATTTGACTCCTTGTGTAGCCACAAATATATAAATAAAGGCTTACTCATTCTAAAGTGAGTTTCCCCACACACACCTCAGCCAGGGACAGGGTCCCTAGACATATGGCTAATCTTCCTCCTTGTTGCAAGCTGTTTCCCTAACTTTGAAGTTAAACTTCTGTTTTATTCCTCTCTCTCTAGCCTGCTCTGCTTAGCTCCAGCCACCCAAAGGTTAGAGGTTGGTTCCGGTCTAGTTGACAATGGTGAAGCAAGATAATTCTGACAGACTTATGATGAAAAATGCTAATCAACCCCAGAGAAAGAACTGATGGAATCTGAATGCAGATCAAAGTGTGCTTGTTTTTACTTTATTTTTCTTTGAGTTTTTTGGTCTGTTTTCTTTTACAATATGACTAATATGAAAAGATGTTTTGCATGACTGCACATATATAGCCTATATCAAATTTCTTGCCTGTTCATTGAGATGGTAGGAAAGAGAGCCAGAGAAAGAATTTAAAAGACAAAAAAAATGTTAAAAATTGTTTTTACATGTAATTGCGGGAAATCTTTTAATTAAAAATCTGCTGCCTTATTGTCCATTAAGAACAAATGTTTCCTGGGCATCCTTTCCATAATCACATAACCAGCTCTTTTCTGTGGCTCCACAAGGTTCGGGTATTCTGGCAAAAAGTATCTCCTCTTGGTTCTGGGGGCAGAGGCAGATAAACATTTAGTGCTGAGGAAGAATAAATCTTTGTTTATTGCTGATTGTATATATCCAAAGATTTTATTGGATATCTAACTTAATGGAAATTTATTTCTTGAAAAAGAACTGTTCATAGTGTGTTGTCTGAAAAACATACTTTCTGAATGATAATAATCATCATTCAAGAAAAAGGAGCTTGAAGAATGGGGAGGGACAAGTATGCTATAGTAGAAAGCTGCATTTGGAGTCAGAGGATCTGAGTGTGAATCTTAGTTCTGTCCCATATAATCTGGGTGACCCTAGGCAAGGTATTTTCATTTATGGGTCTCAATTCCCTCATCTATAAAATAATAGAGTTGACCTAGATGGTTTCTAACATTTCAGGTAGCTCTAAACTCTGGTATACTTTGACCTTACAAAGTCACCATTTTCTGTTCTGTAAAATTCTGTTCTGTTTTCTGTTCTGTAAAATGAGGAGATTGAATTAATCAACCTCAGTTTCTTCATCAGCAAAATGGTAATAATAGCATTTACCTGATTGTGAAGATCCAGTGGGATCATATATGCAAAGTACTTTGCAAACCTTCAAGTGTCATGTAAATGTTAGTTATTATTATAATCATTGTGTCTATGGTTCCTTCTGACTAGAACTGTGTTATTGTCATCATTTAATGTGATATGTGGATTGCAATTCTGAGGAAAATGCCTACCATCATTCATCAATCACCAAGCATTAAATGCCTACTGTGTGAAAAATTTAAATTACATTAAAATGTCAATTGTTGCAGCTAAGGAGACCCCTTCCCCTTTCAACCTGCCTCAGTTATTTATCACTAATATATCTTATATATTAAGTACAAAAAATTCATGCAATTATTATAAAATTGTAGAAAAAGCTTGTCACCTTTTTTTCCCAAGCCAAATATAAGTAGATATTTACTACAATAATATGCTCTTTTCTGTTGATTATTTCTCACCTAGTCTCTCATCAATCCTTTCCTGTAATACAGGTTTATAAAGGTATACAAGATGGTGGGGAAAGAACTCCCTAGTCCCTCTTTTTAGGAACAAAACAGAATTAAAAAGAATCAGAGACCCTCATGTCACTCGATCGATATTTGAATTGAGTGGAATTTGGCAAGAAAAACCAAGTCTGTCATGTGGATTGGGATAGTGATCCTACAGACACTAGAAAGGATCACAAAGAAGTTTACCTATAATTATACATCCCACAACATCTAGGGTGAGGACTAGGGTGGCAGAGTTCAACATTCCCCATCATAATACCATGCCTGTAGAGTTGTGTTACAGTTGAGAGAAATATACTTTATTGTTCATAAATCACTGAATCTTTGAATATATGATGGGTCAGAGGTAAAAGAATCAATTAGTTGTTTCTTAGGAGTTATCTCTTTATATGGCAGTTCCTGTTGGATGAAAAAGCCAAGTAAATGCTATTTAAAACATTAAATTCATGTTGGCTCATCTCTTTAAACAAGAACCATTCACTTGATTGATTTTTAAAATTAATATCTTATGAAATTCTGTCTTAAAGTATTTCCGCATTAAAATGAAGTGTACCCATCCTTGATAAGCAAGAAATTGAAGGTTGCTTTTAACAGAGATCTTACATTTGGCAGACCAAATGGAATTATTATGGTTCTTTTCCTTTTTAAAAAAAATATATTATTGGGGCAGCTAGGTGGTGCAATTGATAGAACACTAGCCCTGAAGTCAGGGTGACCTGAGTTCAGATCTGACCTCAGACACTTACCACTTCCTAGCTGTATGACCCTGGGCAAGTCACTTAACCCCAATTGCCTCGGGGAAAAAAAGATTTTAAAATTATATATATATATATATATATATATATATATATATATAATTTATTTTAACATTCTTTTTATTATTATAGCTTTTTATTTACAAGATATATGCATAAATAATTTTTCACCATTGACAGTTGCAAATCCTTTTGTTCCAACTTTTTCCCTCCTTCCCCCCACCCCTTCCCCCAGATGGCAGGTTGACCAATACATGTTAAATATGTTAAAGTATAAGCTAAATACAATATATGTATACATATACAAACAGTTAATTTGATGTATAAAAAGAGTTGGACTTTGAAATAGTGTACAATTAGCCTGTAAAGGAAATCAAAAATGCAGGCAGACAAAAATAGAGGGATTGGGAATTCTATGTAGTGGTTCATAGTCATCTCCCAGAGTTCTTTCCCTGAGTGTAGCTGGTTCAGTTTAACATTCTTTTTTAAAATTTGGAGTTCCAAATTTTCTCCCTCCCTAAAGCCCTTCCCCTAAAAAACAAACAATATTAAAGCAATTGTACATGAGAAATCATGTAAAACATATTTCCAGATTAGCTCTCAAATAAAATGAAAAAAGTATATTTTAATTTGTATGTAGAGTTCATCAATTCTTTCTGGATATGGATAGCATTTTTCATCATGAGTCCTTTGAAATTTTCTTAGATCACTTTGCAGTTGAGAATAACTGAGCCATTTATAATTAATCATTGTACAGCATAGCTGCTATTGTGTCTAACAATCTGCTGTTTCTGATCATTTTACTGTGCATCAGTTCATGTAAGTCTTCTCAGGTTTTTTTCCAAAGGTGGCCTGCTTGTCATTTCTTATACATAATAGTATTACATCACAATCATATAACATTGTTTGGTCAGCTATTCTCCAATTAATGGGCATCCCCCTCAATTTCTAATTTTTAAGACCACAAAAAGAACTGCCATAAATCTTTTTTAAATATAAAAAGGGGTCCTTATCTTTTATCTTTTTTTTCTCCTTGGGATACAGATCTTGTAATAATATTGCTAAGTCAAAAAGTATGCCCAGTTTTATAGCCCTTTGGGCATAGTTTCAAATTGTTCTTTATAATAGTTAGACTACTTCACAACTCTACCAACAATGCATTAGTGTCCCTACTTTTTCACACTCCCTCCAGTATTTGTTGTTTTCCTTTTCTGTATTGTCATCCACTGGATATTAGTGACTATGGAAGAAAGAGTGAGCCTAGAATATAGGAGTGAGACTGACAACTTTATGCAACTCTTGCTCACTTAATTACAATTCTTGCTCAAGTCAAAAGTCAAGATATTACCTATAAGATCATTGGTCTTCTTTGAAAATGAAAGATGAACAACAATAACAGCCAGTCTGATAGGTGTAATGCAGTACCTCAAAGTTATTTTAATTTGCATTTTTCTAATCAATAATTTAGGGGAAAATCATATTAGTATAGATAGCTTTGAGATCTATTGAAAATTGGCAATTCATTCATATCCTCTGATCATTTAGAAATGGCTCTTATTTTTATGAATTTGACTCAGTTGCCTATATATTTGAAAAATGAGTCATTTCACAGAAATTTCCTGGAAAAATTCTTTCCCAGCTCTCTACCTTCCTTCTAATTTTGACTGTTTTGATCTAATTGATCTTTTTCCAGTTTTAGGTATTGTAGAAGCTAGTCTGCTTTATCAAGCTACCAAATATATGTCGATTGAAACATAAAAACAAAACCAAAAAGAATTTAATTTGGCTTTTTTGGAGCAATTTAAATTTTAAACACATTTAGCAAATATTTATTTAACATCTATTAGGTGATATGGTAGACTAGGTGCTAGAGTTACAAATACTAAATGAAAATATTGAATGCCCTCTAGAAGTTTACATTTTAATATGAGGGGAGGAATGTTATTTTACCAAAGAAAAGAAAAAAGAAAAAAGAAAAAGGGAGGGAGGGAGGGAGGAAGGAAGGAAGGAAGGAAGGAAGGAAGGAAGGAAGGAAGGAAGGAAGGAAGGAAGGAAGGAAAGAGGCAGGAAAGGAAGGGAAAGGAAGGGAGAGCAGAGAAGAGGAGAAAGGAGAGGAAAAAGAAAAGGAGAGGAGGAAACAAAAAAGGAAGGAAGAAACAAAGAATATTACATTCAATCCAGTGTCCCCTCTGTCTGTATGTGTGTATATGTATACAGATACACACACACGTACACACACACACATATACATACATACATTTAAATATATACATACATGTGTATATACACATGTTGGGGGGTGTATGTGTGTGTGTATGTATGTATGTATGTAAGGTTCAATTACTATACAACTTGAATTTGTCAGATTTTATGGATATTATCCTGTTTATTTGTTCCATCTGATCCATTACGTTGCAAATTTCTCAAAAGCAAGCACTTTTCACATTTCTAAATATAGGGTCTGTTTCAGTAATGTGATATTTATTTTGTATTTATGAATCCATGAAGAACCCATGGCTAAAGGAAAAAACAACAACAGTAAAATAAGTTTATTGCCATTGCTAAAGAATTTGCTCTCACCTCAACTCAGCTTCTTACCAGCAAAGGTTCTTGCCTGGATATCTAATGTAGCAAATCCAAATATTGTGAGTCTTCATGAAATAATCTGAGTTCATTTGGGCCTTGAATAGCTCTAGAAATCATTCTGGCTTTAGTAACCACATTTTAGAGGCCACATGGAGCATATTTATTTTTCTTTCAACCCCTGAAGCCAGCATGAGACATGGAAGAAGATGATATAGAGAAATAAAAATGAGTTTCAGTGAAAAATCTACAACAGAATTACCTATATAATCCCCAAAACATTGTAATGACTGCCATGGGCAACCTCTGACCTTGAAATGATTTTGTGATGAAACCATTTTACATAACCGACTGACTTAAGGCAGCAATTTAAAGATTCAAATATCTTTGAATTTGTTATTTGTGGAAATTCATCCTAGGTTATTCCCCAATCTGAAGCATCTCCAATCCTGGAATCGTATGTACATCCATCCCTCAAAATGAATCAAAAAAATTTACAATTAATTATACCACATACTATATGTAATATATACCTCTTAAAAGGCAGCAGCTACAGCCCTGATTCCTTAAATGTGAAGGGAAAGCACTCTTTACATATAAACAAAACCTTCATAGACCACAAAGAATAGTCGAATTAGTTTTTTTTTCTAAAATAGAACACAGTGTAGGAATGAAGTTATGCTTCTGCATTGCTATATGTCATTGTATATCATGGAATATCTCAATTAAAGGTAATTTTAGACTGATCAATTCATCCAGAACAGAGTCAGTCTTCAAATCCATTCATGAAAAGCTATATGGAATTTCTATAAGTATAAATAATGAATCAATATTAAGAGAATATATGTCTTCGATATAATAAGCATAGAATAACATGTACTGTTAACTCAGGACATGTCTGCACAGACATCTTATTGAATTTGGCACTTTGAACCACTACCTATTGGGGATTATCCTAATGGTACTTGATGCTGGATACTGGGAACATTAAGAATATAGTTACCAACTTATTCCAAAAATCTGAATGGGGAATGGCTGGATCATAGAGTAAGAGCTAAGGAGAACTTCAAATGGAATCTCCCTTATAGATGAGAAACTATGGCCCAAATTGGAAGGATAATTAATTTGCCTCAAGTCACATAGGTAGCTGACAGCAGAATCAGGATTCAGACCTCCACTGTTAAGTTCAGCCCTCTTTCCAATGTACCAATGCAATCTCTGTTTTCTCTCTACTTCATTTATCCTGATATATCCTCTAAATCAATATACTATACTAACTGCTTATGAGATCTAATATATTCACTACTGAACTGGGCCAATCTTAAAGTGAATTTCTATCATTTCCTTCTACTGCAGATGAGATGTCATTGCACCATTTCTATAGTATTCTGTTATACCTTTGATATAGTTCACATTCATGCATTATATCATTTGTTTTGCCCAAGGCTGGTCTCTCCTCAATATGAAATCATGAATATATATATATATATATATATATATATATACATACATACATATGAATAGGTATGTAAGTGTGTGTGCATGTGTTTGTGTCAATATTTAAAACTTTACCACTTCTCTAGCCTACAATTACTGGCATTCTTGACTACCAAATTGGGATATATTTCCATTGTATGGAATAGGAAGAAATGGGTTAAGACCTATTGAATACTTTCCAGGAACAAGATCTCCAGACTTCTATTTGCCAGTACAACTGTCAGTCTGCATTCAGAACCTGTGTGGGTGGAAAAGGCCATAGCAGTAGTTCTTTAAATGGAAATTATGATTTCATCTAGAATTACACTAAATTCTAGAGCCAACTGATATACTGCATTATAGCTCTTCCTGATGTCTCTGTCCAGTCATTGGACAGATCTAATTAGATCTAATTAATACTATAAGTAGATCTAATTAATACTTTAGGGATAAAAGGATAGGCAGGTGGGTGGATGAATGAATAGATCGTTGGTGATGCAAAGGGATATTTCTTTAACTTTTTTTTTTTTAGCTTCAACCAGTTTTCCTATGCCAGAGTGGGCTTAAATTGCAGCATTACATATATATATATATATATAACACTATTAAAGGGAGGTTCTCTTTATTAGGAATTTATCTACTCTAAGTAGGCTCCATTTTATTTAAACAATTCATCAAAATGTACCAAACTACTGGATTTAAGTCAGATTTACAATATACACTTACAGGAACTAAATAACTTACTCTCTTCTTCCAGTTAAAGGCACCGACTTGAAAATTATGAACTGTAGCAAATTTCCCAGTAAATTGGAGATAATAGTTGAGGCATTAATCTTTGGTTCGCATATCCAGAGAGGTCAAGGAAAATAAGGACTTTTTCCCCCTTTCTCTTAAAATGCATGCCCCACAAATATCTTCCAGAACTTTGTATGGCAAAAATCTATTCCAGGGCTTCCTAGTTTTAGGCATCAACAGATTTTTTAAGCAAGGCTGTAACTTATGTTTGCTTAGAAAAAATAAAGCACATCCCTGGTAACTCTCTTTATTAGAGCTTTTGGAAGAATTATTCCAAACACTCTGGCTTCAGGGAAACTGTTCTCATCATCTTTCTTCCCACGTGGAACTAGCTGAAAGATATTCATGAAAGATTCACTAGCGCCAATTTTCCATGAGTAAAAACAACAGCAACATCAATATTTCAGTGTCTGGAAAACATGGCCATTCTCTTGCCTTGAAAAGATTGTTAGAAATCATTGCATTTTAATGAATTCAAAATAACACAAGAGATTCTGGAGGCTATTCAGCTTATGAAAATGCATGGATAAATCAGATTTTTCATAACTTATATTTGAGGCAAATAGATCTGATACCATTTCTCCACAGACCAGAAGTAGTATGGGGTAGAAATGTGGCTGGTGATCTTTTCATCATGGTCCTTGTAGACTGCTCGTTTCCCAGGCAGTTTCAGCTGTCACAGTTGCTTAGAGTTTACTGAGCTGTTTTTAGTTACTCATTCAAATATTCATAAGAACCGAGAACTGCAGTTTGCTGTCTGGTAACAACTTCATTTTCTGCTCCCTCTAAGCTTGTCCTTGTGGGCTACTTCTTTTAGACCCGATTGGGTTTTTTCCCTGTCACATGACCTTTCAAGGATAATGGAGTTTCCTTGGGAGTAGGCGAAAGAAACATGTTCTACTTTTTATCTTTGCTTGGCTGGACGATGAAAATAATTGCAAAGGACAGTTATGGATTATCAAAGAGACAAGTGAAATAATCAAACCTATATCAAGCACTGGTTTGTGCTACCCAAGAAAGCATATCCTTTAATTATTTACCTTTGGGGACTGCTTACACCTCGGGAAATGTGAAAATGGCTACATATTGATACAAATATTTACTTAACAATATTACACATGAACACAGTAATCATAATACTTGTAACTTCATGTAATGTTCTTAGAAGAAACCAACAGTTAGTAGCATTTCACGTCTCAGAAGGAAAGAATCACATAGACAATATGTCATTGTTATTTTATTAAATCTCTGATTAACACCTCTACATAGAATAATTGTTATTTCAGAATCAGGACTATCTGCAATCATTTATGTTAGTTCCCATTATATCTTAAGCTTAATAAATAGGGACTACCACCCAATAAGCAAAAATATAATATGAAGAGTACAGTTCTTTAATTAAACCATGACATCAACTGAACACTGTAATTTTATCCTCAGTTAGTGCAGAACAGATGTCAATCAATGTACATTTCTAAAATAACTTAATCCTTAACCATGAAAAAAAATCTGGAACTATTTTCTTCCTAAAGTATATTAGTATTAACAACCATCCTTCAGCAAAAGAGTCCATAAGCAACAAACCATACTTTCCATGAAATAATGCTTTTTTAAAAATGCATGTTCTTTTTTATTGAACTTGTAGGTCTTTTCCATTAAAGGTTGCTTTATATAAACTCCCACCTCCATGTCTTTTGTGCAAGTGGTAGCTGCTCGTGCCTGGAATGCACTCTCTCCAGTCAGCTCTTAGACTACCGAGCTCACATTCATGGGGAATATTGTCTCCCACATGAGCCCTTTCCTGATTTGTATCATCACTACCTTACAAACACTTTCTCCCTTTTGAAAGTCCTTTGTATGAATTTATTTATAATAGAAGCAAACCGGGAACTCCCTCTCCTTGAAGGGGATTGTATGGTTTGCTGAGCTGGATACTTTCTGGGTGCTTTAAGGTGAAGTCCCCGACCAGGCTATTTGGATGGAAAAGTTTCCTGATAATCTTAATTACCTACATTTTATACTTGAAAACAAAGTATAAAAATGCTTTGCATTTACTTCTTTGTGTATAGGCGATATCCTTTCCTCCTGGTGTAGAATTTAAGCATTTTATAAACAGGGATTTGGTTTTGTCTTAATATCCCTAGAATTTAATATAAAGATTGCAAACAATAGTAGCTTAATAAATTTTTGTTGAGTTGACTTGAGCAGACATATCTACCAATCTCCAATGTCTCAAGTCCTTTGTTATCAAAAGACAGCTGACCAGGCAAACTCTTCATTGCTTTATTCAGACAGGGAGAAGAGACCCAATTGAGGTAAAGCAAAAAGAATGTGAGATAAAACCCCAGAGAAAAAAATCTCTTAATCTTATTTGTTTGTATTATAGCTGCAGTCACTATCGCAACTTCAGTTAAGAGACTGTCAGCATTTATAGCAACGGCTATATTTCAGCAAAGTGATTTTGAAAAATGGAATTCTTCGTACAGTAAACTCCACATGTTGTGGAGTTTTTTATTGTCGAGAAGAGAGGGGCAGATGTTGTGAATGCACAATGAAATAAACAATTGTTTAAATAATTCTTGGCAGACAGAGAAACATGATATCAATCCCAAATGAGGTGCAGACATTTTCATGCATCTAATGCAATGTCTTATACTTTCTACACAGACTTTTTTTCCTTTTTCACATTTCTTCCAGCCTCATAAAAAAAAGACAGTAAATAGAAATGTAAATAGTCATCCTTTTCTGTTAATCTTTGTAAAGACCCAATGAGTGGAGGATTCCTCCAGAGTAGACATTTAAATCCCAAATAGATTTATAAAAAAGTCATGCATTAAGTAATACTCTGTACCTTAACAGAAGCATGGGGAATTAAGATTCAGTACACATGCAAGTTTCCTGACAGAATGCAATTTCTCAAGCATTTATTAAGTGCCTTCTATATACAAGACATGTTTTTTTTTCAAGACATATGTTTAACCCCACAGAGACAAAGATCAAATAATCCAATGAAGAAATGAACCTGGATGCCCAAATAACAGTATATAATAACCAATTATGAAAAGGGGTGGTTGGAAGACCTTACATGTAGCAATTATGAGTGTCAAGTCAAAAGGAAAGATTTTAGGGAAAAAAAGCTTTAGGAAAAGTTTTACGATTAAGAAAGATTTTAATCCTGTTTCATTATGGATAGGATATTTTCCCCTATCCATATCATTAAAGGAAACACTTGGTTCCACTGGAGAATCACCCAGTCAAGTCAAGACATTTCTTAAACACCTTCTATGTGTTAGATACTGTGTTACTCACCACTGAGATTCTTTGAAAAAAAATAACTATAGTTAAATGTAAGGAAAGGAAGGAGTGAATTTTGGGGTAACTCGTGTTAGATGGACTTTTCCTGATTTTTATTTGAGATGATATCCTTTTTATAAAAAAATATTGTCAACTATTTATTTACTCATCTGTATTTCCAGGCTTGTGCCCTGGCTGCTTGATGTAGGATATTTAGTAGGCAGTAGGTAAAGAGTAAGTGGGGCAGCTAAGTGGTACAGTGTTTAGAGTACAGGGCTCATTTTCCTGAGTTCAAATCTAGCCTCAGACACTTAATAACTGTGTGAGCCCAGATAATATGTAAAAAGGGCTGAAGAAGGAAATGGCAAACTAATCCAGTATCTTTGCCAAGTAGATCATAAATGAGGTCATGGAGAGTTGAAAATGATTGAACAACAATAATCTTAAGTCATTTGCTTAGGAATATAAGTGAAACACCTAAAAAAATTTTCCTTCTATCAAAAGTCTTTCTTATTGGCAGTCAGTGATGACTATATGGGGGAAGGGGGGAAATGAGCTAATTCCATTGTATCTAGATAGGAAAAATCACCACATAGCCATGGGAGTGTTCTGGAATTAGAAATGCTACTCTTCTTTCAGGGTTTTAAAAAAACTAGACATGGATAAGCCAAGCTCAACCTGGAGGATTGAAGTTACATAAATAATATTCAGGTTCTACTATGGAGATTCCAAACTCCAGGCACTTAGGATCAACACGGATAAAGAACTTTAGCTTATGAAACTCTACTGATGAGTGTACTTTGACCATCCAAAATAAGAATTCATTAATTTAATGGAAAACATTTAACTAAATTTTAATTTTAAACACAATGAATGACAAAAAAAAAAAAAAAAGATTTCTACCATGCACACAGGGATGTAGTTTCCATGGAAAAATATAAATAGAAGAAACAATTGAGATCCTGTGATCTGAGACCATGGCTTGCACAAATCTCTGCCACTATAAAACAGGCAGTGTCCTCTGGTGATGTCATCACATTGCTCTCTTCTAGGAGTTCCATTATCTTTGCTCTCCATTGCATCATCTCTAAAGGTACCTACACTGCCTTGGCAGTTGCTGAATTAGTCTCTGCTGCCATATGCTGGACTTTAGCCTTTTTAGGCTATTCTTCGCTACTATCTCCTGGGATGTTGGCAGCTAGTCAGCCTTTCCTAACAGAGGAAAACTAAAGCTTTTTTAGCCAAGAGCTATAAAACATTACACTCAACCAGACAGCAAACAAAAACCAGCAGAATGTCTCAGTCTAAAATTACCTGTCTATTCTTTTAATCACATGTCTATTCTTGACCACTTAAAATCCCTAGCCCAAGCTAATTATCTGAGTAGCAGATAGAAAATTCCCTTTAATTCCTGTTAAATTTTTAATTATTATGAATGACAATAGCTAGCATTTATATAATACTTCAAGATTTACAAAGAGCTCATCTGACCTTCACAAACCACCCAGTGAGAGAGGTGCTATCATTATCCCCATTTTACAGATGAAGAAGCTAAGACATAGAAAGGCTGATTATATTGATTGGTGACACCTACCTATGCAATATCTAAGGCAGGATTTCAACTCAGGAGTTCTTAACTCTTAAGTTCCAGATTTTATACACTGCCTAGAAAAACTAATCCAATATCACCAAAAAACCATTTCAGGAATTCCATGAAACAAGGCATAAGTTTTTGTGGGTCTGGGGAAATTGGTTTCCCCAAAATTTTTACAATTCTCCCTGAATCATTGCAAATAAACATAGAAGCAAGAACAAAAGGGAGAATTGAAGCCTTCACATTCTTACTATAGCAACCATTTTTTAAAAATGCTTGTAAACTTTGTATTGCAATGTGGGTCATGCAATGTTGATAGGACCAACTCATTCTTGGGCAATCTAGATAAAGGAACTATCTCCACCCAACCTTGTTTGAGTGAAACACAACTAAGAATTTGCCTTAGATTAGATGGTCTAGCTGGGATAAATTTTTGGTTGAGGTCAGTAATTCTCAAAGGCTGGACTTTGAACAAGGAAATAGGAGAGTGGAAAAATCTGGCTTTCTCCCATAATTGATTATTATGGGAGAATTGATCATTTTCTCATAATTATTTTCTCATATTGAACTCTGAAACTTTAAGTAATAAAGCAAACAACAACAATCATAATCACACAGCCAGTGTCAGAGCTGACTTTCAAATTCATGTCTCTTGAATCCACATCTTCCTCTATACCACACAGTCTCTATGGACATATTCAGATTTATTGCACTCTGATAATTTAAGAGATCCTAAGCAATCCAAGAAACAAGAGGAAAATATTTGTAGCACTTAAAAAGCTTTTCTGTGTTTTCCATGTCCAACATTTATTTAGAAAGTATAATCAGTCTTTAAATGTATCTAGATCATGATTTTACAGCATTTCATGTGTACGCCACCCACCATTTAGTCACAAATAAGTTGAGCCAGAATGAATTCTGCATATACTGTCTAAAGAAGTAACTGTCTCTTTCTCTCTGTCTCTATCTCTTTTTATCTCTGTCTTTCTGCTTCTGTCTCTGTCTCTCTGTCTCTGCTTATATCTTCTCTGTCTCTGTGTCTGTCTTTCCTGTTTCTGTCTCTCTCCCTCCCTCTCTCCTCTCACATACACTTCTCTCATTCTGATGTACTTTGAAAAATCCATTACTTTGTCACAAATTTTTTTTAATTCCACATAATTGACTTTATGTTATACTTCTCTTCAATTTATACATACATACATACATATACATATATTTGTTTTTCTTCTTTTTTTTTACTTTTAAGTTATTTTATTTTTTAATAGCTTTTTATTTACAAGTTATATGTATGGGTAATTTTACAGCATTGACAATTGCCAAACCTTTTGTTCCAATTTTTCCCCTCCTTCCCCCCTCCTTCCCCTAGATGACAGGATGACCAGTAGATGTTAAATATATTAAAGTATAAATTAGATACAAACCGTTATTTTGTTGTACAAAAAGAATGGGGCTCTGAAATATTGTATAATTAGCCTGTGAAGGAAATCCAAAATGCAGGCAGGCAAAAATATAGGGATTGGGAATTCAATGTAATGGTTCTTAGTCATCTCCCAGCATATATTTGTTTTTCTTAGCCAGGTTTTCTAAAGTATTTGTTAAGTTCTAAAAATATAAACAGAGCTATATTGGTAACTTTATATTTCAAGCCTAAAATATAAATTAAAATGCTAAAACATTGTGAATAAAACAAAAATCATAACATCTATGTAGTGTTTTAAACTTTACAAAGTGTTTTCCATTTCCCATTTTTAAAGTATTAGAACATTGCAAAAAGAAGTTTGGTGTACTACAATAGTTGCATTGTTGTATTTTTATTACAAACTAGGAAGACAGGCCTCTAAAGTTGTAATGCTTATAGAACCCAGAAGGTTTTAATCTACAACTGCTTTGTCCTGTCACTAAATTGCTATGTGTTCTTGAGAAAAATAATTTCACTTTTTAAAGTCATCCTTTCTTTTTTTTAATTAGATGGCTTTTTTTTTTAAATGTGAATTATCTGAGTGTGGGATTCACTATATTAGAACTTGGCTTTAGCCTTACTGCAGCTCAGAATATCCAAATTCAAACTATCCATCAGATTCAGTTTTATCCAGTACCGGGCAGATTTCTTGAATTTGGAAGTTCTAAGGTACAGTAAACCTAAAGTCAAAAATCAATATGGCAGATTCTAGGAAGACCATATCAACTACTAGGCTGTAGAAGGAGGGGCAAAATGACCCAGATTGAAAAAAAAATAAGACTTGTTAAAATCTCTGTATGAATCAGCATTAGGATCAGGATTGTGAGCAACTTCTGCATTTCTATTCCCAGTGAAACACAATCTTAAAAAAAAAAAAAAGAAATACTAATCATCACTACAATTAATTAATAAGCTCATTCAATAACTACTAATTAAACTTGGCAGCTATTAATAATTATTTTAATTAAAATTTCAATGTATTCTTTCAATGTTTTTTTAAATATTTAATATAGGTTTGCTTTTATTTTACATTATTTTGTAAAGGTCTTTCTGTATTTCTTTATATTTCTTTTACAATTCAGGATGAATTGTAACCTCATTCAACTGTTATTAGAATAGAATGGAGATTTCTTCGTTTGGGGGAATTCTTTCTGTCAGGGCAGGTTGGCACCAGTTCTGCAATACAGAATTTAAAGGGTTGTTTATCTGTGGATACTAAAAGTTATTTCACTGGGATTATTTAGCCAGTGTGTTTAAGGTACAGAACTAACACTTAGGTTTGCCTGACTTTGGGGCCAGCTCTCTATCCATCATACCAGGTGATTACATTAATGCATCAAAATTTATTTAGCCATTTCCCTAATTTTAGAAATTTAAGTTCCTTCTAATTTTTCATAATTAAAAATGATGCTGCTATAAAAATCTTTGAACAGATAGATTATGCAGTCTATCTGTTTATTACAAATATTTATTGTAAAATAAATTTAAATCATGTAATTTAAATTTACACTTTAAATTATACTTTATTACATTTCCATAGTATTTTTCAACAATGGAATTATTAATTAAAGAGATGATTTTTCCTATTTTTTCTAATTTCTAATTTCACTGCCAGATTGTTCTCCAAAATAACTCTATGGGTTTGCAATTCCACCAACAATGAATGAGTTTTATCTTTTTTTTTTTTTTTTGCAATGATTGTCATTTTTGCCAATTTGATATTTCTAAAGTAGTAATTACAAGTTACTTTAGTTTGTGTCTCCTTGATTATTAAGAAGATTAAACATTTTTGCAATTAATAATTCATGAGTTTTTTCACCTTTTGAAAATTACCTATAAAGTAGCTCAAGGATATGAATAAATAGTTCTCAAAAGCACAATTGCAAACTCTTAATAATCCTAGAAAATAATGCTCAAAATTGCTAATAATAAAGGACATGCACATTTCCTGAGGTTTCTCCCTTTGGATCCACAAATTGACAAAGATGACAAAAGTGGGAATAATTACTGTTAGAATTATATCATCAAGTAAAGCACTATAAATGAATTGCTGGTATAGTTGGTGTAGTTGGGATGATTCAGGAAAGCAATTTGGAATTATAGAGATAAAGTAGACAAAATGGAAATTTTTTTTGACTTAGAGATTCCCATGTTAGATATAACATGAAGAAAACATTGACAAAAAAGAAAAGCACTATATACAAAAAATGTTTATATCAGCACTTTTAATGATAATAAAGAACTGCAAATAAAGTAGATGCCCATTGATTATGGAATAATTAACAGATGCATGGTACATTAGTATAATAGAGTATTACTGTGCTTTAAAAAGAGACAAATATGATGAATACAGAGAAACATGGGAAGACTTCCATGAATTGATGAAAAGGAAGTAATCAGAGTTATGGAAACAATTTAAACAATGACAATATCAATATAATTGAAAAGGAAAACAACTATAAACAACTGAAGATGAATGTCAAAATTGTTAATTGTAAAGCAATTTGTAAGAAAACATTCTTCTTAGAAACAAGGGATGGGAATTCTCAGAATTTGAATATTATATATAATAGATTTTTTTCACTTATTAGATTTTGATGGGCTTTTTGCATTTTCCTTTTTTCTTTTTTTTAATCTATCTTTTATAAAAGGTAGCTTTCTAACAAAGGGAGCAGGAAAGAGAAAAGGGAAATCTAAGCAATGTGAAAACAAATGATAATAAATAAAAAAATGATAATAATAAATAAAAACAATAAAAAACAAATGATAATAAATAAAAATCCATATATTGAAAAATTATCTATTCATATACTTTGTTCTTCTTATCCTTATGGAATGGAATGTCTTTCTTTTTAAAATGATTGGATAGGACTATATAATCACCAACTTCCACTCCAATTTTAATAACCTATGGTCAATTTAGTAAAATTGGCCATAAAAACCAATCAAATCTATTACATAGCATCATCTGGTGAAAAAAAATATGGGATGTAGATTAAAATTTTCTTTTTCTGAGGGTAGTGATAGGAGAAGAAACATCATATAGATATATCCCCACTGATGAATAACATTTTATCATTTGACTAATTTTATCAATCATAGTTTCAGAAATTTGCACTCATTAAGAAGAAACAGTGATACTCTTCCTCTTTTTAATATTTTCCATTTTTAAATTTAGGTACAGTTTATTTGGCATATTCTTCTTTATGTTTACTATAGGGGGAATCCAAACCAAACTCCCTATTGATTGTGATGACCTTCAAATGCACCTGTCCTTAAATGACATTATATGAAGCAAGCTTTGGGATAACACGAAGGCTCTTCAATTAAATCTATGATTTAAAAGAAGTTGATTTAACCACCCACACAGGATAAATAAATTTAATGAAAAATGTATATTGCTCAGATTACAATATGCGGCTTAATGAGTATCCCCTTGACATACTCTATCAGATGAGCTCTGCAGCTGAGACCAGAATTGAATAAGAGGAGATGCACTGGATCTCCTTTGGGAAGCTGTACTAAACTTTCTATGATCCCAAGCTGCCCACTGCTACTAAACCCATTTTTAAATCTCTAATATCTTCCTAGGGATTCTATATGACTTGAACATCACAATCACAGAAAAATCAAACTTTAAATGGCACAATGGGCAATGAAAAAATGCATGATGAGTATGTACATAGATATCAATACATTATTGATAATGAAATATATCCAAATAAATGTTTAAAAGATATCAAAGGTATATATGACTGAAAACAGAGCATGATCATGGGACTATAATGAAAGATCCTAACCAAGTGCTTTTCTGATACCTTTTAAAAAAAATTAGAGACTTTCAACATATTTGAGATTTGTCTCATTTCTACTTCCTAGCTTCCCTGTCTTGTTCCAATGTTCAAATCATATCTTCTTTAAAAGATATTTCCTAATCCTGTCCCTTCCCTTAGACTATCTCCCATTTATACTTTTTATATCTTGTATCTACTTAGTTGCTTATACATTGTCTCACTGTTTGGCTATTTACCATATTTTTGCCTTTTTTCCCCCTCTCTTTAGATCTTCATACATTTGATTCTTTGTGACCTTATTTGGGTTTTTCTTGGCAAAGATACTGAAGTCACTTTCCATTTCTTTCTCAAGCTCACTTTATAGATGAGGAAACTGAGGCAAAAAAAGATAAGTGACTTGTCCATGGTCACACAGTTAAAGAAGTATCTGAGACAGAGTTTAAACCCCAGAAGATGAGTTTTCCTGATTTCAAGTCAAGCACTCTATCCCATATGCCACTTCTAAAGAGCAGAGATTGTAGGAGGTTTTCCTTTCTTTGTATTTCCAAGACTTAGTGCAGTAGCTAACACATTATAATTATTTGTTAATTGACTGTTGACTCATTGATAATCCCCCCAAAAAGAAACCCCAAGATTTTTTGCAAAGGCCTCTGTTCATTCATTTAAAAACTAAAGAATTCTATGTAACCATTTCTTTTTGTACTTTAATGTTTCAGATAATATGTGATCTCATAAATATGGGAACTCTCTGTGGTAGATTGACAAACTACTTGTCCTCAGCTATGTCTATGTTGACTTCCAAAATGCCTTATTTTTAAAAGCATCACAAACTTTTTCTGGTTTCAAGATGCTACAAGGTTGCTTACTGGATTATTAATGAGGTAAATATAGAGAATTCCAGACCACTTGGACAATTCAAGGTATAACTTTAAGAATTTAAGATACATTTATCAATCCGCACTCATATTTCCATAACAACATCATTAGATGGTGAAATTCTCTACTCAAAGTCAATTCAATCTGGCCCCTCACATATATTTTTAAAGTATCATGTATTAGAGATAGACATGTTCTTTATTTTTTTCACTAGTAAAAATATGAAATACAAAAGATTTCAAAATAAGTTTTAAGCATCCCCTACAACCCTAAGGAATTACGAACAATTATTTGGAATTGCACCCAATTACCAGATTACATACTTTTACTGTAGAATAGCTCTCTTCCCCAGAGGCATTCACTGAAATTACAGGATACAAGTAGCAAAAAAACTGTATGCTCAGCTTTATACCATTTATAAGTGGATTAAAATCTAATTTGTTTTTTTTCTTTTATAATCTTATTTTTTTTCCAGAAGTCTATTTTTACATGCAATTAAATAGAAGCTATTCTGTCTGACCATTGGAGACCAAATGATAATGAAGTAATCTATTATGGTATACTGGAAAACTGGGGGACACAAATATACATACCACATACCAATTTAACATTGCTTTGAAAGCTACTATAATTTCCTATCAGCTACATTCTCAGAGAATGTAATTGCTGCAAAAAAAAAAATTAGGTTTCTCTGGCTCTGGTCTCTGGTGACAAACACACAAAGAATTAATTCATTGTTTTATCAGACCCTTTCAAAATGAAGTTTTCATAGTATTTTCATGAAGGTTACAGAAAACCTCCTCCCAGCTCAGGCATTTGCTCTATTTTAAAAAGCAAACACATAAAGGACATTTTTCAAAAGGGAAAAGATTGGATAGGCTGAAATAAACAAGCTAAGTCCTTTTTTAGGACATAAGAAATAATTGTACATTGAATTATATAAGCAATAATGTCGGTACTCGAGCAAAGACATCCGTTTATCAATCTCACCAAGTAATTCCCTGTTCTTTGAATGGCAGAATGAGAACAGCTTCAATGGATTTATGAAGTGATGGGTTTTTGTGGGTTGTGTTTTGTTTTTTGAATTTTTTATTTTTTTCTTCTGAATGATTGAAATAAAGAGCCTGTAAATATGTTAGTTCTTTCTCCAAATACTAATTGGTTTTTATTGGAAATTAGTGCTTGCATCTTTGCTTGCTCATAGTTTTTCCAGTAGAATGCAGTTTCCTTAAAGGGAAGAAAGGAAGAAAACATGCATTTATTGAGCACCCATCTATGCTTGCTCTTTACAGCTACCCTGGGAATGGGTGCTATTTTTAATCCTCATTTTATGATTGAAGAAGCTGAGTAGATAGAAATTAAATGACTTACTTTAATACAGCTAGTGAATATTGTTGAATTGAATTAAATCACTGAATTCATCTGATGTAAAATAAGCAATATCTGACTTTGGACAGCTCAAGGTAAATCATACCAACCATCTGCTTAGGCTAAGTTGTAGTAGAAAGAGTATTAAACTGGAAAATAGGAATCTAATCTTGACTGTCAGCAATCAGTTTTATGACTTCTCTGTGAATTCTTAGACTATTCACCTATAAAGTGGCAGCCTCCATGACCTCTAGTGTCTTTATAAAATTAACACTTAACCATGAGTATCAAAGTTGAACTCAAAAGTAAAAGATAGACTCTGAATCTATCAATAAAAATTGTGACTGGAGCCATGAATTGTAATTCTGTTGTGGACCAGTCAATCTTATTCTGATTCTTTACTGTAAATCACATACCTGACCCTAAACAGCTTCCATATTTGGTCACTACAAGGAGAATGAGCAGGTGAACATTGGATAGTGCTTCCTTCGTGTACTTTGGATTAAGGTGAGTTACCACAACACTGAGGTATTTGGGGACATATTAGTATTCAGATGCAAATTTTTTCCATATCCACCTCTCACCCCATTCATTTAAGTTACTTTTTCAGCGATGAAAATGGAGCCATAACTGGGAATTCAGACACTTGAGGAAAATTCCAAGGTCAGAAGCTAAAAATACCCTTAGAATATGTGTTTTCTCAAAGGCAGACATACCATTAGGCATTTAAGTCTTTGTTTTAAATTTGTTTTCTCATGTACTTTCTCAGGGTTTCTAAATTTAAAGGTTTATATGAGTTATCCAAAATTCCTCTTTAATTACCATTATTCTCCTGGCTCACTAAGCTGCATTCTCTTTAGCCTCTACTACCTACTTCACTGAGAAAGAGACTTTGTTAATCTTAAAAGTTTTATATGTGTTCATTATAATTATTAATAATTAAGATTAGTTCCCCACCTATCATTTTTACTTTTGCATAATTTTGTTGATAGTATTTCCTTTTAAATTATAGTCATTTCGGAAAATATTCTGGGAAAATTGCAGAATAAGTCAGAAAACTTTCAGGTCTGCAAATTACCTTCACAGAAAAAGACATAACATTGCCTCAAAGGAAATATAGAGCAACAGAAATAAACAAAAGTCAGGCTAAAACAGTTACTCTCCTAAGACAACCTAAGAAGACCCCAGGAAAGACTTGACCTCTTGGGGCATAGGTTCTGCCTGAATGAAATACAAACACTTCCAGGCAACTCTGCAGAATCAACAAAAAAGCCCTAGAGGTAGCTGGGTCATGTAGGAAGCTTCCGCCTTCATCTCAAGGACAGTGTGTGTGTGTGGGGGGGGGGGGGGCTGACAGAAGAAAAGGAGAAGCCTGAAGGACTTCTCACTGCCAAGGGATGCCAAGGACAGCTGTACTGACCAGATAAATCCTGGGCTGGGTTGTTACTACAGGGAGGATGGACTTATCACACACTGGTGAATGCAGTAGCAGAGAGGCAGGGACCCTGCTGACTGTGGGCACTTGAAGTGAGCAGAGATCCTGTTTCATTAAAGACAGGACAGAGGGACTGCAGGAAGTAAGATCATGGGTAGAACAGTATGACTAGGCACTCTAGCCATGACTTAAGAGTGGTGAGAAAAGCTGGATGTTTAGCCCTAGAACAAACCTCAGAATATAACAGCAAGAAGGACTTGAGGCTTAGAGCATTATTCCCCATACCACTGGCCCAGAACATGATCATATTAATAGCTGCTAAAAATTTAAATAAATAAAATAAAATAAAAATAAAAATGAGTGATCAAAAGAGAAAGAACCAATTTGAAATAGAAAAGCAAAAAATTTAAGGAAGAAAATAATTCCCTGAATTGGGCAAAGGAAAACTAATGATATCCTTACACACAAAGAAATTATAAAACAAAATCAAAAGAAAGAAAAAATAAAAGAGAATGTGAAACATCTCATCAGAAAAACAACTAATCCAGAGAGCAGATAGAGGAGAAATGATATAAGACTAGTAAAATTATGATTAAAAAAAAGCTTTGATATGATATTACAAAAAATTATCAAGGAAAATTGCTCTGAAGTTCTACAAGAAAAAGCAGAAATAGAAATAGAAAAAAAAAAGAAAAAACGAAGAAAATTCCCCTAAAAGAGAACCCATGTAGAAAGCTCCCAGATAAAGGAGAAAATATTGTAAACAACAAGAAAAAAAAATAAATATCATGGAGCTACAATAAGGATTACAAAAGACCAAGCAGCTACTATGTTGAAGGACCATAGGTCTTGGAATACTATATTACTAAGATTATAATAAAAGGTAAACTTAGCCAACACAATTAAGTAAAATCCTGAATTTAAAAAATGGATATTTAGCAAACTGAAAGAATTTCAGATATTTCTGACAAAAATAGCAGACTTTAAGGGAAATTTTAACATATAGCATCAAGGAAAAAATATAAATATTAAAGACCAAATTATAAGGGGACTCAATAAGGTTAAAGCATTTATTTTATATATGAAAATATTATCAGTTCTTTTATGATTATCATTTTTATTTGGGTAGTTTGAAAGAAAGATTTAAGCTGAGAATGAGTGGATGATTCTAAAAAAAATCAAACAAAACCTGATGCAGAAGAAGTTAGTAGGAAGAATGGCAAAATGCTGAAATGCTACTCTCAACTGGAATGGGTTAAAGAGGGAACAAAAACATATATATATATATATATATATATATATATATATATATATATATATGAATGCATGTACATATGTATATATTGTGTGTACATATATATGTATGTATATATATATATATTATATATATATATATATATGTCTTCTAAATTCAGAAGGAAATAAGACAGCAAGGAAATAGAAGTGGGGGAGAGGAAATAGGAGGAATTCTTGAAAGGATGGATAGGTTAAGGAATAGGAAGGCAAGGTAGAAGTAAAGTAGAGGAGTGAGGAGGGATGGAAATAATGTAAGAAGAATAGTGAGGGGAAATAAGAATCAAGAAAATGGACAACAAGTAATTATAGCTTAGAATGTAAATGGAATTAATTCACCCATAAAATGGAAATAAATAATAGATTACAATTTTTAAATTCAATAATATGTTGCCCTCAGGGAATATTATAAAAGTCAAAGATACACACCAACATAAAATCAGGAGTAGAATTTATTATGTAAAAAAAAAGAGCAGGAGTAGTAATCATGATCTCATCAAAATTAAAGCTAAAATAGATTTAATCAAGAGAAAAATATGGAAACTATTACTATATGTTAGCCATATTAGTCAATATTATTTTAGACTATTTAAGATAACTAGACAGTACAAAGTTGGAATATTGTTGTAGTACAAGAAATGATGAGCCAGTAGACTGAGAAAAATATGGAAAAACTTGGATTTAGGAAAGAAGATATTATCCAACTTCAGAGAAACAAAGGACAACTGGAGATAAACAAAGTACAGTGTTACTGCATATGAATAAATATGTATGTAATTATAGATATATGTATGTATAGATATGTGAATGTGTATATATCTGCACTTAATTGTAGCCTTCAAGGTGAAGAGGGGAGGAAAGGAGCAAAATAAAGTAAAATGAGCACAGAAGAGAACAAAAAATAAACTGCTTTAAACAAAATGTGTAGTTTTTATTATGTAAATTTTCTTAAAATGATAATTTATTACTTTATATTTTGAATCCTTTCCTATGTTCTGCTGTGCACATGGCAATTTTTTCTTTTTCTTATTTAACATTTAAGTTTAAAATACAGTTTTAGCCCCCCCAAAATTATATCCTTTCCTAAGATAGCCTATGTGAAATACATCTTTATTAGAAAAAATAATAATCAAAATCAATAACATGGTGACTTGTATTTGATAATCTTTTTGACATGACATCTGTTCTCATCTCTTTCTTAAAGGATAAAAGTATATTTAATCATCTATTCTCTGAGGTTAAATTGATTGAAATTTAATCAATTTAATTAATCAGAATTTGTTTTAATTTGACTATTACTGTTCCATACCCAATATGAATAACCTAAATAATAAGTTACTAGCTTATAGGAATGACAGATTTCTGACCAGGGATGAAGGATACCAAATAAAGACATGTAAGACAGTATTTTACTGGATATAGTAAGTCTTGCCAAATCATGAAAAATTATCTATGAATTTCCTACAAGCTAAATATTGAAAATAGCTTCAATGTAGAAAGAATGGCAAGTCTCCCAGATCACCAGCATCGGGAAACACTCTGATACTGTTTTATACTGTCCTGGTCCCTATTACCATTTCTATGAATGCTAGAACTCATGTCTATCACAGTCATTCTTTCCTGGTTCATTTACATTCTTTAATATGGACCATATAAAATTCCCTTTCCACAATGTTCTTAGAAAATGTCTGATCTTGGAGGAACTTTGGAAATTGTCTATGCCAGCCCCTTGTTTGAAAAATAAGAAAACAGGATGCCAGAGGAAAGTGTTTTTCCCAGATTCATACAGCTGCTAGTTTATGGTAGACTGGAACATGTGTCCTGCTTTAACCACAACATTGCATCTTTATCTCTTGTTAGCACACAAACTGTATTCACATGCTCTCAGACAGTGTGTTGTTATTGTTTGCAAATGGGGCATAGAGCAAACATTTGTTTTATGTGAACAATCATTAAAGATCAACAAACAATACTGTCTAATCCTGTGGCGGTCTATTTTAAAAGGGTTTGATATTTTATCCATCTCATTAAAACAGCTTTCTATTAGTTCAGGAAAAACTACTCACAAGGCATGTCCTATACATTTGTGGAACTGGACTCAATGACCTCTAAAGTCCCCTCACCATGAATAATTTGAGATTCCATATTGAAATATTTACATAAGACTGGCTGTATTTGTTTCATACACAAGACAGTACATTGTCAGATGCTTAGATGAGAAGCCTGAGAGACAGTCATGGAGTAGCATGTTAGTTTTGGAATTAGAGGGCATGGGTCTGAATCTGGCTCCGCCACTTAGTACTTCTGTGGTCATAGACCACATAGGACCATAGGTAGGTCCCATGACCTCCTTAGGATTCCGTTTTCTCATCTGTAACATGAGAAGGTCAATCTAACTGACCTCAGTTGCACTTCTTATTTCCTTGTCAACAAACTGGATATCCAGTATAACACCGTCCTTTCAGAATGTTTCCTTTGTCCTCTAAGGTACACGAGCCACAATTGTCTTCCTGGTACTCTTTTTTTGAGCCCTGCAAGATGAGGTGACCAGGCATCCCATGAAATTACGTTTCTTTATGCCTTTGGACTCCTGATGAAACCAGCTCTGCCAACTCTTTTGTCCTCCAGCTCTCCCAGAAAGTCTATGAGCCATCCCTCCATTTAGCTGCAAACTTCCTTTGTCTTCAGTTTCATTTATCCCATGAAAAAATGAAAATGGTTTCAAAGGAAGAACCATGCAACAGTTACTGAGCATATCTAAAACGTGTATTACACACATTTAAAAGGAAAACACAGGGGCTTTTAGGAATGAGCATTTTTAGAAGTTGTTTTTACCTTTTGTTTGCTATCGTGGGCCATATCTGGGTGCCTCCTATTAAAAATACTCTTGTTTGTCAAAAATACCACTTTTCAAAAATTCTTATTAAGAAGCTGGAATTCCAAATCCTATTCCATATAATTTTAATGCCAGAGGCAGAACATCAGACCTTATAGCCAAAGGTTATATTAAATTTATCTCTTATTGCTAAAATGGGTGGTGGTAAGTTATTAAATCATTAATCAGTAAATAAATAGCTAATAAATCAGATTTCTAAATTCAAGTTAAAAGCAACTGGCAATCTTTTAAAACCACCCGGTTCCATTGATTTTCCCCCAGTTTCTCTAATTTTGCATTATTATTTTTAAAAAGGAAACAACTCAAACTTTTTATTTGTTACCCTTTTGTCATTTTAGTTTCATTTTTAGGTTATACATATATATTATTTTTTACGTATTTCCAAATGAGTCATGTTGGGAGAGAAAAATCAGAAAGGGAAAAAGCACAAGAAAGAAAAATAAAGGTGGAAATGGTATGCTGTGATCCACATTCAGTTTCCATAGTTCTCTCTCTGGATTTAGATGGCATTTTCCATCCAAAGTTTACTGGAATTGCCTTGGATCACTGAATTGCTGAGAAGAGCTAAGTCTACTACTATAGTTTACTCTTTCCCTTTGTAAAGAAAATAAAAAGCTATGTTCACCTTAATGCTTTAATGAGGAAATTAAATTTAATAAATGTAATAAAAACTGTTCCCATGTAACTAGAAATCACTAAATTTGCTCATATAGCTTTTTTTAAAAGTTGCCAATTCTCTTTTCCCTATTTAGTAATGATTATTTCCATTAGCTATATGAACTAGATCTATACAACTATGGAAAACCTCAAGGGACCGCGAGTTTTGGTTGGCTGGCTTCACTATATAAGAGTTAAATGGTGTCATAAGTGGTAAAGACCCCAATACCGAGAGAATTAACCAGCTGTAGCAGATTGCCCCCACAGACTCATCCAGTTATAAGGAGCAGACATATATAGACTGAAAGTGACAGTAAAATGGGAGATTTTAGTAAGGATAAATTTCCTGAAAACCCAAGATGATAAAGAATAAACTGAGGTTGGAACCAAAAAAGTGTGAATCAAGTTTTACCCACTTATATTTTATATGATTTATTGCCAGTACTGAAGGATTTTTTTCTACATGTAACATAGCAAAGTATATTAGCTAATCTACCAAAGATGGTTTCTTCTTCAGAGCCATTGTCACCTTTCTATTGCATTTAAGACTAAACACCAAATCCTTGGAACACTCAAAATTTTATCCAGTCCAGCATTCCATTGTAGATGCTGTCATAAAAATAATAGTAATAATAGGCATGAATTATATTGGATAAATCAATATCCCTATTATAACTCAAATTAGGTAGTTCAATTATTAGTAGTTTTAAAAATTCAACATGTATAGAGAATTTCTATATAACTCAGAAAGTTTGGATTCTCCCCCATCTATTTCCAGTCATAACTAGAATGGAGTGACTGGTATTTTGTCCTAGCTGCCAACATTAAGAGGGTGTTTCTTTCAGTAGATAGAAACAATTGAACTTAGCCCTTATTTTGACTTTCCACTTTTAAAAGTGCTGTTATGATCCTAAGTATGCCACATTTACCATACCTGGCTGAATATGTATACTGACTGTTGTTTAAGCCCTCAACCTGGTTTTTATAAGACTTTATTGATTTCTTTTAGACTTCGGGCCAGTGGGCTGAATTGTTTTTCCATGACTACATCCAGTAAAGTGCAAAATTGAAATTTCTTTGTTTTCTGTACAATAGGGATTATATCTATTATACTTACCTTACAAGACTGATGTAAGATCCCATGGGATAGCACCTCTGAAATACTTGGCAAACGTAAGGTAAGGGAAACGGAAAGAGGATTCACTCTGCGTGTCAGAGGACCTAGGTTTGACACTTATCCCTGACTCTTACTGCTTATAGGTCATGGGCAAGTTAAGCTCCCTAGGCCACAGTTTTCTCATCTGTAAAATTAAAAAGGTTAGATTCAGTGACCTCTGGGATCCCTTAAATCTATAGATCTACAATCCTATGAAATGGTCATTTCATTACCATCACCTGGCCTGGAAAAAGTTTAATTATTTGTATCTGTTCTGTTTAATCCTGAATTAAACACACACACACACATGCACATCATGAACATAAGAACAGACTAAATGCACAGGAGACTTAATAATTCACCTATGCAGATATGTCCTAGTCTTCTTTCTTTGAATTTAAAAAACAATGAAAAAGCAGTCAGGTAAGATGAGAGAAGGGAGCAACATTCAGATGCCTTAGAAAGGAAGTTTCTTCAACACCACCATTTTGGTGAGTTAGACATTCACATGGACATCTCTTCTCAGAGGAAGGGAATGAAAGGTTGAGAGGATTAAGAGGAAGTGTGAAGAGCTTATCAGTGTACTAATGAACCACTTGGCAGGTTGTGAATCTAACTGTGAAGCTGTGGATAATTTGATTTTTTCCTTTTTAACATTAAAGTGCTCTTTATTCCATTGGTTCTAACAGTTTTAAATGATTACTATATATACACATAGAGATACAGATAGATTTCACATATATATAATATATTGCAATGTGACATAAAATAATATAACATTATAACTTATGTATACACAGGCAGATTGATTTGTTGCTCCATATCTGTGTGTATATGTGTATGTACATATATATGTATATCATATATATACTTTTAATCAAACATAATTTTGGTGCCGGTGGAAGGTTAAGCTAAGCTTTCTAGTTCTGTTCTTAGAAATATCAAATAATTGGATCCATTGTTTAAATGGATCACAGTGCAAAAGGACAAAAAATCCAGAAGGAGAAATTCAGGGAGAGCTCATGAAATAGCATCAGTAAAACAGCACATGATTTCTTTTCTCTGCTACCTCCAAGGTATTTTTTTAAATTGCACTGGAAACTGCAGAAGTCTGGGCTACAAATGATCTCTGAATTTTAAGTTGCATGTTTTATTTCAGACTTGCAAAATCTGCCTCCTGTAAACCCTGGGATAATTTTTCCAGGAAGAACTGTGGAAATAAAGAGACCCACTCTGTCTCCCTTCCTCCCTCCCTACTGAGATGTAGTGAGCCCAGAGTTGGTATGGCTCATTGGAAGTCTGTCCAAGGATTCTATAGCATGGGCTGGAAATGTGGGAGGTAGAAAAGAGAGAAGAGACATAAGCGAACCCACGATGTGAGAAGTTAGCTTATAGCTCTAGTACCCCCCTCAGTGTAATGTAATGGAAAGAGTGTTGGGTCCAGAGCCAGGAGAGTGAGTTTGAATTCTGGCTCTGACACTTATAAACCTTAAAGGACTACATTAATAAAAGTTCTTATCAGTGGAGACGTTGCTTCTATTTTTAACTTTTTATATGAGAGACTTAATGACTTATTGTAATTTTCAATTTTTTAGAGATCCTTTAGAATTGCATTATTTGCCAAAATGTGCTAAATGTTTAAGGGATTCTCTTGGAATTATGTTTAAAACATTTCTAAATACAGTTTCAGTGTTCTGGACTTAATGTGCCAGGGTGAATGATGTTTAACCACAGTGTTACAGTGCCACCTAGTATTTCAATGTGGAAATGTCAAATAGTGAGCCAGGATTTAGGCATAAATGTAATAAACTGTATAAAACACACACACACACACACACACACACACACACACACAATCTCCTTATGTTCAGAAATACCAAGTCAATAAAAATAAAAATTTGAGTTCTTATGCCTTCAGTGGCAAAAAAAAAAAGGATTCTGTATTCCATCTATAGAAAGTCTAATCCTCTCTCCATGAACTATTAGATCTTGACCAAGTCATTTAATGTCTGTGGCTCTAAAGTTCATTATAAAATGAAAAACAGGAAAACCCAGAAGAATATTTTCAATTCTATACTACTTGGTGAGATATTTAAGTAAATCATATTTAGAAGCAAAAGAAAGATTCCAGTGATTATGGGAAATATGGTGATATGGAAATAATCTTGGATTTGGAATCAGGAGATCTGGATTTGAATCTCTATTCAACTATTTAATAATTCTGTGACTTTGAACTAGTCACAGTAATCTCTGCACAAGTAATTTCTACAAGATTCATAACTACATGAAAGGACTTTGAACATCATTTAATCATAGAGTCATAGATTGAAAATTGGAGATGCCCAAGGACAGAGCTGGAATTATTTATCAGAAAAATAAAAGGATTAGATTCCAAGATCGCCAGATCAGACTCCAAAGACAAATGAGTTTTCTCTACTCTCTGAGTTGCCTTTTCTCATTCCTCATTCTCTTTGACTTTGACAACATTCTTTACTTACCCCTATTTCTTGAAACCTCTCTTGGTTCCTCCATTATTTTTTCTGTCTTTTAAACTATTGCTCCATGATCTCCAATTCTTCCCTTCACTGTGGGCATCGCCTCAAGGCTCAGTTTGGGGCTCTCCATTGTGTCTCTCTGTATTTACTGGGAGAAATCATATCTTTTTGAAACTATAACTCTTAAATTTTTTTCTAATTTAAATATTACTATGGCCCCATACTCTTATCAGACACCACTTCTGAATCCCAGCTATGTAAAGTATACCTCTGATATATCACCATTACTTCGAAGCTGTTCTCACCTCCACTCTTTCATTCAATTAATCTCAAAAAAGCCCTATAGATTCTTTTTTGAATTTCTCATTCCGAGTTTTCTTTATATCTTTGCCCCCTCTCCTCCTGCTACCTCAGTGCAGCATGATCTCTCTTCTTGCTTCGATTATTTAAACAGCGTCCCAAGTAATCTCTCCATCTGCAATCTCCCCCCCATTCAACCTCTAAACTTCAACCAGATTAATCTTATTAGAATATTGATCCCTTCACCCTCTTTTCCTCTTTAAAACCTTCAACAGCTTTTATAATATTTAAAACCCTAAAACATAAAGTTCAAATTATTAACCTGTTATTTAAATCCCTGTTCAATCTGGACCAAATCTATATTATCAATCTTATCCTACACTATTTTATGATGTGAACCCCCAGATTCAGATAAACTGGCTTCATCAATGCCCCTTGATTTCTCATGTTCAATCTCTTCTCTTTTTTTTGTTCATGTTGTACAACTAGTTTAAGAATGTTTTTATTCCTTATTTCTACCTCAGCCTCTAATGATAATTCATCCTTTAAACTCCAACTATTTCATGAAGTCTTCTCCAACTGTTAATAGGCAATTTATGTTGATATCTATTTATATGTTGTATTTATTGGTATTGGTGTTTAGAGGTTTCTTAGGGAGACGGAGAGAGGAAGAAACAGAGAGGCAGAGAGATGAGACCAAGTGAGAGAGACAGAGACAGAGACAGACAGTGACAGAGAGAGAAGAACAAAGATAAAGACAGAGAGACAGAAAGAGATAGAAACAGACAGAGACAAAGTGAGAAAAACAAAATGAGAGTAAAAAGGAGAGAGAGAGAGACAGAGAGACAGAGACAGAGACAGAGACAGAGACAGAGAAACAGAGACAGAGACAGAGAGAATTAAACAGCAGAAAAGGGACAAAAACCCAGGTTTCCTGTCTCAAAATCCAATACTTTTTATGCCATGCTATATTTGCTGTTCACTGTACTCTTTTATTTGTTAATATTAATCCCTATATTGTGTCTTACACTCTATATACTAGGTATAAAGTATCTAAGTTTTCAGTCTTGAGCACATATACATTAATATGTATGTATATGTTTATTTGTGTGCTTATGTATACATACATATGTGTCTTTATATGCACCTATATGCACATATATATATATAATATATATTTGATATAGGGAGTGGGGGTAAGAGGTGGGAGAGTACAAGTGAATGAAGAAAATTCACATAGATAGATAGACAGATAAATAGAAGATAGAAATTATGTGCTTTCTCTAAGAAAGTATTTTAAGGCAGGAACTTTATATCTTTCTTTTGCATCCTTCACAGTACCACTGAATGAATATATATATATATAATGCATTGGGTAAAATTCTAAAACACAGGGGACTTCTTGCAGATTGTCCTCAGCGTATAAATCCAAGAATAACCTTGGAATAACCTGAACTGCCTGGAAAACTCTTTAGCAATATTCTAGCTACCCAGATATTCCTGTAATTATTGGACTCCTTAATGTTATCATTTAGTCTTGTCTTATTTAATTTTTAAAAGCTAATCACCTAAGTTCCAAGTTGAAGGCTGCACGTGCATGTTTTAATAGTCTCATCTATCCTTATTGATATTGCTAAAAATATCTTCCCACGAGGAATTGAGAAGCTAAGGCAGTGTATAGGGATTCCAGCTTCCCTTCAACCTGGACTAGAGAAATGATCGCTGGATTACCGTTGGAAGCTCCCCTGAGATGGATTAGATAGAATTTCCAACTTTGCTCCATATATGTTAAGAAATCATTGGGCTCTTAAAATTGGCAGATTTGAAAATCAGATGATTTTTGACCCAGTGAGAAAAAGAATTCTCTGTTTGGAGAACCATGTCTTTAGCATCTAATCAGGTGATGATGGGAAATCTTTTTTTTTTCTCCATATATCTCTCTTTCCCATACCTACCGCTGACTGATGCTTGTTACTCACCTCACACCGACGCCAAGAAGACTGATTAATCAATCCATCGATCTTGATAAAGTGCCTTGAAATGCCCTGAAGAATTACACAAAGTACTAGTTTGTTCCACAGACATAGTACAAGGCTGGAAAAAGAGTTCCCTGCCTCCGATTAAACACTCTCACCGTACCAATTATCTGACTTGATTATGGTGTTCTGTCTTCTTCCCTGTCTTCAAGGTGGCATTTAGCATAAAATATTCACATGCTTGCTTGATACTAAGTACTTTTATGTAAGGCTATGAGATACCTTTATGAAGAGAAACTTGGCACGGGAGAGTTCATGTAAAGGAGTTGCTAAAAATGAGACACATGACAATGAGAAGGTGTTTTTTTCCCCTTGATACATCCACCTGGTAGAGAGTTTTAGAGCTAGAAAGAGTCTTAGATAAAACATTATCCAATCTCCTGATTTAACAAATGAAAAAACTGAGGTCCATCCAGATGAATGACAAAGACAAAAACTAGTAAAAGGAAGAGAAAGGCTTGAACCAGGTTTTCTTACTACTTACAAGACAAGATTCTTGTTACTACACTTTATTGATATGCTTACAGCACAGTAAGGGGAAATTGTGTCCCATAGGAATGATTTATAATGATGTAAAATTCAGATTTCTTTGTGTGCTCAATAATTTAATAGGAAAGAAAGGGGCAAAGGGTTAGGGGAAGTGGCATTTTTTTGTGTGTTTTGTCCCAAGACACAAATGAAATTCAGAAAAGAGGAATTTCAAGACTAGAAAACCTCTGTCTCAGACTTAGAAACTTAAATTCATATTTTGTGGTGGTCTGAAAAAAAAACTAATCATCTAATTACAGTACGTCATAATTATAAACTAGTCAAACTGGTTCTGAGAATTCAGGTTACTTCAAGTCTAGAGTGAGGGTTGGTATTTTCTCACCGGATTATCACTTGCCTATTAAACTGTGTCCCTAAGAGTTAAAAATGAAAAGAAAAAAAAGTTAAATAATAACACCTTATATTTTTTTGCTTACCAGCATATTGTGGCTGGTTTTTTCTTTGGCCTCAAGGAGCAAGAATTATTGTCAGTCCTCTTGGGGCTTCAATAGTCCCCTTCTAAAGAGATGATAATTTCTCTTTCTTCTCTCCCAACCCCCATTTTCTCCAAACATGTACCTCTTATGATTCACTACCTCATACAATGCACTCACCTCTCTGCTTAGATGATGTGCAAATGTTTTATGTATTTATTCAGCTCAGTATATTTTCAATATGTCTTCCTGAATCAGCACTGTCTGTCTTTGAGTGGATGAAGCTAGAAGATGGAGAAGTATCTCTGATTTAATGTCTCTCAACTCTGGGCACAAACATATGGAGTACAGTGGGTAGTAATAATAGTAACGATAACAATAGCATTTATATAAGACTTTATGGTTTGCAAAACACTGTACACATTATATTATTTTATGTGATTTTCATAACTTTGTGAACTATTATCCCCATTTTACAGAGAATAAAATTGAGACAGAGGCTGAGCGATTTACTCACTAGTAAGTATCTGAGGTAGAATCTGAATGCAGGTCTTCTTGATTCAAGGTTTAGTATTCTTCCCCACTATACCACTCTGTTACCCTTTAAATTGTTTGTGTATGAACATATATATATATATGTATATATATATATATGTGTGTGTGTGTGTGTGTGTGTGTATGTATGTGTATAAATATACAAATATATACATACATATATAGTATAATACAAATAATAGAAATATAACCACTGGTAGCAAAAATTCTGGGTAGCAAAAATCAAAATAATCAAATGGTCTTTGATTTCATGGATTTGAGCATTACTTCTAACAGCCTTCCCATCCTCTACAACTTCTCTTATCCCATCATAAGCTCACCACAGGGATTATTTACAGGTACTGTCAGGGTCAACAAGTAACATTTATTATGTATTGTGAGCTATACTCTCTTTCTTTTGACTTCAGGAGGATAAATCAAGCACAAGTGCCATCTATCAGTTATCCCTTGCTTTTTTCATGTAACCAGTCCTTCTCTTTCCTCCTAGGTTCAAAGATCAAGAAGAGGCCTTAGAGACTGTTTAGTCTAACTTTCATTTTTAGGTGAGGAAACTGAGACCCACTAAAGTTAAATGGCTTGTCCAAGGACATTAAGGGATAAAATGATTTGAATCAGATCCTCTGACTCAAATGTCATTACTTTATACCCATATATTTCTTTGATAATATTATTTACACTGATTCACCTTTTCCATCCCTTAATTGTAATATGTTACAATTGGCTTATGGTCTTCTTTGAGCAATTTTTAAATTCAATCTTTCAAAGACTACAATGTTCTTTTACTCTCAGCCATGCAACCACACCAGAAGAATGCCAGTAATAAAAAGACAGGTCTTCAATTCAGGGAAATGGTCAAGGTCAATATAATAATTTGGTATTTCCCAAAGGCAATGCATCTACTCTGGGTCTAATTTACTATGCATTTTCAGTGTCTAAATAAAATATACAGACACAAAATATTTGCAAGATTTATTCATTAGCCATTCGCCTGCATAAAATTTAGGTGATTCTATAGTTTTCCATTTTTGATGCAATCAGCATAATGTCATCCACAAACAGCTCCTGGGTATCTGGGTAATCTCACTACCTACAAGTATTCTTTTCAACTCTGACAGTGCAGTTAGATCTCTCTGATAAAGTGCTAAATATATTGTCTGAAACATATCTGAATTCATTCTCCTCATTTTATGCTCTCTTGATATTACCCAATCAATTAATCAACAAGCATTTCTTAAGCACTTACTACATGCCAGTAACTGTGTTACTCAATGAAAATACAAATATAAAGAAACAATCCCTGATCAGATTGTTGAACAAGGTTATATCTGTTGCATTTTTCTCCAAGAATCTTGTATAATTTTAAGATATACATGGAAGAAACCTTATCAGAGAAGAGTTTTCAAGATACTAACTTGCTCTACTGAATTAGATGTTCATTTATAGTCAATAAACAATAAATGCAAGAGGATTTTCAATTCTCTACATCTTTAGATCAATTGGTAAAGATGAAGTTTACTGTGTAATGTTTCTTTCAAAAGTCTGGCTGTTCCCATCTAATGTTCTGATCATAGATGCCCGTAAGACACTCTCACCTACTCTACTGCAAAGATTGGGAATAAAATGCATGGGTCTGGAGCATTATATCTGGTACCAGATTTTTTAAAATACATTTATTGGATTTGCCTTTATTCACATCTTCTTCTTCTTATAAAGAATCTTTCTTATAAGAAACAACTTGGAGGTACAGGAAAGAAAAATGTGATAAATTTAAGCATTGTCAAAAGCAAAGATATCAATAAAATCTAATTAAATTATTTTTTTAATTTATATAGATTGAAAAGTAAAAATATGGGTTAAAAATTAATGATCTTTCTGGTTACCTTTGTATAATAAAATCAATTTTTTTCATATCTTTGATATCTTCTATTTCTCTCTATATAGAAATTATTTGGTCCAGTTGTTTCCCCATCTTTGCTTCTTTCGATACCATTTCTACATCTTCAATAAGTACATGTGGGATCACATTAAATTCCAGAAGTGGTTCACTATCTTTGATGGTCAAAACATTTCATTATAAAAATCTTTGCAGATCTTTTTCAAATTTCACCTGTTTTATTGTTCTCCTTGTAATGCTTTTTTTCTCTAAGAGCAGAGAAGTAAAGACATGATGTCATAACTAAGTCTGCTAGCATTATTTTAATTTCTTAATCAATCAAATAACCTCCTTTTGTGTAGATAGCTATCTATAACCAATCATGGAATGTCTACACATTTGAAACACAGAGTGTGTTCCAAAATCTATACCTCCAAGGGACTTCTCTAACATATCATCGTGATTCTCTCAGAAGCTCTCTTAAGTCTCTACTTCAGGGAGTCTGGAACATGTCCAGACCCACATTATGAGTGTATGAAATACTTTCTTAGGAAGAAAAGACAGAATTTGGAGTCAAATAACCTAGGATTGAATAAATGTTCTATTCCTTGATCAGTCACTTAGTCTCATTGAATCCCAGTTTCCTCATATATAAAATAAAATGTTGGGCAAAATAATCTCCAAAGTTCTTTCTAGATCTAAATTATCTGAACTTAATAGTAGATCCCAGCAACCAGCAAGATACAAGAACCTAATTTATAACCCTAGAGTATCTTGCAAAGAGGAGCAAATGTTTTTTCTCATTTATATCTACATATTTTTCCCTACAGACACAAAACAATAGTAGATATTTCTTGTGAATGTTCTTCATGTGGTATAGTAAAAAGAGCATTGGAGGTGGAGTCAAAAAACCTGTATTCAAATTCTACCCACTGCACTTGTTACTTGTATGACACCAGGCAATTCAATTAACCTTCCTGGGACTTAGTTTGGTCTTCTATGAAATGGTAAAATCAGCCTAGTTGGCCATTGAGATCTCTTCTAGATCTATGATCCTATTCTCAATATTTGTTTTGACTTTTCATTCAAAAACATTTTTAAACCAATCTCTAGATTTTTAATTTTCAAACTATTCTTGTAACTTAGAATACTGAGATAACTATTGTACAAAAAATTCCTTCAAAATTTTAAGGAGCAGAAGTTTAATGGTCCCTAAGTATAGCCTCATTCCTCTTCTAATAGTAATAATAATTGCTGTCGGGTCTAATCTTATTCTCCCTCTCTAATCGGGGGCCCTCTGCTTTGGACTCATACAAAGTCCAGGTCAGATTCACTCCTAAGGTAGCCTGACCATCTCTATGAGGCGTCAGAGTTTTTTTCCTCAGACACTTTGGCTATTTTTTTACACATCTTGGAATGTGTAAATCTTGGAAAAGATTTTCTTGGAATCTTGGAAAAGAATAATTTTAAGTTTTAGGTTTTGAATTTTGTCTAGAGTCTCCTCAAAAATTTGAGTGGAAATACATGATATGAATCTAATATAGTTCAGGTATTTTTTTCCTTCACACAAAGTAATGACAAAAATAAAATAATAATAAATAGCCATTAAAAGAAGATTTAAAATTTTTATTTCATTTTCTCCCAAGAGCTTGACAATTAAAACTCCCCAGAATAAAAAATGGTTTGTGGAGTTACTCATTGGGTAGTACACATTTCACTTCAACTTTGCACTATACAAACATCCCTTGGTATATATTTTCTGCCAATTCTGGCCAGGACTTTCGTTCACCCAATGAAGAAACTTCTTTATTTTCAAAGTCACAGAGTCACCTCTAAACCATATCAATGTCCTTTTTTGATTGACTAATAAGGAAAAAAAGCAAGAAAGGTTATCAGGGATCCAGGTATACACTTCTCTGGTTAAGTATCCTGTTCTGTCAATTATTAGGGACAATCACCACAGCGAGAAGAATGGGCAGCTAGGTGGCTCACTGGATAGAGCACCAGCCCTGGAATTAGAAGGATCTGAGTTCAAATCCAGCCTCAGACACTTAACACTTATTAGCTATGTGACCCTGGGCAAGTTACTTAATCCTAATTACTTCTCAAAAAAAAGAAAGAAAGAAAGAAAGAAATGATGGAGTGGGGGGAGGAGGGAGCAAAAGAATACTATCTCTGTTCCAACATTCTCATAAGGAATCTAGTCAAAGAACTAATTGTTATTCAAGAGAGTTTATAGAAAGGAACAAGCTAGAAGTTGTTTCTCCTTTTTAGTCAATACTGTATCCCAAACTTCTGCCGTTATCATAGAAAAGGGCAGAACCAAAAAAAATCACTTGGACTTGCTGTCATACCAAAGAGTAAAGTCCTATCAAGTCCTTTCAGTTCCAAGAAATCACATGGCCTGATGTGCCAGAAGCCCCATCATCACCAAAGCTCCTAAGGCAGAAGTCATGATGACCATCCTGAAGCAGGCAGAAAGGCTCTACCTCTTCTCTGTGCATTTTCTCCCATCTTTTACATTCTGATCCAGGACACTGAGAATTAAATACCTGATTCCTTCTAGAATTTTATCCAATTCTGTCATTGAATCCATTCATTTTGCTTAATTACCTATTTATTTTACAATTGGGAGGATGTAAGACAATAAGATTGTGATGTAAGGCCAAAAACATCAATCAAATATCTATTTTTGAAAGTTTTATCAAAGATCATCTCTAAGGTTACATAATATATGTATATTATATTTTATTTTATATTACATATATATGAGAGAGAGAGAGATTAATCAGCTTATTGAAGGTTAATTTCTCATTTGATTCTGATCTGCTCTATGTGAAAGAGTTCCCCCTTCACACCTCCAAGAAATCTATCTCCCCTCACAAACAATTCTTTAATGAAATTGGGTTAGTAGAAGGGAAGAAGAAGACAGGAAGGGCTAGAGAACTGGAAAGTTTTTGAGCTAAGAGAGAATTTGTTGGTGATCAAATCCAATCCTCTCATTTTACTATTGAGAAAACTGCAACCCAGAGAGTTTTACTCATGGTCATGCAGTTAGGCAGTGACAAGGGTAGGAGTCAAATTCATTCCTTCTAATTACAAAACCACTCATCTCTCTATTACATCATCTGACCCACTAATTTGTTCATGAAGGATAAGAGAATTCATTCTGAATTTTTTGCAAAAACACTGGATATGGTGACAAACTTCTTTTTGCTATTTTGGTTTTGTCCAGACCTAGGATTTCATGGGTATAAGGACTCCATGGTATGGACATTCACTCCCCCAATTCAGATTAACAACGGGAATGTAAACTAGAGTTTTACTGAGGTGTCTGAAGTATTAAGAGAATAAATGATTTGCCTTTGGTCACTCAGTTAGTCTTCCCAGTTCCTAGACCAGCCTTCTACCCACTCCCCCAAGGTTGCCTTTGATTTGACTGATTAATGAGGCCAAAATAAGTGGAGTGATTTAACTCAAGGGCATGTCACCCTCTGTGTTCTTTTCTCAATTTTAGCAATTTTGGAATGACTTCATAAGATGAAAATGACCCCAGGCCCTGATGAATCAGACAGGAAACAAAGTGGTTTGTCCCAAATCACATACATTTTAATAGACACTTATAAATTGATTTGCCAGATTTATAAAGATTGATAGATTCATTTTAGCTACAAATACAAGAATGCAGAAAAGACAAATTCAAAGGAAGGCCTTATGGGCCAGGAAATATTATGTCCATTTGGGATAGAAAGTCAAGAGAGGTAAAGTCAAGGTCACTAAATCACTCACTGGAAATGCCAGATCTTCATATTCCTCATTCCCTGCTCTATTCATTAGCTCAAGGGGCACACACTATCTAAGTATTCCTTTTACATTGTTAAGTCACAGAAATGGAATACCTGACTAATTCTTAAATGACAATCTTTAGAACAAGCATACAAAGGAAACTGGAGCTAATGGTATTAAAAAATCACCCCTTACCCTTTAAGGGTTACCCTAAAACCATGAAGGGTAAATGTAGCCAAACTCTGGGGCCCTAATCCATCAATGATGGTAGGAGTTGGAATAAAGATGTTTTGAGTTTAAGTGGACTATGTACAGACTACAGAACAGATGGAACGCCTCTAGAGTGGGATTTGGAGGCAGCCCAAGTCTACTATAGTATTCAAGCTGAGCCTTGAAGGAAATCAAGAAGTTGTAGCAGAGATGAGGAGGAAGAGCATTCTGGGGGGCAAGCAGGGCAAAATCATGGCATCGGGACATGGAGTGCTATTCTCAAGAAATCTCAAGTATAACAAAATTGAAGCTATTTACCATAAGTTCCCTCTTCTTCCCCCTTCCTAATCTCTTCACTCACATTCTATCATTCATTTTCAATCTCTCCCCTTCTACTGGCTCATTCTCAAATATGTCTCCTCCATCTTGGGGAAAATTGTCCTACTTCTTTCTTGCCATATGTGGCTAAACTCCTTGAAAAGGTCCTCCTCAAGTGCCTCACTTTCTCTCCTTTTAATCTGATTTATGATTCCACTGAAACCTCTGTCCAAAGTTACTAATATTCTCTTAGTTGTCACATCCATATTTTCTTTTCTCATTCTTCATTCTCCTTGATTTTTCTGCAGCCCTTGGCTCTCTCTACTTTGATCACTACTTTCTTTTCTCTAGGTTTTGGGAAACCATTCTCTCCTGATTCTCTTCCTATCTTTCTGAGTGCTTCTCGGTCTCTTTTATTGGAGCTTCATCCAGATCATACTAAGAGTGTTTCTCAAGGTTCTGTTCTTGGACTTCTTTTCTTCTCCCTCTATAATACTTCACTTAGTGATCTCATCAGTTCCCATTAATTTAATTGCCATTCCTCTGATTTCCAAATCCATCTATCCTGTCTCAACCTCTGGGCTGATTTTCAATCTCACACTTCTATCCATCTTTTGGACATCTCAAATTGGGAGTCCAGTGTTTATCTTAAATTCAACATGTCTAAAACAAAACTCATTATCTTTCCTCCTAACCATTCCTTGTTACTATAAGGCAACATCATCCTCCCAGACTCTCAGGTTCACAACCAGGAGGCATCTTCATTCCCCACTATCTCTCACCTCCCATCTCCAAGTTGTTGCCAAAAACTAACAATTTTACTTTTGCAACATTTCATAAGTATTTCTCCTTTTCTCCTCTGACATCGCCTCCACTCTAGGGCAGGCCCTCGTCACCTCACACCTGGATTTTTTCTATAGCCTGGTGGTGGGCCTGCCTTGTCCAAGTCTCCCTCATTCCAATCTGAATCAAGATTCAGCCACTAAAGTGATTTTCCAAAAGAGCAAGTCTGACCATGTGATACCCTTCCTTTCCTTGCCCCGCTACACACATTTACACGCTCAATAAATTCCAGGCCTCTGTCATTTTCAGGATCAAATACAAAGGCCTCTTTTAGAATACAAAGCCCTTCACAAACTAGCCTCCCCCCTCCTATTTTTTCTTACATTTTACTCTCTATCACATACCCTTCCATCCAATGTCACTGGCTTCCAGGCTATTCTGTCGGTTCAGCTCTCCGGACATGGAATGTCCTCCTTTCTCACCTCTACCTACTACCTTCCTAGATCCTTTTAAGTCACAACTTAAATCTCTTATCCTATAGGAATCCTTTTCCAACCGCTTTAATTCCAGCCTTTCTTCTCTTAATTATTTCTTATTCATCTTGTATAAAACTTGTTTGTATGTACTTGCTTATATAATGATGCTTCATTAGATTGTGAGCTCCTTGAAGGTAGAAATTGTCTTTTGCCTCTCTGTATTCCCATTGCTTAGCACTGGTATAGAATAGGCCTTTAATAATTGAATGACCATTATGACTAAATCATTAAAAATGTGGGGAGTAGGGAGAAACTTGAGACATGAAGACCACTTAAAAGGCTATTACAATAAACTAGGAAGAGGTGATAAGGGCTCGCAACTTGGGAGATCGGAAATGTGTAGAGGTAAAATCCTCTGCAGTGGAGGAGGGATGGGAGTGGAGGAAAGGAAATTGTTCAGGTGGCATGAAGGTATTGTGTACATTGCTTGGACAACTGGAAAATTAGACAATTAAGGAACAATTCCATAAGCCAGAACTTAATAAATCTGACCCATTGCAATAGCATCCTAATTGGTCTCTTTTCCTCTAGTCTTTCTCCTCTCCAGTCCATGTGCCACACAGCTGCCAGAATTATCTGCCTTACGCCCCTGCTTATGCCATTGCCAAGCTCAAGAAACCCCTGTGATTCCCTGTTACTTAAAGGATAAAGTATAAATTTTTCAGTGACTTCTTTAAAGCTCTTAGTGGTCTCAGTCCAACCTATTTGTTATTATAGTAAGAAGTGCATTCTTCTCACTGTTATGCAGCATCCCTTCAACTCTCCTGTCTTTCCCTTCTTTTTTTTTTACTCACTTTTATTTTATCCATGTTTAAATATGCTGCCCCCACTTCTAAATGTCCCCACTTCTAAATGCATCCTTTCTCCTCCACCACCTTGATTTCACCCTCTCATAAACTTCTGTAGTTTTGTATGTACTACTCATGATAATATGATGTTGAGCAAAATTATATAGGTCTTGTTAATTATATAGGATCATTTGTATACATGTTATAAATATCAAAGGGTGGATAATCCAACTACATACCCAAGGGATTTGGTGATTTTACTATAATATTTGATAATGTGGATTATTTCTTTTTTCCTGCATTCTCCCTCCTTCCTTGGCTTTTCTCTCTTTGGTTTCCTACTACTGGTTTAACCACCTATAAATCTTTGCAAAATCATAATCTGTGCCCTGCTTTCTTTTGGATAAATATGCTCTTTCTCTCATATATATTCTCTCTCATATATATATATATATATATATATATATATATATATATATATATGTGTGTGTGTGTGTGTGTATATACATATATTCTCTCTCATATACACACATACATACATATATACATACATATATGCATATATATACACACATTTTCTATATATAATACATTATGTGTGTATATATGTATATGCATATATATCTATATATACTCTCTTGGTGGTCTTATCAATTCCTATGCATGTGATTCACAAATCTACATATCCAGATGCTCCCTATCCTTAGTCCTAAGTGGCCATTCTACAAATTTCCCAATGACTATTTAGGATGCCAATGTTCATTCCCCCACTCACCCAGGTTTATAGCTTCAAAGTCATCCTCAAGTCTTCTCATATACACACCAAAAAAGGGTTAATTTTACCTTCATGATAGCGCTTGCTTTTATCCCTTCTTTTCATTCATACAGCCCCCATCATAATTCAGACTATTATCATTTTCCATCTACACTATTGCAGTAGCCTTCTAATTGGTGCCCTTTTGTCCAATATCTTCCTCCTCCAGCTCATCCTCCTATCAGCTACCAGAAAAATCTTCCTGATGCACTTATGTCACTCCTTTGCTCAAGAAGCTTCAATGACTCTTAAATACGTTTAATATAAAGTTCCAAAACTCCTGATTCTTTTAGGATAAAATACAAATTATTTAGTCTCCTATTTACAATTCCCTATGGACTGGTTCTAATCTGTTTTTTTGTTCCCTAATGCCAGGTTATGTACTTTCATCTCCTCCAGCCAAATTGGTCCACTTATTATTTCCCATCTCCTACCTCTATGTCTTTTAACAAACTGTCGTCTTTTCCTGGTATATTCTCAACCCTCACCTTGCCTTAGAATCTTTGGCTCGCATCAAAGTTAGGACTCAGGGGTCATTTTCTACATGACACTTTCTCTACACAAAAAAATAATATTGATTTCACATATACTTTATACTTACCTATCTATATATACTGGGTCACCCTAAAAGAAAAATGCCAGTTCCTTGAGGGTCAGACCATGTCCTTTTTTCTGTTTCCCCAATAAGTGTCTTGCACACACAGATATTTTTTAGATTTAATTTAATTTTCTTCCCAATTAAACTATAAGCAGCTTAATGACACCTTATACTCCTTTGCATGTCTCACAGTGTCTTGAATGTGAATAAATAGTCAATGGATGAATGAGCACTGCCAGAATCCCTCCGCCAAATTTCAAATTTTCCCTTTTCACAAATAACAGCTGTTTGCTGTTCCCTCCCCATACCCTAAGGAGAGCTAGCCCTGGACAAAACTTTGATTCCAGACAAGGACTATTTTCCCTTTTACTTCTCCTATGGGGGAATAGTCTTCCTCAAGGTCCCCCTTTCTATCCAAACTTTCTGTAAGAGGAGATCTCTTATGAATATGTTAGTTTTGTTTTTAATTTAGTGATTTTTATTAACAAAAATTATTTATTCTTCCACCATTTTTCTGACTACCCATCGAAAAAGAAAAGAGCAACCCTTGCAACAAATAGACAACATAAATCTCTAAATTGATCATATCAGTTACTTAGTCAATGGGCAGTTATTTTATTTTTATTTTATTTATTAAGCTTTTATTAAGACCTAAATCCCCTATTAAAATTATATGTCAGGGACTGTGCTAAGTGCTGGGGATATTGCTCTGGAGGAATTAACAGTCTAATGAGGAAGACAATATGCTCCCTAATTAATCACACATAAATGAGATCTATATATGGAAAAAGTTGGAGTGATTTCCATGAGTCTGTTGTCTATACCTTAGAGCAGTGGTCCTCAAAGTGTAGTCCAAAGAATTGTTGGGGTCTCTTGAAACCCTTTCAGAGGGTCTACAAATTCAAAATTATTTTTTATTTCTAATATAGTAAATAGCTATAAATATTACCCATGTGAACAAAAACTCTTTGAACAGATCCTCGATAGTTTTTTAACAACATGAAGATACTGAGAACAAAGGTTTGAGAACCACTGCCTTAGAGTGACTGGAAGTTGAAGTGCTCATTTTCTCCAAGATTCCTGAATTTATAACCTCCTTTCCAACTATGACTTTGTGTCTTATAAAGGAATTTTAAGCAATTGGGACCAGGAGAGGCAAAGCTCCAGGAAGGAATGAGGAGAAGTTTAGTGAGAAAAAGGAACAGAGGTCCTAGAAAGGTCCAAATTGTAAGAAAGGGATGATTGAACCCAAAGAATCAGATATAGATAGGATTCATCATACATATGGTCAAAGTATTTTTCCATTACCTTAATGGCCATCTGGGGGTTTAAAAAAATCAAAACTCAAGAGAATTTGAATTCAATTCAAGAACTGAAATTATTTTGCAGATGTTACTTTTGACTACCTAAATCATGTAAAAATAGTCCTCGAACTGTCACATGTCAGAGCTGAGGTTGATATATTTTATTTCATCAGTTTTATAAAATGTGAGTGGTGAGTAGAACCTGGGAATGGAGCCCAAAAGGTTTACCTAGAGCATTTAAAAGAAAATACTTCTGGAACTCCAATGTGCACATTCAAATGGACATGCACTAGCCTCAGAAAATGTTCTTAGGGGCTTTTAGGCATCTGGTTTATCTGGAAACTGGTAACCTGAGAAGAGCATTGTATCTCTTTAAACATGCATGGATAGGACTGCAAACCATGGCTACTCCTTGCTGCTTCCCCCTTTTTAAGAGACAGGTGAAAGACAGCACTGTTATAGGCAGACTAGTACCCTTATTTATGCTGCAGAAAGTGAAAATCTTGGAGCTGGAATTGTCCCTTGCCATCATTCTGGCAGTAAAGTATCATATTCTCCATCTATAGGTACACCTGATCTATAGCTCTGTATATACTTTTATGTGCACTTAAGGCATTTTCATTCATATTATATTTATTCACATCTTACCTGCCCTTACTAGATTATAAATTCTTTGAAAAAGGGAAGGGAATAAATATTTATTAAGCATATACTATGAGTTAAGTATCCTGCTAACTTTACGGATATTTTCATTGATCCTCACAACAACCCTGTGAAGTAGTTGTTGTCATTATGTTCATTTTACAGCTGAGGAAAACTAAGGCAGACAGAAGTTAAGTGCTTTGCCCAGAGTCACAGAGTTAGTCAGTATTTGAGGCCAGATTTAAACTTCTGTTTTTTCTCAGTCAAAGCCCAATAGTCCAGCCACTGTTCCATCTTTGAAAACAGAGTCCTTGTTTTTTATCTTTTTATTCCTCTTCTTCACTCCACTCCACAAGTTGTAGTTCAGGACACTGTATATTGTAAGTGTTAATGAAATGTTTCTTTAATAAATGAAGGAATGAATTAATATGTAAATCAATCAATCAAAAGTTGTCCATGCTTCATAAGGCTCTAGGAAAAGACTATTCTATAAAAATAAAGGACCCAAGAAACAGTTTGGGTTTATAGTAAAGGAAAAAAAATTCAGAACCACTGGCAAACCAGGCAAGAAACAAAGTAGACTTTATTTATTAGTAGATAGAAAACCAGCTCTGAAATCAGAGACCATGGGTTCAAATACCACCTCCCAAGACTGCTCCCTTTTCAGCCTTAAATAAATCACTTAAGTTTCTCAAGCCTCAGTTTCTACATGTGATATAAGGAAGGAAGTACAACAAAATAGCTACTGAGTTGATTAGGTTTGATTGTTGTCCTTCAAGCGTAAAGAGGACCAAAATGACATTTTTGGGTCAAGACATAGTGTGTCTAATTGTGGCTGATCAGACCAATATGATCTTGGAAGGTCCTACCACAATAGTGCTTATGAACATTTGGAATGGAGAGATCTCTAAAAATAAGAGGGTCAGACAAAATCCCCTTGAGTAGGTCCCAAGCATATTCTTTAGCTTCATCAAATCATGGATTCAAGCCTAGTAGTGGCCTTGACCATCATCTAGTCAGTCCCCCTCATTTTATAGGTGAGTAAAGTGAGGTCAAGAAAAATTGAGTTATTTGCCTGAAGTTTAACTAGGAGTGATTAGCAGAGCAAGAATCTGAACTCCAGGTCACAGATTTCAAATCCAGAACTGATGAAAAACCTAGTGGGTCCTGTCACAAAGAGCCTTAGACCCAAGACAGGAGACCAAAGGTTTAACTTTTCTTGTGTCCCTGGTCCCTCGTCTAATGTTGTGAAAACCTCCATCTTCTCCACCAGTAATGGGGACAAAAATACCAAGTCCCTAACTCTCTTAGAAGATGCAGTGAAAAAATGTGATTTTGTGGAGTAGTGATATATATGTTCAAATAAATCTTCTAATCCATCATTTTGTCTGCAGAAAAAAAATCAAAAAGGTTTCTTAATACCACAATACTCTTTTACACATAAAAGTTTGACAATTGGCAAGTTACTAATAACCCTTTTTTATTCTTCTTCCCTCTGTTGCAGTTTTGCTTGGTCAGCTTGTTATATCAAGCTGCTTGGGCTATACCAGACTTTATGAGTACTTTTTTTTCCCTCTCTCCTTTTAATTAACTCTAAAATCTTATTAGCCCAATTATTGGCAATATGTTACAAGGCACCAAGACTGCAGCTGTGTGGTTGTATCTTTATTAAAACAGCAATCCTATGAGTTAAGAAACCTCCAGCATTCCATTATAAACTCTATCAAGGCAAGGGAGATAACTCAGTTTGCAAATTGGTCCCAGTTCAAACTTGGCAAGGGAATGCAAATTAGATTTGAATTAATTTGGCTTTTTTTTACCCTCACTCTTCCCTCAAAACCTGTAATTCTTATTAGCAATTAGCACCAGTTCATTTTACACTGGCATTTAGAGAGGTGAACTAACTCATAAACTAAGAATCCACAGCCTCATGTTATTTTAACTTAAGAATGGCTGTGTTCCAAAAGGCAAAGAAATGTACTTTTTAAAATACATATATATATATATCCTTCCAAAGAGGAGTACAAAAGTCTCTGAATTTTACAAAGCTCAAAGAGACAGAAGATCATGAAATGTTCTATTCTCCTCCGACCCAGACAGTTCCAAGAGCAGTCAGAATGAACCCAATATAACCCCCATTTCTATTGAGTGTACTAAATATAGGTTCACACCTAGCCTTTGCCCAAAGGCATCCAACACTAATTGCCTTTAAGACAGACCCACACAGCAAGGTGCCCTTATTAGAAGCATAGTAATATTCTCAGATGCAAAGCATTTTAAAGGTTGTGCAGGAGGAAAACCAAAGAACACCTATCATTGCATCATAGAACTTTGAGATTCTTATAAATTCTATCTAGTTCAATGATTCTTAATTTTTTCCTTCAAAAATCCCTTTATAAGGACCCAAAGACTCCAATGTCTGTTCATGGCCACAAAAAATAGTAAGTGGCAAAGTCAGGACAAAATTGACATTGCAAAAAGACCAGTTTGGCTTGAGAGGAGGAGAAATCTTCCTAACAAGAAGAGTTTTCCATAGTGGAAGGGGCTACCTTGCCAGGAAGGGAGAAAGGTTGGTGGCCAATTGGGGGCCATCATCCGTCATCCTGACCTATGTCTTACCACTGGACCCTGATAACGCTGGAGGCTCATGACTTTGCACAGCTCTGTCTCACTTAAATCCAACTTGCCTGCAAGTCAAGACATCACCTTCCAGATGTCATTGGTCCTCTTCAAGAATAAAGAACAAGAAATAGATGACCACTTGTCATGTTAATGTAGCTAGACTATATAGCAATGTAGTCAGAGGACTGGATCTAAATTCAAGAACCCTAAAATTCAAATTAGGGTTTGAACTTTGCTTCAGACCCTGGCCAACCCTCTCTGAGACTCACTTTCTCTGTTTGTAAAATGGAAATAATAATATCTATTCTGCTGGATTTTGTGTGTGTTAATGAATTTATATATACATATATTTATAGATATCCATATGTGTATATATGTATTTTTATTACATAAATGTATTTATCTCTCTATATAATTTATACTATGCTATCCATGTGCTATGTATACCATACTATAATATATACTATATAAATATAATATACATATATGTACTTTGAAAATGATTTTTAAGAGATTAAATGATATCAAATTATCTCTTCTGTTTTTAAGGATTATATGGATAGTATTTTTTCCAATATATATTTCCAATTAAACATTTCAACATTCATTTTTATGAAAAAAATAATCTTTTAAAAAGATTAAATGAATATTGTAGGAAGGCTTGTTATAAATATTAAAGTTCCATATAAATGTCAGCTATTATTAGAGGGGATTCTTGTTTAGATACAAGTTAGATGAAATGGTCTCTGAGGTCCTTTTCAATTCTAAGATTATGTAATCTTATAACCACCTACTCCCATCTGCTCCACTATTTTTTTAATCTGCAAAATCCTTTGACACACACAACTCTCATTAGATTTACCATAGTTATTTTATATGTAGAGGGTAGGAAGGTGAGTATGCTGGAGGCTAAAAAATTCAGGTTCTTGGCAAGATGAGAGAAGTGAAAAGATGATGATGGAGGGAGCAGGAAACAATCCTATACTGTTTAATGATAGTATTAAAGCTACAAAGACACTTAGTCATTACCTAGTCCAATTTCATCACCTTACAAATGAACACTGAGGTAAAAGGGGATCTCATATAGCCCAGAAGCTGAATTTTAAAACAGATATCCTGAATCCATGTCCTATGTTTCAATCTCTTTCCTTTGGGCAGAGTTTACCTAAATCTTCTCAACCTGACAGATAGCATTTGATTAATAAAATAAAATAATAAATTATGTGTATATGTATAGATATGTAATGTTATATGTGTATATTACATATGTATATGTAATAATATATGATGTGTATATATATTTTATATAAATATAAAATAAAAATTTATTGAGCACCCACTATGTGTCAGGCTGTGTACTGAGTTAGGCAAAAACAAAATAACCAATCTTCAAGGGCCTATAAGTAAATATGAAATATATACTCAATAGACAATAGGTAATTTAAGGGGATATTAGTACCTAAGGGATTCCAGAGAAGGCCTCATATAGGGAGTGTCTCTTCAACTAAGCTTTCAGGAAGCTAGGGATTCTAAGAGGTGGATGTAAAGGAGAACATTTAAGATTTAGGATCTGGCTTATCAAAAACACAAAAATAAGAGCTGGTAAAGAAGCGGGTGAAACAACAAATCATAGAAACATTCGATAATTTCATCCAAAAGAATGATAATAATGAGACAACATACCAAAATTTATGGGATACAGTCAATGCAGTTCTTAGGGGATATTTTATATCTCTAGATGCTTATTTGAATAAAATAAAGAGAAGATAAATGATTTGAGCAGGCAACTAAAAGAAAAAGCTAGAAAAAGAACAAATTAAAAACCCCCAATTAAATACCAAATTTGAAATTCTGAAAACAAAAGGGAAAATTAATAAAACTGAAAGTAAGAAAAGTATTAAAATAATAAACAAAACTCAGAGTTGATTTTATGAAAAACTAACAAAATAGATAACATTTTAGTTAATTTGATTAGAAAAAGGAAAGAAGAAAATCAAATTGCTAGTATCAAAGACCAAAAGAATGAACATTTCACCAATGAAGAGGAAATTAAAGCAATAATTAGGAGCTATTTTGCTCATCTGTATGTCAATAAATCTAATAATCTAAGTGATATTTATGATAAACATTGCATAGATTAATAGAGGAGGAAATAAATTATTTAAATAGTCCCATTTTAGAAAGAGAAATTGAACAACTTATTAATCAATTCCCTAATAAAAAATCTCCAGAGCCAGATGGACTTACATGTGAATTCTACCAAACATTTAAAGAACAATTCATTCCAATACTATTCAAACTATTTGGAAAAAAAGAGTCCTACAAAGTTCCTTTTATGACACAAATATGATGCTGATACCTAAACCAGGTGGGGTTAAAACAGAAAATTAAAATTGTATACCAATTTCCCTAATGAATATTGATGCAAACATCTTAAATAAAATATTAACAAAGAGATTATAGTAAGTTTTCATCAGAATAACACATCATGATCAAATAGGAATGCAGGAATACAGGGCTAATTCAATATTAGGAAAACTATTGATATGATTGACTATATCAATAACCAAACTAACCAAAATATATAAATACCTCAATACATGCAGAAAAAAGCATTTGATAAAATCCAACACCCATTCCTATTAAAGACACTAGGGAACATAGAAATGAATGGAGTTTTCCTTTAATTGATCAGTAGCATCTATCTAAAACCATCAGCAAGCATCATATGTAATGGGGATAAACTAGAAGCATTTCCAATAACATTAGGGGTGAAACAAGGTCCCTACTATTACTATTCAATATTGTATTAGAACTGTTAGCTTTAGTAATGAGAAGAAAAGAAATTAATTAGAGTAGGTAATGAGGAAACCAAATTATCAATCTTTGCAGATGATATGATGATATACTTAGAGAATCCTAAAGAATAAGCCAAAAAAACTATTAAAAACAATTAGCAACTTTAGAAAAGTTGCAGAATACAAAATGAATTTACATAAATTATCAGCATTTCTGTGTTATAACTAAAGTCCAGCAGCAAGAGATACAAATAATTTAAAACAGCTGTAAATAATATAAAATATTTGGGAGTCTACCTCCCAAGACAAAATCAAGAACTATATGAACACAATTTCAAAATATTTTCTAAATAAATAAAGTCAAACAATTGGAAGAATATCAAGTGCTCATGGGTAGACCAAGCTAATATAACAAGAATTAAAATTCTTCCTAAATTGATTTACTTATTCAGTGCTAGAAAAAATAACAAAATTCATCTGGAAAAACAAAAAGTCAAGAATTTCAATGGAATTAATGAAAAATGAAAATGATGGTGGTCTAGCTATACCAGATCCAAAACTATATTATAAAGTAGCAGTCATCAAAAATGTTTGGTATTGGCTAAGAAATAGAGTAGTTGATCAGTGGAATATATTATGTTCATAAGATAAAATAGGCAATTTCTATAGTAATCTAGAGTTTAATAAACCCAAAGATCCTAGCCTCTGGGATAAGAGCTGACAAAAATTGCTGGGAAAAAATGGAAAATAGTATAGCCGAAACTTGACATTGACCCCCATCTAACACACTTAACCAAAATGAGATCGAAATGGGTTCATGATTTAGACATAAAGAATGATATTATAAGCAAATTAGAAGGATAGTCTACCTCTCAGATCTATGGAGAAGGAAGGAATTTATGGCCAAAGAAGAATTAGAGTACAGTGTGAAATGTAAAATGGATAATTTTGATTATATTAAAAAGTTTTAGTACAAACAAAACCAATGCAGACAAGATTAGAAGGGAAGCAGAAAACTAGAGAAAAAAAATCTTTACATCCAAAGGGTTCTGATAAAGTCTCATTTCTAAAATATGTAGAGGATTGACTCAAATTTATATAAGCCATTCTAATAGTACACTATTTCAAAGACTGATTCTTTCTGTGCAGAAAAATAACTGTTAAGACATGTATATATATATATATATGTATATATATATATATATATATATACATATATATATATATATATATATTTTCAGCCTATCTTTCCAGGCTTATTCTTATTTATAATCCAGGTGGACTGTTCTTGAGGTGTCTCATAAATCACACTCCACCATGGTCTAAATGGTGTTCCAAATTTTTCTCTCTGCCTTCCTCCACCTTCTCCCTTAGATGACAAGTAATCCAATATATGTTAAGCAGGTACAATTCTTCTATACATAGTTCTACATTTATTATGCTGCACAAGAAAAATCAGATCAAAAAGGGAAAACAAAAAAGGGAAAAAAGCAAAAACAAAAAGCAAGCAAGAAACAACAAAAATGTTGAAAAATCTATGTTGGGATGTATATTCAGTTCTTACAGTCCTCTTTCTGAATGTAGATGGTTCTCTCCATCACAGTCTATTGGAACTGTTCTGAATCACCTCAATGCTGAGAAGAGCCACGTTCATCAGAATTGATTATCATAAAGTCATCATCATCCTGCTGATCATCATCCTGCTGATCGTTTCTTATAGAACAATAGTATTCCATAACATTCACATACCATAACTTATTCAGCCATTCTCCAACTGATAGGCATCCACTCAGTTTCCACTTCCTTGCCACTACAAAAAGGGCTGCCACAAACATTTTTGCACATACAGGTTCCTTTCCATTTTTAATGATCTCTTTGGGATACAGACCCAGTAGAGACAGTGCTGTATCATAGAGTATACAGAGTTTGATAGTCCTTTGGGAATAATTACAAATTACTCTCCAGAATGGTTGCATCAGTTTACAAATCCATGAAGAGTACTGAGTGCCAAAATCATATCTCAATTTAATCTTCAAAGGCCACTATCTTCCAGATCTAGTGGAATTTAAGGGAATCACATGATGAGACATGTTATGATAGAAACAATGTCAACCAGGGTCTCTGTCATTCTGGTGAGGCTAAAAAAAAAGCCTAAATTGTCCTAAAAAAGCAAATAAGTTCTCCTCAAGATTTTATTGCCAGGAGGATAAAATTCCAGCTGTTGATGTAGCTTTCCAGCCACCTAAGAATAGATCTGGCAGGTTTTGCTGCCATGGGAGTCCCTGCTACCCAGATCCAGATCTATATAGAGACAAAGGGGTCTGCTTCTACCTGAATTAGCACTGCATCCTTGTTGAAGATCCTTTCCATTTTCTAAGTTAACCACCTCTTGCTACCCCATTGCTAGACTTTTCCCTCTGAAATTAACTCACATCTACCTAATTGACTCCCTGTTTACTCATTAAAGTGACAGTTCTGAATATTCTAACTTGTCTCTTCAAACTTCCAGTGACAATGAGGACTTCCACTTATAGTTCATTGAAGAAAAATGAGACCATTCAGTGACAGATCCCTCCCCTTTTCCTCATCTCACGTCCTTCTGATATCTTATCCTGCATCCTTAAGAACATACCCTTCTGTTGGGAAATGGGCATCATTTTCAGGCTTCAGGCCTCTAGAGTCATGTGTGATCATTATATCAACCATTGTTTTCACAGCTTACAAAATTATTTTACATGTATTATTACTATCAAATAAATTGTTCTCGAATCCAACCATTTTGGAGAGTAGTTTGGAACTATGCTCAAAAAGTTATCAAACTGTGCATATACCCTTTGATCCAGCAGTGTTACTACTGGGATTATATCCCAAAGAGATTATAAAGAGGGAAAGGGACGAATGTTTGTGGCAGCCTTTTTTGTAGTGGCTAAAAACTGGAAACTGAATGGATGTCCATCAGTTGGAGAATGGCTGAATAAATTGTAGTATATGAATATTATGGAATATTACTGTTCTGTAAGAAATGACCAGCATGATGATTTCAGAAAGGCCTGGAGAGACTTACACGAACTGATGCTGAGTGAAATGAGCAGGACCAGGAGATCATTATATACTTCAACAACAATACTATTTGATGACCAGTTCTGATGGACCTGGCCATCCTCAGCAACGAGATCAACCAAATCATTTCCAATGGAGCAGTAATGAACTGAACCAGCTACGCCCAGAGAAAGAACTCTGGGAGATGACTAAAAACCATTACATTGAATTCCCAATCCCTATATTTATGCCCACCTGCATTTTTGATTTCCTTCACAAGCTAATTGTACAATATTTCAGAGTCTGATTCTTTTTGTACAGCAAAATAACATTTTGGTTATGTATATTTATTGTGTATCTAATTTATATTTTAATGTATTTAACATCTACTGGTCATCCTGCCATCTAGGGGAGGGGGTGGGGGGTAAGAGGTGAAAAATTGGAACAAGAGGTTTGGCAATTGTTAATGCTGCAAAGTTACCCATGCATATAACCTGTAAATAAAAGGCTATTAAATTAAAATAAATAAATAAATTGTTCTCATTTCATTCTCCATTACATTTACAAGTCTTCAATTTTGTAAACTTTTTACAATAAATTATATATATATATATATATATAATGTAAAATAAAATTATAGAATAAAGTATTCTTTTGTTTTTAAATACTTCATTCTACATCAATTCATACAAAGCTTTTTAATGTATTTTTGAAACCATCTATTTTCTCATTTCTTAAAGCACAATAGTACCATTATATTTGTGTATCACAATTTATTTGGCCATTTCCCAATTTATGGGTATCACACTAGTTTAGACACCTTTTCTGATCCATTCCTTTCTATTACCACCTGCACTAGCCCTTCTGGTGTGAAGGCTTGCAGAGCCCTCTTCAGGGCTACTCAACAACCTGCCTTTACCCAACTCTCACTTGTGGCTTCAAAAAACAATAGGATGTACAATGGCCACACATAGCGAAACCATTTCAGCAGACAGGCTAAACCAAATTAAGGAAAACTGATGGACCTCAAATTTGCTGGCATATTAGGGAGATGTACAGCCCAATTATGTGATAATGTTCCCATCAGGAGAAGAAGATGAAAAAATTTTGGTGTAAGAGCTATAGATGCATCTGAAGCAGGCACTATGGAGCACTTAGAGCTTGGTCAGAAATCAAAAATGCCCAAATCATCCCCACTATCCTGGGCTATTGCCAATCAATTGACTTTGGTCCTGCCAGTGGACTTTGGTGACTCGAGAAGAAATAGTGAAGTTGATCCATTTATGTAATTCTGTCTCACTTGAACTCAGTTCATGAGCAAATCAATATATCAGTCATGATGTCATGGGTCCTGTTTGAACATGAAGGAAAAACAACACTTGCCTCTAGATAACCATTTATCGTATTCTACACATATTTTATAAGTAACCAACTATTTCTGTGTTGTCTCTTCCATTTTAATGTAAATTCCTAGAGAGCAAGATTCAATTTTTTGCCTTTTTTTTATTCTAGTACTTAGTACAATGCTTGACATACAGTAAGAGCTTCATAAACACTTATTGACTTATTGATCTATTAGCCATTAGAATGACTTACAAATATCTTGTGCATGATTATTTCTACCTAACTAGCATCCCATTTTAGTCAAGCCTAGCCTATAACAGCAATGCCAAAAATAGATTGGAAAAGGGAGAAACTGGAGGCAGAAAGACCAATTAGGAAGCTATTACTATATAGTAAATTGGGAAGTCATAAAATCCTCAACCAGAGTAGTGGCCAATGAATGCAAAGAAGGGGAAAATGTGAGAGATACTTCAAGGAGCAAGAGTTTTATTTTTGTTAAATCTTAGGACACTTTTAGAAACAGAATGCATTCCTAACAATTTTCCTTCATAGCCTCACAGGCAACTTTTATTTTTTTAATGAAAGCTTTTTAGTTTCAAAATGTGAACATGAATAATTTTCAACTTTCACCCCTACAAAACCCTGTGTTCTATTTTTCCCTCCTTTCCCCCAGTCAGATCCAATATATGTTAAACATATGCAATTCTTCTATACTATTTCCACAATTATCATGCTGTGCAAGAAAAATCAGATCAAAAAGGGAAAAAATGAGAAAGAAAACAAAATGCAAGCAAACAACAAAAAGAGTGAAAATACTGTGTTGTAGACTTCATTCAGTTCCCACTGTCCTCTCTCTGGGTGCAGATAGCTTTCTTCAATCCAAGACCATTGGAACTAGTCTCACAGGCAACTTTTAGGAAAGATTTCTTTTCATTTAAGCTAAAAGCCCAAAAGCTAGAGTTGAAATTCATTTCTTTTGTACCCATGCATCACCTTTTAAGCTGTCTTTACATAGGTAGCACCAAAAAAGTCATCCCTGTGCCAAATTTTCCCTCCATAGGTGAGGAGATAGTCTTTAAGTCAGGACCCCATCCTAACATAAGATTATGTGATTTAGCAGAGAATTCCTCTGAAGATAGGAAAGTTATTCGTGGTTGGATTTCTTTGTAATAAAGTTTTTCTTTGAAAGATTTCTAGTTTCCTTTTTGAATATTCAGAAGACAAACTAGTCCTTAAAATAAATTGAGTAGAAACTATTTCTGTGTAAATAAATATTGGTTAGGCTTCTTCCAAGGCTCAACTCAAGCACTACTTTCTGCTAGAGATCCTTCCAAATTCCCAGTTACCAGTGCTTTCCATATCAGATTACCTTCTATCGACAATGTATGTATCTTGAATATATCTATTTATACACATATCCTCTCCATTAAGCTATAAACTCCATAAAAGCAGGAACTGCTTTTGTTTGTTTTTTCTTTAGCACAGTATCTGACACATAATAAACAATAAATGTTCGATGGCTATTGATTGATTGGTTAGATAGCAAATGCAACATGGATTCCAATGACATGGATTCTCAGTTCTGGCACTGCTGAGTGACCTAGAATTGTCATTGAATTTCCTTGAATCTCAGTTTTTTTTCACATATAAAATTATGATAATATCTGCTCTCTCCTTCTCATGAAATTGCCATGAATGCAATTTAACAAGTATTATATATACCCACATCATTATGGGAAGCAGTTCAGTGGGCCCTAATTCTGTAAAACATTTTGTTCAAATCAAGTCAGCAAGCATTTATTAAGTGCCAAGCATTGTGTGAAGCATTATGCTAGGAAATGCCTGATCATGGCACTTGGTTCCATAGGACACGCAAAGAAAAATGACAGATTAAAGTAAAAAAAAAAATGAGTGGGTAGAGAGATACTGCTGAAAATTAGCTATTGCTTTTGAATATGGCTCCCTTTAAAAGCAACACGAACCTTTTTCAGTCCTAACAGGAAAAGTATGTTCTAAGCATTTCTATTAAAAAAAAAAAAAAGTCTCCCCTAATGAGGGTTGGATTAGCCTAGAGGCACTTGGGCTTTTACCCAAAGAACTATTTCATGAGACAATTTTAGGATGATAGATTTAAAGGTACAAGGGACCCTAGAGATCATCCAGTGTCATTCTTTAATAGATATAAAAACAGAGTCTCAAAAAAATTAAATGATTCGTTTAGGATCCCACAAGCAGTAAATAATAGTACTAATATTTGAACCATCTTTCCTAATTCCAAAATCACTGTACCCCATTCCAACAACTAGCCTACTGTGGACATACCTTCCAAAGCCACTTAGGCAATTCTACAGCACTCAAGGTGTGAGCTGCCCAGATCCCACATATATACTATGTATGTTCTTTACATATGAACCTTCACATATGTCCTGCTTCTACTAACAATATGGTAATCAGCAGCAATGAAAGAGCATACCCCATGTGGATATGGGAGAAATTCTCATTGTTATGTTATCAATTATTCAATCAACAAGCATTTACTAAATACCATGTTCTAGGTGATAACAATACAAGTACAATGAATAAAACAGTCCCTACTCACAAAAGCTTATATTATATTGGGGAAAGAAAAGTATATAAAATCAAATAAATTTTATCATAAATGGGTCCATCCTCTGACACATTGAGAGGGACTCATAAGCTTTGAATAGGCATAAACCCACAAAGTACTTAGACCTTGAATCTGCGATAGATTTTCTGGAGACCCAGATATAAGAAGATATGTTATGATAGAGGTCACTTAAGCCACCTTCCCCCCAAGGCACTCTCTATTCATCATATTGCCTTAGACCTAGCTGTTCTTCCTATCACAGCTTTGGGTTCTAGTTCTTTCTCCCACTTGGGCCAAAGTTATCAGTGAAGACCTTAGAATTTAGATCCACTTTTACCTCAGGCTGGGAAACTCTCCCCTACTCTAAAACAACAGCATGAAAAAAAAAAGATACAGGCTACAGTCTTCATCACTATGGTAAGTAAAATTAGTTTTCCTCTTACTAATTCCACATGACCTTCAGATCTATAGATATATCCACATTTGTGTCCTGTCTGCTCCCTAGAATTTTTTTAATGAAGCTAGGAGGATTTAAAGTTCAAATTCAATATCTGGAATAGTAGAAATTTCCTGGGCATATGCTAAAGAGGTAGCAGAACCCTGTCTTTCCTCAAACTAGGAATTTTTCAGATGTGGAAACTGTTTTCATGGAGCTGGAAGGAACAAGTGGTACTAATAGCATTTAAGGTAGCAATGTCCATAGAGTTTGTTGGATCTAGTAGACTGGAAGTTTTCATTAAACTTCTAAAAGAACTAAAATAACTTTTAGAACTATTTAGAAAAAAACAGATTAGATAGTCAGTTTGAATGATTAAATAGTTTAAAAAGAACAGGATTAGAAGTTACAAGCTAGTGCTGTCACAAAATTGTTAATTACTGACAATTACCATAAAAATAAAGTAGGTTGAAATGAATGCAAGTAATTTTGGTTATAGGGAAAACTACAGGGGGAAATATTTCTGTTTAACAGTATCAAAGTCAGTTCCTCCCCACAGTTAAAAAGCAAAAGTATCTAACTCCTTGGAAAGTCCCAACATGATTCTGAAACAAAACAAATAAAGGCAACAGGAATTTAAAAATAGATCCTCTCTACTGTCTTTGGAAAAGATGGACTATTATGGACTTATGGGAAGCATCCCTGAAAATTGTGTTTTGGTTTGTACAGTTTTTCCCAGTCAGTTGAAGAAGAGTAAAAATGTAGTCTCTTCTAAATGAGTTTCTTAAAGTCATTTCCCCACCCTGTACTCTAGTCATTTTTATTGTGGCTGCTTCAAAGTTAAAAGGACTATAACTAATGCTATACAACTCTATCTTCAGCAAATGCAATTAAGCAGTATTGCTCATGCTTATCAGTTCAGTGGTGTTTTATTAGCTAAAGCAATTAGAAGAATTTATCATTAAAAAATAAATCACATCATTATTGACTAGACCCAAAACCAGTTTTTGAATAAGATGATAACTTATGGCATTTCTATGGGAAGCAGTGGAAATGGAGGGTAAAAAAAGAGCCTGAAAGCCTGGGGCTCCACAAACAACAAAATATTAATTACAATTAGAGAGATGCCTTGTGATTTCTTACTCATGCAACTTTTAAGTCAGATTAATGACATTGGCAAAGAGTCGATTCTTTGCATTGCTATGGTTTTGATAAAAGGAGGGGTAAAAAAGAAATTCCTTTCTCTAGCACAGTGAATAAAAAGTTGGCCTCAGAGTCAAAAAGACTCATGTTCAAGTCTCATCTCCTACACATACTCACTGTATGACCATTGGCAAGTCATTAACCATTAGGAAGGAAGGAAGGAATGAATGAAGGAACAAAACAAAGGAAGGGAGGAAAGAAGGGAGGAAGGGAGGGAAGAAAGAAGGAAGGAAGAAAGGAAGGAAGAAAGGAAGGAAAGAAGGAAGGAAGGAAGGGAGGGAGAGAGGGAGGAAAGAGGAAAGAAGGGAAGGAAGGAAGGGAGGGAGGGAGGGAGATAAGGGATAAAGAGATGTGTAGGTTGTTATTGTTGGTAGTAGTAATGGTGGTGTCAGTCCTTTGTTCTCAAAAAGAGCCATGACATCAAGGAAGGTAGAAAGGTAGAAAAATTGAGAGAGAGAGAGAGAGAGAGAGAGAGAGAGAGAGGATAGAAGGATAGGGCGATAAACAGACAGACAGACTGACTGACTTCACTGGTAGAAATCCAATCATTCAGCACTATATAAAAGATCAGACCCAACAATCACTATAATCAATGAAGTGTTCTCCTTCCTCCCAAAATAACTTGTCCCATGTTCCTAGCACCATATCTCCAAGTCAGAAATCAAAGCTATTGTTTTTACGCTAACTCTTTGGACCTGTTGTTCAGTCAATTATTAACAGAGGGGCTAGATGACTTGAAGTATGTCTATTTTATATTTTACAAGCTTGTTTTTTTTTCCTGATTCTTTCCCAATCCCAAACCCCTCTATTTCACATCTTGCTTTCTCCCTTACTAAAAATCTAAATCCATTGTCTTTAGGGCACTTATTGCTATAAATAGTAATGGATTCTCAGTGGGGATTTCATCAGGATCGGGTGAAAGTCTAGCATAATTAGTAATTTTAGGTGAGCACTTCAGGTTAAATAATGAAGTTAGAATCCAGATTTGTTATGGGGTGAGGGGAAAGAAACTAGAGGTACCAATAGTGTTTTCAAAGAGTTAAACTGAGAAGCTGAGAAGAGCTTTAAGATGAAAAGTAGCCAGGGGTAGAGCCCAGATGGCAGAGTAAAGTGAGGAAGCTTCTTGAGCCCTCCCTGTTTCCCTTTAAAACCATATGAGACCAAGCCTCTGAATAGTCTGATGGAATGAAGCTTCTCTCCAGCTCAGGATAGAATGGAAAAAATCCAAGAAAGGTCAGTCTCGCTGAAGCGAGAAGGGTGTTCAACCCAGGTCAGATAGATTCAGGGAAAGCAGGTGAATGGGCCTTAATCACAGCATATCAGCAACTAAGACCCTCTGTCCTGTTTTAGGAGAGAACAGCAAGGGGACAGCCTCCAGTCTCTTTAAAATGTATTACCTGCCTGAAGGCCAAAAAGAAAAAAAAAAGCCTGAACAGCATTCTATGAGAGATCATTATGGAAAATTGCCCCAATATTCTAGAAACAGAGGGGAAAATACTGATTGAAAGAATCCATTGATCAGCTTTGGAAAGAGATCTCACAAGGAAAACCCCAAGGAACATTGTTGAGAAACTTCCAAACTATAATCTCAAAGAAAAAAATACTGCAAGCTGCCAGATAAAAACAATTCAAATATCAAGGTGCAACAGTCAAGATTACCCAGGATCTGGCAGCTTCCACAAAAAAGGATTCTAAGGTCTGGAATACCACATTCTGGAAAGTAATTCTAGGTACAACCAAGAATGAACTACCCAGCAAGATTCAGCATCCTATTTCAGGGAGGCAAAGGAGCTTCAATGAAGTAAGAAACTTTCAATCATTTCTATTGAAGAAAAGAAAACAGAACTAAACAGAAAATTTAATCTACAAACACAGGACTCAAAAGAAGCATAGAAAGGTAAACAGGGAAAATATATATTATTTAAAGGTAAAACTTACATTCCTAGATGGGAAAACAACATCAGTAACTCTTGAGAACTGTATCTGTCACCGGGGCAGACAAAGGGGAGCATCACAGGGAGTGAGGATGTGATGGTGAATGGACTCTGATGTGATAACTTCAAAGAAAAAGACATTAAGGGATAGAAAAATGTCTGTACTAGAAAAAGAGAGAAAGAGGAGATATAATGGGGAAATTAGTTCACATCAGTGCAAAGAGCTATTGCAATCCAAGGAAAGAAGGGAGGAGTAATGAGCATTGTCTGAAGCTTGATCTCATCAGTTTTAGCTTTAAGAGGGAATTACTTAATCATTCAGTTAGGTATAGAAATTAAGCTAACCTTATAAACAACTAGGAGAAAGAAGAAAAGAAAAAGGACAGGAGAGAAGAGAGGGCAGAAACGCTAGAGACAAAGGTAAGAGAAGTGGGGAAGGGGTTGATAGGAGATAAGGTAATGGATGGGGTGGAGCTAAAAACATGCCACTAAGGACAGTATGGAAAGAGAACAAAAGTATATACAGGGGAGAAAATGGGATAAAGGGAAATACAGAGCTGGTAATCATAACTGTTAATGTGAATGGGATGAACTCTCCCATCAAACAGAACTGAATAATTTAGTGGATTAAAAAACAGAATCCTATAATATGGTGTTTAACAGAAAACACATTTGACACAGGGAGATGCATAAAGTGTAAAGGTAAAAGACTAGAACAGAATTTATTATGCTTTGGCTAAAGTAAAAAAAAGCAGGGTGGATAAAGCAAAAGTAAAAATAGATCTTATTAAAAGAGATAAGGAATTACTGTTCTGTAAGAAATGACCAACAGGATAATTTCAGAAAGGCCTGGAGAGACTTACACGAACTGATGCTGAGTGAAATGAGCAGGACCAAGAGATCATTATATACTTCAACAACAATACTAGATGATGACCAGTTCTGATGGACCTGGCCATCCTCAGCAACGAGATCAACCAAATCATTTCTAATGGAGCAGTAATGAACTGAACTAGCTATGCCCAGAAAAAGAACTCTGGGAGATGACTAAAAACCATTACATTGAATTCCCAATCCCTATATTTATGCACACCTGCATTTTTGATTTCCTTCACAAGCTAATTGTACAATATTTCAGAGTCTGATTCTTTTTGTACAGCAAAATAACGTTTTGGTCATGTATACTTATTATGTATCTAATTTATATTTTAATATATTTAACATCTACTGGTCATCCTGCCATCTGGGGGAGGGGGTGGGAGGGTGGGGTAAGAGGTGAAAAATTGGAACAAGAGGTTTGGCAATTGTTAATGCTGTAAAGTTACCCATGTATATATCCTGTAAATAAAAGGCTATTAAATAAAAAAAAAAGAATTTGAATCAGAAAATAAGGAATGCAATCAACTAGAAAAAAAAATAAAAAAATAAAAAGAGATAAGGAAAGAAAATACATCTTGATAAAGGGTACTGTAAATAATGTAAATGTGTATGCACCAAGAGGTAAAACAAGAAAAAAGAAGAAAAATAATAAAATAAATAAAAACAAATAAAGATAAAAGCAAAATAAGAAGAAAGGAGGAAAATAGATGATAAGTAGCCTGCATGGTGATATCTAGTGAGGGGTTTTATAAGAAGAGGATAAAGATGGTCTTATCGATAGGCAGTGGAGAAGGAATCAGGAGATGGAAAGGGAAGATGATAAAAAGATGGTTGTTCAGGAAGTGTTTAGTAAATATGCTAGGCATTATGCTAATTATTGGAAGAGTTAAAAATAAATAAAAAGCAAGAACAATGACTCTGACCTCAAGGAATTGTCATTCATATGGGAGAGACAACCTGCAAAGAACTACATACTTACCAGATATATAAGATGTAGATAGACAGTAATTTCAGAGGGAGGTTATTAGAGGAGAAGGATATGAGAAACAGGAAAAGGACTGATAATAAGAGCAATCTCCCATTATATACTTCAACAACAATATTATATGATGATCAATTCTGATGGACATGGCTCTCTTCAACAATGAGATGAACCAAATCAGTTCCATTTATTCAATAACGAACAGAACCAGCTACACCCAGCAAAAGAACTTTGGGAAATGAATGTGAACTCCACTAAGTAGCATTTCCAATCCCTCTGTTTTTGTCCACCTGCATTTTTTATTTCCTTCATTGTTACATTATTTCATTGTTAATTGTACATTATTTCAAAGTCCAATTCTTCTTGTGCAGCAAAATAACTGTATGGATATGTATAGATATATTGTATTTAACATATACTTTAACATATTTAACATATATGGGACTACCTGCCATCTGGAGGAGGGGATGGGGGAAAGGAGGGGAAAAGTTGGAACAGAAGGTTATGCAAGGATCAATGCTGAAAAATTACCTATGCATATATCTTTTAAATAAAAAGCTATAATACAAAAAAATAAGAGCAGTTTCCTGGAGAAGGCCAATGAGAATGAGATGAAGAGAGGTATGATTATAAATGTTTAAAAACTGTCTTCAGAAAGAAAAAAAATGTATTTAACACATTTTTTTTTAATTTCATCTGCATTGTTGACATTTTCCTCATTTTTTTAAGTCTACAAAATTGACAAAATTATAAATCAAGCACTGATTTTTAGAGGTTGCTGATTTGCAGGGAGTAAATGTTCACCTTGAAAATTTAATAAGTGGCTCTAACACAACCATGGGTCAAGGGTAAATATAAATGCCTTAGTCTTGACATAAGGAAGGAACACCTCTTCATCAGAGACTGAAGTGAAAGAAGAGATAATAAGGAATGTTGTCAGAGATATGTGAGATGAGGAGAAAAGGAAAGGGTCTGTTAAAGCTCTTTTTCCTTGAAGTAAGAGAGACATCCTATACTATGATGAGGGAGGGGCTGGAGGTAGGAAATAAATGGCATGGGAAGTTTGAAAAGAGATGAAAAAGTGTGGAACAGCATTGTAGTGGGTAGAATGAGGAATCAATTAGGGAGGAAGAAGAAGAGTGTCTTGCTGCAATGAAAATCAACTTGATATCAAGGAGCATGATGAACATTAGAATTAATGGTGGACTTGGAGTTTCAAGACAATTTCTTTGTTTCCACAAAAGTGCTCTTCTGCTCTGAAACTATATACACTTAGTATGGAAGAAGTTGAGTCTGAAGGAAACTTTGTCTCTAACAAAAAATCTATTATGTTTAAAAAATTCACAAAGTATACATTGGTAGAAAAACAAAATGATATTTAATAACAAGTTATAACTACTGTTATACTCTCCTGAGAAGGTCATATTTTAATCTCATCAGAAAGGCAGTTTGGGGGACTAAAGAATAGGCATCCTTACATTTCCTCTCAGCTTTAGCCTGGAAGGTTAATAATTTCTGGCAAACCTAGGCTAATAAATGGGTTCATCCTCCAGCTGATAGTAATCTTCTCTAACAATAAATACTGGCATGGTTGCAGGGGCTACTCTCTGAAGTGCTATCAGAAAGAACTTCCAGACCTTCCCACCCCAATTCACAAGGTTACCTCCAATGCATCTATCTCCAGATCTATGTTTGGTTACCCAGAATGGGGGACAAGGAGAAGCAGAGGAAGAAGCAATGTTCTGGGATCCACTCTCTCCTAGGTAAAACGTGTTTTAGCTGCCAAAATGCTCATCAGTTTTCTGATAGGTTAGGAGAAAGGTCGCCATTTCACCCTTTCTTGGGAAATCTAGAAAAAAAGTTACTTCTTGTGCTAGAGAAAAAGGAAGAATAGATGCAAAAGTGGAGTCATTCTCTTTTTAAAGATCCATCAAGTCATCGGAACTTCCAACACCAATAAAGAGTTTGACTCACCTTATCAAAGGGCATAAATTCTGAGTCATGTAGGATTCAGAAATTCTACAGATCCTCTATGTAACCCTGAGTTACACATAAATTTATAATGGATCCAGGAGGAACAGTTTTGAGAGACTTCCAGTACTTTGGGCACATTGTTTATGAAACATTTTTAGAAGGGCATAGATAATGAAAATGGATGATTGGTTGGAAGTTTGGATGGGTGGAAGGAATTTGTCATATCAATGAAATTATAGCTTCATCCCAGTAGCAAAGTAACAAATATCTGTTAAGGATCTATTGACTATGTCAAAAAAAAAAAAAACCTATGTTAGGCTCCTGAGGAATACAATAAAAAAATCAATCATTTTATCAATCAAAATTAACTAACCAATTACTATGTGCAAGACTCTATGCTAGACATTTAGGATACAAAGACAAATGAAATAATTCCTGCTCTCAAAATGCTTACATTCTATGGAAGGAGAGAGGGAGACTGAACACATCTAAGTAGATACAAAACGTGTGCTATGTAAATAGACAGCGGGGCAACAACTATGGGTACCAAGACAGCTCTCTTATAAAAGGTGTGATTTGAACTGAGCTTTTTTTTCCCCATAATTATAACTTTTTATTGACAGAACCCATGCCTGGGTAATTTTTTTACAACATTATCCCTTGCACTCACTTCTGTTCCGACTTTTCCCCTCCCTCCCTCCACCCCCTCCCCCAGATGGCAAGCAGTCCTATATATGTTAAATATGTCACAGTATATCCTAGATACAATATATGTGTGCAAAACCGAACAGGTCTCTTGTTGCACAGAAAGAATTGGATTCAAAAGGTAAAAATAACGCAGGAAGAAAAACAAAAATACAAACAGTACATTCATCTCCCAGTGTTCTTTCTTTGGATGTAGCTGCTTCTGTCCACCATTGATCAATTGAAACTGAGTTAGATCTTCCCTTTGTCGAAGAAATCCACTTCCATCAGAATACATCCTCATACAGTATCGTTGTTGAGGTATATAATGATCTCCTGGTTCTTCTCATTTCACTCAGCATCAGTTCATGTAAGTCTCTCCAAGCCTCTCTGTATTCATCCTGCTGGTCATTTCTTACAGAACAATAATATTCCATAGTATTCATATACCACAATTTACCCAACCATTCTCCAATTGATGGGCATCCATTCATTTTCCAGTTCCTTGCCATTACAAACAGGGCTGCCACAAACATTTTGGCACATACAGGTCCCTTTCCCTTCTTTAGTATCTTTTTGGGGTATAAACCCATAGTAGCACTGCTGGATCAAAGGGTATGCACAGTTTGATAATTGAACTGAGCTTTGAAGGAAACCAGAGATTATAAGCATCAGAGTTAAAGGTGGAGTACCTTAAAGACACAGAACAAAATAGCAATTAGGCTGGTATGACTAAATGATAAAATGCATAAAAATCAGTAACAAATAATACGACTGAGAAGGTAAGCTGAGATGAAAGGATTTAAATGCCCAACAGAGGTCTAATTTATACTGGCTACTTTCAAAGTGCTTACTGAATGTCTATAGATGTTTAACAATATTTATGTTTGTGTATTTATAACTTTTCATTATGGATGTTTAGCCTTAGGTTTTTATTTGATATTCTAGATTGGCTATTTTGTTTCTCCATTCATTTTTTCCTTAAGTATTGTCTGTATAACAGTAGAGAACTTGGTAGTTGGTATGATGCATTTCCTTAGTTTGTATCAAGGCCTGAACATCAATGATTGATGAATACTGCTAAATCATGTAATATAGTTGGTGTGATACTAATGGAATTATACACTGGGACCAGACTATCAGCTTGGAAATTAGTATCTCAGTTTCACCTCTATTTCCTTTCCATAATTGCTTTATCTTGCCATTTGTCTTCTTTCCAGAGTCAGCCAGAGATCACTCGTCCTTGATTGGATCAGTATGAGGGTTCAATTAGCTGCAAATTCATACAAAAGTCTTCCTTTCCTTATACTCCTTTTACTTTCTATATTTTCCCAACTTCAGCCCTGACTTGGATGTTTATTATTCATGATTAAAAAAACTAGAAATGCAAGTTTCACTTGTGTTTTGGCCAGAGGCAAGGCCCCCAGCTAGGAAGCACGTAGATAAAGCACTGGGCAAGGAATTAGAAAGGACTTGATTTTGAATTCTGCCTCAGATATTTAATAGCTGTGTGGCCCTGGATAAGTCACCTAAACTCAGTCAACTTCTTCATCTATTAAAAAAAAAAGGGGGGGGGGGAGGAGGGGCACTTGGTCTCAGTACTCTTCCGGCTCTAAAAATGTGATGTTCCCTGATCCTGAAACCAAAGAAACTCATGTTTGGTTTTGGTTAAGGTTGCCCTTAAGTACACATTTACTATAGAACAAAATTTCCAAATCTGGGAGCGAAAAGTCAGACTTCCTTCCTTTCAGCTACAAAGACCCACAAGGATCACATCCTTTTCTCTGAGGCTACATGGCCTCAAGAAAGCCCTAAAGCTCTTTCCCTTACAATCTCTCAAAGACACAGTGTGAGGAATTATCAACCCCTCTCTGACACAGATTCACTAAAAGGAGGAATTCAGAACTGTCTTAGACTTTTTTTGAAAATGGCAACAATTCCAATTATACAACCCTCTGAACCACATGGTTAGCCAACCAAAACTCTACAGAATATCCACACATGGCCCATGGACTTCCCAAGACATTTTTCTTCTGCATTATCACAGTTCTCCCAGAAGCCAATCTTTAGCATCCTCCACATGGGGAGCTGTTGCATCAGGCAAGGAAGTTAATGAGGGTCGCTCATGTTCCAGATTTGTTATCCTAGATAAAGCTCTTTCCTGTCATTTTCTAAAACCCCCCTCCTTTTTTTACAGAGCTTTTCTCTGTCCCAGTTAGGCAGCCCAACTCTGATCCCAACATGGCATTATCTCTGATACCCAAAGCAATTGCTTGATTTTCCTGTAAGTAATTGCTAAAAAAGATTTACCATCCTTGTTTGAGATTTACCATAACAAAATCACACTGAGAATAGCTGTGCTGATATAAGTTACATGAATCAAAATAAATCTTTGTTTTCATTCATCCTCCTTTGCTTTATAGCCTTTTAAAAAGGGGAAGGGGGGAGAGTCTTGGAAACAAGCTGTTCCTACAAGAGATTTAGAAAGATTAAAATGTGCCACAGAAAGCATGTGGTAAAAAAGCACCTAAAATGATAAGAGGAAGAGAAATAATTAGATATTCTGTTCTCTCTCTTATTCACCTCAATCAATTATTAAAAATTTATTAAATGTCTACTATGTGTCAAACACTGTTCTAAGTGCAGAAGACAGTCCCTGCCTTCAAGGATCTTTTAATCTAATAGGGGAGACAACATGCAAACAAATATATATGCAAAATATGTATATATATACATATATACATGTGTGTATATATGTATATATATATACATATACACACACACACATACACACACACACACACACACACATATATATATGATAAATAGGAAACAATTAGCCAAAGAATTAAGGGGTTATGATAAGCTTCTTGTAAAAGGCAGGACTTTAGTTGAGAATTAAAGGAAGCCAAAGAGGTTAATAGTCAGAGCAAAGGATAGCCAAAGAAAATGCCCAGAGTCAAGAGGTAGAGGCTTGCTCATGAAACAGCTAGGAGACCATTGTCACTGGATCATGGCAGTATATGGCAAGGAACAAAGTTTAAGAAAAATGGACAAGCTCTGTTGTCTGTGACAGATATATTAAAACATCAAATTTTACTGGTTTCAACTTTTTAAATAACCAGACCAAATGATTACTTTCACCACTGTTATTAACATTAATAAATGTCAACTTTAAAAAAAAGAAAGAAAGAAAAATGGAGATAAAAGGAAGATAAGTTATGAAAGAGATTTAAATTTCAAATAGAGTTTTTGTATTTAATCTCAAATGCAGTAGGGAGCCAATAAAGTTTTTGTGTTGGGGAGAGTAAGATGAGAGGGTCTGATCTGCACTTTAGGAAAATCAAGTGCATGACTGAATAAAGGATTGTGAAGATCGTGTATTTTTTAAATCGACAGGAGTCAGGAATTCAGGTTAGGGGAAAATCATCAGTCTTTTATTCTCAGTGAAGAAGGATCGGAGGTGGAAGAGAATCAGCAATAGCAATGTGTGCAGCTGAGTCAAGAAGCTAGCTCGACCAGCAGCCACCCAACCAGCAGCTCGGGTCTCGAACCCAGGCCCAACCTCTCCCAGCTTCTTTCCTGTCCTCTTTCCCCTCCACCACCAAAATATCATTTCCTATACAACACATCAGGATTGACAGAGAGGTGGGAGGGACCATTCTTTATCCAATCTGTATATTAATAGAGTAAGCCCAATTACTATTTAGCCTCACATTGGGACCCAGTGCATCAACTCAAACCCAGCCCATTACATCTTCCCTTTCTTTATTTTAGAACACAGGTGGTCATGCCATCCCTGACTCCTAGGGAGGTCAGAGCCCCCAAGGGAGGTGATCACAGCCTTCCTAACTTCTCAGAAAGGAGGTGAAAACACCCAAAAGGGTGCCCTCCCTCCCACACCGGAAGGAGATAAAGCACCAAAGGGGAAATGGGGGTTAGGGGGTTTCTGGGCCTTAGGGTCTTATTAGCACAAACCCATCAGCATGAGGAGGTTACACAAGCACATAGCAATAACCAGGGATTAGGGAACCTCCCTCAGTCATAGGCTCGATGTGGTTAACAAACATGAATTTTACATGCAAGTAGAGGAATGAAACAATATAAATCAACATGGTGTTGGAAAAGATCACCGAAGCCTAGAAAGAGGGTATTAAACAACAGTCACACAACACCTTCTTCAGCAGCCAAGAGATAGTCCAAAACCAATCTTTGTTTGCTTCATGTCAGGGAATCCAATGATCCCCTGAGTTTTTCCCTTTTTTGGAAAAAGTTCCCAAAATTGAAATTTACTTTCTCAGAAATCCAATGATTCCTGAGAGTTTTCGTCCCATGTCTAGAGTCTGATTCCTGGGGGTTTTCGAGTCCTTTGGCTCAGAGCCAATTTCCCTGAGGTTTTAGTCTTGTCCAGAGAATCCAATGATTCCTGAGAGTTTTTCAATCCGACAATCTTTGATGTCCATGGGTAAACCCTAACCACGCTTTCAATGGAGACAATAGCAAAGAACCAATATTTTTGGTCTTCCCTTTGTTTCAGGTCGTTGTCTTCTGCGATGGACAAGGCGAATATGGCTGTTACCCATCTGATTCCTTTCCACCTGTGAGATACAACAAACCCTCTCCCCAAAGCAGTTAGCCTATCTGGTCCTTTCCATTCACCACTTTCTGGTCTCTCCCATACCTGGATTATCTAAAGATGTGGAGCTGCTCCATGACATGACCTTCGGTGGGGTTATAAAACCGTCGCCGGAGCCAGTGCATCTTTGTCAAAATCAAGAAGTTTAGTAAAAGAGCTAGATTTGAAATTTTAGGGTTCCCTGTCCCCCCTTTCTTTTGTTTTTGAGGGGGCTTAATCTCTGTTTTCCTCTCCACTATTGCCTGTCCTTGAGGTTAAAAGGATGCCTTGTGAAAACTTTCTGTGCACAAAAGTATGCAAAATTTTTTGGTATAAAGGACCATTGTCTTTTTTATTGCTTGTGGCAACCCCATAATGGAAATGCTTTAAGGGAATTAGTGAACTGGTTGTCTTTTGCTGCTGGATTGCAAAAAGTGAATCCCAAAAGGTGTTTACCACAAATTGATGAAAGACAGAGACCAAAAAGATTTTTGGGTAATCCATTTTAATTTATTGGGTCTCAAACACAGGGTTCTTCCTGGAGGCAGTGTAGGAGCATGGAGGAAGGGAAATAAAGGCTTTTACATGCTCCACCCTCTTTGTTATTCCAAATTGAAACTAAAGCTCGGAGTTTGATGATATTTAGAATGAGATGTAGCTTCTTGGAACAAAGGGTAACCAAATAGTTAGAAGGCTATGGCCTTTAATTGCCATCAAAATGGGACTGGAAGTCCATGAGAATGGAATGTAATATATAGATCTTACCTGGGTTTTTCACTTGTCTTGAAGTTTCTTAAAGAGCTGATATATTGAGGCGCAAATTTTATTTGGCTGTGGAATTTTGTACCACATTTACGAATAGGCTGAATTAGATATTATATTTATGTTCCTGGATAATTTAAAAACAGAAACTACAATTATTCTGTGAGGGATTAAAAGGAGTTCAATTCCTTTTATATTAGATCATAAAAAACAAATATATTTTGGATGCATCTGAAATAGTTGGTCCTTTAAGAGGAATTTAAAACTTTTTTCTTCAAAACAAACCCAATTATGTAATAGTTCATTATTTTAATGGAACCCATGTAAAAATTTGGAGCCATGGCTAATAAAATTTCCACTCTGATTCCCCAAAACATTAATTTTGTATTGGTATAAAAGGGGTATATCTTGTGGGTCTTGTCCCAGATAATTGATGCTCGCTTAGTGGCCTTTAATAAAATTCTAAAAATAAAACCCAAAACCCACCCTGGGAAAATTTTTTTAAAAACTTATTTTGGGTTTTTGAGGATTCCCCTTATAAAACGTTCCTTTAAAGCCTCTTGGTTTTGTCTGGTGGGAAAAAACTGAAAATTCCAAAAGGTTTTTTGTGGCTCAAACCAACATGGTGACCATTATATCTCCCAATTTCTGAAAACTTAATGTGTTTAGCCTGTTTAAAAGTTTTTTGAACTGTAAGCACCTTTAGGGATCTTATATCCAAATTTTGAAAAACATGTCTTTTGTTTTTTCTGCTAAGTTTTAATTTGTAACCTTAGGTTTCTTCTTTTAAATTTAAATTTGTTTTTAGGTACATTAAAATTCCATGTAATGTAATAATAACTTTTGGGAATCTTTTCTTCTGGACAAGACACAGCAAATACATTTGAACATAGGGGTTTTTCATTCCTTGGACAAAACTTCCATTCATATCATAAGGCTCAAACTAAGTTAACCTGACTGAAAAAAATCTTTTTATCCTTCTTATCCAGGGGATAGAATAGAAAACAACCTTAATATCTATTAAAAGAGGCCATTCCTAGGGAACTGAGTAGGAGATGGAAGTCCAGGTGAAGAGTTCCAAGTTTCCATCTTTCATTAGTTTTCTTAAATCCTTAACATCCTCCATTTTCAGATTTTTTTCAAAAAACACTGGGAATTGGACTTAAGGGTTTTAGTCCTTGGTCGTGCTCCTGTACAATCTAATAAGGCCTGAATTTTATCTTTACTAGGACCTCTATCCCACGGTGTTCAGTTTTCCATTGATAGAACAGGTGAAAGTGTTGGGGCCTTCAACAGCAACCTGCAAAAAACCGAAGTACCTTTTTTAACCCTAATTGTGTAAAACGTCTCTTCCCACAGATTGATGGGATTTTTTTCAACTATAAAAGGAGTAAAAACCCTGTTTTGCCTTCAAAAAGTCCATCTCATAGGGGGCACTAACTTCAGCTGCTATTGATCCTCCACACCAGACATGTAGGTATTGCTTTAACTTTTGGTGGGGAAAACGGATCTAAGACCGTCCAATTCACATTCCCATTTAATGGAAGGATTTATATAGATTGTGAGATAGGTCGGTCAGTTGTTACACTTTATAAATTGGATTTTGTGATTGGAATCAGAATCTGGGGTATCACCAGGCTGTTAAGGGATTCTGTTGGTAAACCGTGCTACTATTTCTCCTGGGTGATGTCACATTGTCTGCCTGTATTGGGATGGATTTATCTACAATTTCCCAGTTTAACATCAATATGTGGATGGACACTGTTTTTACGTACTTCAGGGGAAAATGGTTTTTACTGTCCTGGAGGCCAGGGATAGGCTGAGAGGAAAGATTTCCCCTCCAGGGGGTTTCAGTTATTCAGCCATCAACTTATTCTCCCTTTTAACCTTTCTCCCATCAGGTTGCTTCCTGGTGATTGATTGTGTAATCCTTTCTGCCATCAATGGCTTCCGGTTGATTGGTCATTTGGGTATTGGGCGTCTAGGACTCCTGGGTACCTTATCCATCCGCCCCTGTTTGCCTGGGGCCCTGGGGACTGGGCCCCTCATCCCTTTTCCCTGAACCGCTACATTCTGACCCAATGGAAGCCTCTTTGATTTTTGGACATGGGGTACTGGGTCTTGTTCTCCCACCCTGTTTTCTCACTCTGCCTCTATAAACATTGAGCTTTTGGTGCCCTCTTTACCCCACAAAGCAATTTCTTCAAAGTCCCTTGCCGGAAGGGGACCCTGTCTAATTTATCTTTGGGAAGTTCATATAGTCTGGCTTAAAAGGCATTTGTGCCCACTTGGACAGCTTATGAACCCTCTAAAAAGAGGATCTTTGGGCAGTCCTAGTATAATCCTTCTACACCTCATTAGATTTTCCACAATTTTTATTAAAACATCTGTTGTGGATTTTCCCCATTAGTTCTTGGGATAATTGAAACGTCCCAAAAGTCAGAAAGGGCTCATCTGGCCCTTGCATTATTTTTTTGTGAACCTCCCTTTGTCATTTTTTTGGAATCGAAGCCCAGCTTTAAGATTAGACAATTTGCTTTTTATGCTCTCTGAATAATTAACCTTGGCGGAGTTGATATGGACCATACCTTGTAGGTCATAGGTGATCCCATAACAGATTTTTACTTTTTGTTGACATCCAAGAACTCCTTTTATTCAGAAAGCCAAGTAACCATTCTACATCCTTGCTATAGGAAATCAGGAGTCAAAACCCAAAAGTAAATTTTGTAAAGCATCTAATTAAGCTTTTAAGCCCAAAATATCGGCCTTTTAAGTCTTTAAGTTTCAGTTAAAGGGGTTCTTGACTTGTACCTGAGGGGATTAGAGGGAAATTCAGGGATAAGGGCTGGCCCTGGAGTCCACACCCTTTCTTTGGTTCATTAACCCCTTCAGTCTTTTCCAATTGGTCTGGGGAGGTGCTGTTTGTTATATGCCCCTCCTTATTGGAGGGTGGATTTGGGGAAAGATAATCCTTGCCCGGGGTCTGAAGCTGCCTCCTGAGGGGAAGGTACCACACCCCTTTGCCATTAAGTCTCCATGTTTTAAATGGCTTAATCTTCTTTCCTCCCTTTACAGGTTACTTGGCTACTTGCAATTTGAAAAAAAAAAAAATTAATGGTTAGGAGAAATTCTAAATGTTTTCAAAACCAGTTTCCGAGGTCTCTCCTCCCACGAACCAAGGGAGTGATTTAAACCCAAAATTTAAGTTCCCAAGTTAAAGTAATCTTTTTCTCATTTAAAAGGCTTTTAAGCACCATCTTGGGTGGGTTGGGGGGGAGGAAGCTTTACAGCAGCCCAAGCCAAAAAAAAAACGGAGTTTTTTAAAAAGTTCCTTTTTGTCCCATTTCTCACCCAAGTTCCTTTACAACCTTCAGCCTTGGTTAAAGGGGCGAAATTAAGATGTATTTTTAAATGAAGGATAGGGAATTCATTAGGGGTCAAGTCTTTACTCAGTGAAAACTCAGGGGAAAGTCAGCCAAAGTGACTGATAAAAGAGCTGACCAGAGCCACCCAACCAGCAGTGGAGTCTAAAACCCAGGAGTTTTTTCCAGTTTTTGTTTTGTCCAAAAAAATGTCATTTCATCAAAATGGATTGACAAGGGGGAATTTTTATCCAAAAGTATATTAATAGAGTTACCCAATTAAAAAGTAGACTTGGGACTAGGGTGCATCAACTCAAACCTCAGCCCATTACAAAGGATGAACTGAAATGGAAAGAGACTTGAGTCAGGGAGACCCATCACAATAATCCAGACAAGGAGTTGTGAGGGTCTTTACCAGAGTGGTGGTATTGTCGGGGAGAGAATGGAGTAGAGTCAAAAGATATTGCAAAGATGAAATTGACAGGATTGTCAATTTCCAATAGATTGGATATGGATTCAAGGGATTAAGAGAGAGTATGTATCAAGAAAGACTAATAAATGTTATAAGTTTGAAGTAATACCCTGGACAGTTATAGAGAAAGTAAGAGGAGGAGAGCATTTGGGGAAAACACAATAGGACCTGTTTTGGACATGCTGAATTTCAGATTTACTAGACATCTAGTACTGGATGTCTGAAAGGTGATTGGAGATGTGAGGTTGGAGTTTGGGAGATGATAAGTAGATTTAAGAATTACCAGCATAGAAATGGTAATTAAATGATATGATATATAATATAATATAATATAAAAGGGGGAGACAAATGGGTCCTTGTGTGACATCTAAGTTAAAGGATATGACCTGATGAGGATCCAGCAAATAAGACTGAGAAGATAGGTAGGAGAAGAACCAGGAGACAATGGTATCCTGAAAACCTAGAGAAAAGAGAAGAGCAATGGGGAGAGGATGACTAGTAAAAGTCATTGCTAAGTTTGGAAATAGCATTTTTAGCAAAATGATAAAGTCAGAAGTCAGATTATATGAGGTTGAGAAGATAATGAGAGAAGAGAGAATGGAGGTCCCTATTAGGGATGATGTTCTCAAGGTGTTTAGCTACAAAATGCAAAAGAGTAATAAGACAACTATAGCAAGGATAGAAGAATCAAGTGAGTATTGTTTTATTTTGTTCTTTTCATGTCTGACTCTGGGGTCAACTGACCACCTAATTGCTTCTGTGTTTCACTTTCCCATTTCCAGAACCTATTCAACTGTCTTATAAGATTGTTCTCAAGTTCAATGAGATCATGTTATGCATGATCTACTTAGGTCTTTGTAGGGAAAATGACAATTCAAGGCATCCATATTATTGTCGCTTTATTTATTATTCCTACTAGCTAGTGAAGTGACAATTTAATGGCATTAAAATGTAAGCTCCTTGAGGATAGGAATGATCTATTGCCTCTTTTTTGTATCTTCAGCACTTAGGACAGTACCCACTTAATAAATGTTTATTGACCAATTGACTGAAACATAAACATTTTTCCACGTGCTACAGACTAAACCATATAGGAACTGGTGTTATCTTTATGAACTCTCTCCCAAAAATGTATCCCACTTCTTCAGATTGAGTACTATGAATCCAAGGTGATGAGTGACTTCCCTGAGAATGTGTGTACCATTATTCATCTGAAGGTGAATAAGATTGTTCATTGGGAAAAAAAAATTTTTTGCACTCCTTAATAATTACATTTATTTTAAAAATAGAAAGATCATTGAATATTAAGCGTGGGAAGATTCTAAGTATTTATTCAGACTTCAAGTCAAGAAATCTTGTCATTCTAATTCTTCTTTTGAAATTTGAGGTGTGTCCGTTTCTCTTCAGGGTATTAGGGTGGGGTATGATATGATAGTATGCATATACTCATTTTATCTATTCTCAAAAGCTTTTAATTGGCTAAAAATGAATGTAAATTTGAAAAGATGTTAACTTTTTAATCTAACTGTTTTCATTATGATAGCATGACTTTCCCTGTCTTATCCATCAATCAACATGTATTTCTTAAGCAATTAATATGTCAGATACTGGGCAGACTGGATAGGCCTGGCTTGTGGGTTCTGGGTAAGCCTTAAAGATACAAGGACAAAAATGAGGTATTATTTCCAAAAATGTTGATTTTTTTAAAATAAAGGAATAAAGGTGGAATGTAAGTTCCTTGAGGGCAAGCAATGTTTCTTGTTTGTCTTTGCCTCCCTAGGGCTAGGTAAGTTTCTAGCACATAATTAGCACTCACTGAATGTTTCTTGAATTGAATTATTTCACTCTCAGAAATATACATTACTCAATGCTCATAAAACACAGAGCCTCAAAGAAAAAAAAAAGTAATGATTTTTAAAAATCTGGTTTTTATTGTTGAAAATTATTTACCAGCATGTAACTTATACATGGAATTCATAATTTGTTTAAAAGTCATTCCTTTAAATCCTTTTTTTTCTACATTAACAAAGAGATTTAAAGAGAGATTGACTTAGCAGTTAATAGCATTCCAAAACACATTGAATTACATAGTATTCTAATGAATTCAGAAAGATGTATTCAATTTCAGACGAAATTGTCAGGTAAATTAATCCCTGGTGTTTTATTTTTATCCAGATAGATTGTAGAGGCCTTGATAAGAATCATGTCCCTAACATTTAGAAAAGGGGGTATTAAAAAAAAAAAAAAGGACTTTGTCATTCTTCTCAGTTTCCTATTTGCATTGAAAACTAGTTCTACACAACAACCAGCATTTTGATGGTAAAATCTCAGACTTTCTTCTATAATCATATTAAATCAAAACATATTTGTGATTCATACTTTTTAAAATTCCCTTTAAAATTGCCATGTAAAATAAACCCATTGTGTTGACATTTATTAGCAAAAGTTCAGGAACCACTAATGTAAAAATTTTTTCTCCTCGAATTTAAAGACCCATTGCTAAAATTAAAATTCATTGATGCCATTCCCTAAATAATACGTATAATTTTATACAGGTTTAAAAAATAATGATTTGAGTTACTGAAATACCAGCAAGAGGAATTGGCAGTTCAATTTAACAATTATTAAGCACTAAGTATACGTAGAATACTATATTCTGGACATTTTGGATGATACAAAAGTTAGGAAGAAGACAGGGACCAATCTCATACAAGTAAGGAGATATGACATACAAAATGTCACAGATCAGATTCCATGGAATTTTTCATGTTTTTGAAAAAAATAAATGAGTTAATAATAAAAATTTACTTTAAACAATCAGCCAACAAGTTTTTATTAAACACTTACTATGTGCCAGCCACTGTGCTAAGTTCTGAAATATGAAACAAAATAAAATATAAAACCCATTAATGCATTTAAGGAGTTATATTCTAATGGAAGAAGATAAAATACAAAAATACAGAATAGATAGAAGGTAATCTTAGAGGCATGGCACTAGAAGCCAGGGATTGCAAGATATGGAAGTAGAACAGGAGAGCATTGTAAGAATAGGAACAACCAATCCAAAAACAGAGGAGTGTCCTGTGTGAGGAAGAACAAGAAAACCTATATGAATGTATCGTAGAGTGCATAGAAGGGAGTATAATATAAAAATATTACAAAGGTAGATGGCAAGTTGTAAAAAGTTTTCAAGAGAAAAAGAATTTATATTTAAGCCAAGAGGTACCATGGAGACTCTAGAGTGTATTAGTCTGGACAGGTGATGAAGTCAGACTTATGTTTTAGGAAAATCACTTTGGTAGCTGACTGGAAAATGGATTGGAATAAGGAGAGAATTGAAATACAGAAACAAATAAGGAGACTTTTGCAATAGTTGAAGAGAAAAGTAGGTCCTGAACTAGAGTACTGGTTATATTAATGAAAAGGAGACATATGCAAGAGATGTTGTGGAGAAAGAAATGACAAAATGTGGCAATTAATTGAATATGTGGTATAAGAGAGAAGAGTCAAGGATGACCCCAATGTTGCAAATTGGGCAAGTGAAAGAATGGTGCTCTCTTCAACCGTTATAGTATATTTTATGAATATAGTTCTGTGAATGCATCATTCAATTCATTTTCAAAATGGAGAAGAAAGAAATAATAAGTATGAAGTATTCAGAAAGTCCTGCAAGTCTCATGTGAACTGACAGAGCAGAATGAGCAGAACCAGGAAAACAATATTTACAATGTAAATAATAGAAGAATGTAAATGGGGGGAAAAAATAAAACAACAAAACCAAAAGTGAACAATGTATGTATTTGTTTATTTATAATGTATTTTTATTTTATTTATTTATTTTATGATGAATGATAAAAATTATCACTATTTATAATGATCAAACTTGGCCTGAGACAAGAGATTAAAAAATGCACCTCCCTACTATGTACTTTCAGAAATGGTAGAAAATGGATGTGCACATAAATTGTCACCCTCAGTTAAGTTAGGTTAGTTAGTTTTACAGAAGTGCTTTAACTTTTTCTTTTCCTTTTTTATTTTTTATTAGTACACAGGGAAATCTTACAGAGGAGAGATATAAATGAAAATGAAGGTGATATAAAAGCAAAAAATATTAATAAAAGTTAAAAATTAAAACAAACAGAAGATTGAATTGCATCTAATATTTAAAGAAGAATCTTTAAACTCCAAACTGCTTTATCTTCCTTAAATAATTTAAAAATACAAATTGGCTTTTCCATTGACAACAAAGGATAAACTGGACTCACTGTACCCTGTCTATTACACCCTGGTTTTTTAACTAGAAAATGTCAGACTATGAAAAAAAGTAGTCTCAGAGCTATTCAAGCTACTATCTCCACTGTCTTGGGGAACTTTCATCCTGTCCTCTGGAGAATTTGTAAGATTCTTGCATTCAATCACAATACATTTCTGGGTACACTTAAGAAATAAGCTCCTGTATTATCCAAACTTGTATAAACTTCTATACTGAGTCCTAGGATTCAGGTAATTAAAACTGACAGGTTAATCTAAGAGCTTTCCTGAATGAATAACCCAGAGGTGAGACAAACAAAACCTGAATAAATCACATGGGTTGAATCCACATAAATGGTCCAGCTAGCCATGTTTGGAGTGGAGAACTGACCTAAGAAATCCTAAAGGACATCCAGTTTTTTACTTATAAATCATAAACTTCTTGAGGACTTTTTCTTTCAAAATTATTTAGGAATTTTGTTTTCATCTCCTGTTCTTGGCACCTGAGTGATTCAATCGTAAGTGTTCTTCCAACTGGGGATCGTCACCAGTTGTCTTGATCTATGTCTTGTCACTGGACTCTGATGACTCTGGAGGAGAGTGAGGCTGATGATTTGCATAGTCTCTGCTGCACTTAAATCCAATTCACTTACAAGTGAAGACATCACCTTCCCGATGTTATTGGTCCTCTTGTTGAATGAAAGGTCAACAATAACAATCCCCCAGTTTCTCTCCTAAGCCTTCTACAATAACAGCAACAACAACAACAACAATAATAATAATAAATTGCATGGTTCTTTAAATTTTGAAAGCTTAAATACATTGTCTCACGTCATCCTCACAAAAATTCTATGAGTTAAGGACTATTATTATTCCCATTTTATAGAGGAGAAGACTGAGACAGAGGTTAAATCACAGGTTCACAGTACTTTGCTAGTTTCTCAAGAAGTTTCTCAGGAAGCATTTGAATTTAGGTCTTCCTACTTCCAAGTCTATCATCCTATTCACTGATTATTTTTCTACAATACATCTCTTGGAAGCTATAATACAGCTCCTATAGGCTTAGTCATCACTTCTATGCAATTAACTCCCAAATCTATATATCCAACTTCACCCCCAGCCCTTGAGCTCATGATTAAGCCTGACTTCCTACCTCAGATTTATCCTCGATGCTTCACTGTTTCATCTCTCAGTAATTTCAATTATTTGCCAAATCTCGTTATTCTCATCCCATATAACATCTCTCCTATCTAACATTCTCTCTTTTCAAACAGCTTCACCCTAATTAGATCAGATCCTTTGTCAATTCTCTCCTTGACTATTACTGTGGACTCTTAAATTAGCCTCCTGCTTTTGGAATCTCCTCACTTTGAGGGGTTCTTTGTCAAACAAGCAATGGAAAAAATTCAAAAGGTAAAATTGAGAAATTTGATTGTATACAATTTTGAAATTTTATTCATATAAAACCAATGCATTAAAAAGGGAAATAGATAATTAGAAGAAAAAATCATTGCTTTTCTCTGATATCTCTCATATCCAACATATACAAAGAAGTGATTCAAATGTAAAAGAATATGGTCATTTCCCAATAGATAAATGGAATTGTGAATGTTTACAACCATTCTTGAAAGCAATTTGATATCATAAAAAGTTACAAAGCAATACATATCATTTGATCCATATATAGATAGATAGATACCTCCAAGAGATCAAGGAAATAACAAAAAGTTATATATATATATATATATATATATATATATATATATATATATATACACGAAAGTATTTATAGCACCTCTTTTCAACATGGAAAAAAAAGTGGGAAATAAGAGGATGCCCATCAAATTGGATAATGGCTACACAGATTGATATAAGGATAAAATGGAATGCTATTTGTGCTGCAGGAAATATGGAAAAATTGGTATGAACTGATACAAAATGAAGTAAACAGAACCATGAGAATAATTTATAATATAACAACAGTATTAGAAAAGTGAACTATTTGAAAGATTTGGGAACTCTAATCAGCTAAATAATCAACCAGGATTATGTTGCCCAGTCCATGGCAGTGAGATGATGAATTATTGTTCAAAGTAAGAAATTAATTTCTGAACATGATTAATGAGGGACTATATTTTGCTTGATGGTATTTATGTGATTAAAAAAAAAGAGTTCTTTTTTTTCATTCTTCGGTAAAGTTGACCCAAAAAAAAAAGGGAAATGACAAATATTGTTGAAGTTCAACAAAAAGTTGAAAGAACTCAGACTGTGAATTGGTCTAGTCATTCTGGAAAGAAATTAGGATTGTGCCCCAAAAGTCACTGAACTGTGTGAATAGTGAATAACATTTTTGCTAAACATAATATAAAGAGATTAGAGAAAGAGAAAAACGGTTCATAAGTACAAAAATCTTTATGATAACCCTTTTTGCAGTAGCAAAAATCTAAAAACTAAGAGTCTTTCCATTCACTAGATAATGGCTGAACAAATTGTGGGATATGAATATACTGGAATATTATTCCATAATAAATGATGAAATGGATAGTTTAAGAGGAAACTAGAAAGACCTCTATGCAGTGTGAAATGAGCAGAACTAGGAAAATAATTTATACAAAGACAATAATATAAAGAAAAAACAATTTTAGAACATTGATCAATATAATGAAGACTAAAAATGAAACATACTATCTATTTCCATCCAGAGACATAATGGACTGAACATATAGAATGAGACATATATTTTTAGACATGGCCAATGTGTGAATGTTCCACTATGCTTATTTATTATAAAGACATTATTTTTCTTTGTTATTATTGTTCAATTGGGGGCAGGAGAAGTAATAGAAAAAACACTTGCTAATTGTTAAAAAAAATAAAAATATTTTTAAAGTCTCTCCCTTTTCCAATTAATCTTTTTTTATAACTTCCACAATGATTTTCCTTAAGCAAAGATTTGACTATGTGACTCTCCTACTCAACAATCATTCTTCATTTTTTATCATTTTCAATCATTTTTCATTCTTTGTAACATCATTTGGGATTTTCTTCTCAAAGATATTAGAATGATTTGCCATTTCCTTCTCCAGCTCATTTTGTAGACAAGGAAATTGAAACAAACAAGATGAAGTGACTTTCCCAGGGTCACACAGCTAGTAAATGTTAGAGGCCAGATTTGAACTCAGGAAGATGGGTATCCTTGACTTCAGGCCCATCACTCTATCCACTGCAGCATCCCCTGCTGCTCTTAGTGTCTTTTGTCAATAATGAATTAACTATAAATTCCTCTATTTGGCTTTTTACTAAGTCCTACAAAGCTGTTGTCAAGCCATCTTTCTAGCTTCATTATACATAGAGTATATACACTGTATTATACATAAACTATACATAAACTTTTCCATAGTCTACAATACAGCCAAATTTTTCTGTACAAATGGCACTTCATTTCTCATCTCCATGCCTTCACATTAGTCATTCTCCATACCTACAGTACAGTAACTCATAGAATCCCTCCCTTCCTTCAAGACTCCACTCAAGCACCAACTTTAAGTGGATCCTAATCCCCCAATAGCTAGTGCTCTCTCTCCTAACTCTTCTGTATTTAATTACATCCTATTTATTTAATATTAATATTTATGCAAACATGCATATTGAATCCCCTGGCAGAATATGAGCTCCTTAAGAACAGGAACTGTGTCACTTTTTTTTATCTTTATGTACCTGGCACATAGTAGATGCTTGTTGAATAACTGCACGTAAAAGGGGTTCAAGAAATGTTTGTTGGATTAAAAAGGTAATACTTCGGGTGGGACTAGGGATAAAGTCATGTTCTCTTCAGTATCTACAATCCCTAAAATTCTGTATTAGTTTCAGTGGGTGATCATGTCAATGAGGGACTGGACTAGATTAGCTTTGAAGTTCTTTTTTTGTTGTTGTTCTAAGCCTATGATCCTGTAAACAGCAAGTTCAGCATTCTATTTATTCTATCTGACACATCATGCGACTTTCTCAAGATCAACATGCTTATAATAGGAATGTTCCTCTTTTTTAAACTCAATACTTTATAGATACCAACCATCTGCTATTTGCAGATAAGTTAACTATTCCAAAAAAAAAAAATAGGATTTCTCCTATCTCTAATAAATAATGTACATGTCTCATGCTTAAGACAAAGTGATCTGTGATTTTTAATCAAATTCTCTAATATCACCCTTCCACTTCCACAAAGGCTACAATTTATCAGTCCTTGAAGAAAGAATGGGAAAATCTATAGTGATCACTACCCAATGTCTAATTAAAGTGGAAGATCTGGAAAATGGCTTTCTTATTATTAGTAGTAGTACTAAAGATGATCTATAGTCTTAGCAGCCCTGCTGAGAAAGAGATGGTGCTATTTGTTTCTGGGTAAATGAGAGTTAATCAGAACAAAATATGGCCTTCAAAAATCTCTCAAAAGCTCAGGCTTCAGGATTTGTGTTTCATTCATTGATTCTTTTACCACCTCAGTTGCTTCTGCCAAGCCACTAAAATCCTCGTCAGGCCAGAAATGCTGCTTCTATTAAAAAAAAAAAAAAAAAAAAAAAAAGGGGGAAAAAAAGCTTCTCCATAAAACATTTCATCAGGTGACTATTTCAAGGTTTTCATTACCATCATAAGGAAGCATTAACGGTGATAAAAAAAAATCAGTCAGCAAAAATTCTATTACTTTTCCTTTAGTAAATGTGGTCATTACGTCCTCACTCAAAAGTTTCTCATTTCCTGAGGGATCAGAACAATGATTAGCTAAGGGATATAAAGAAGGTACAGTTGAAACAGGTTAAGAGCCTAATCCCCTGCACAAAGGAAAAATCTTAGGGTAGGCTACACCAAAATCCATTCATCTAACAGGTATACTTTCTATTTCACTGGATTTTTTTTAAAATTAAAAATAAGGTACTTTTAAATATATACTTCAACCACATAAGATGACATCTGCGTTCTACTGACAAGCTATCTCCATTCTGCTTTCATTCATAGGTATTGCATTTGTGTGTGTGTGTGTGTGTGTGTGTATTTTTAAAGGATTACCCCTACAGTGTTTAAATACCTTCCCTACATGTCTCCTATTTTGGAGATTCATTCTGACATAGCAAATCTATTCTTTTAACAACGCTATTCACTTTGCAGGTGTTCATTAATGATTCTTAGTTCTAATCCCCTTACCCCTAAAGCAGACAACTTTAAAAGGGGCTTAGACTGGCACTTTTGAGCTCTGTTGTGCCAAGAGAACAAAAGATGAAAATATGTTTTTTCTCTCAAATGTAATCTCACAGATCTGGGAACTATGAAATAAACTAACCTATTGATTTAGCTGATTTAATGTGTAACCTCACCTTTAAAATGTGAGTAAAAATAAGTAGTAGAAACTCAAGATGACTATTAGATTCCTTTTTGTAAAAAGATTCTACACTGAATAGGAAACTACCTTAAAACTTGGGAAAGAAGGGATTGACATGAATAAGTTTTGAAAGATTAAGCTCTTTGGTCTGAGTAAGTAACTAAAAGTTGGGAATCAAAGGTTCTATAGAAAAAAAGATAGCAAAGTGAGATCGATGATGAAGATTAATTGGAACCCATTTTATACATATCATTTATCTATAATACATATTTGGGAATAATCAAAGACAACTTTGACCAAAGCATGAGAAGGGAGGCTTTTGCAAATGATATTCTACAGTAGGCCATATCTTTATAATCTCACACAATTAACTAAAAGCTACAGAAGAATGCAGGATTCCAATGCATTTGTATGATGACTACCAAAAATCATTTGATTGGATTGAATTAAATTATGTCTTAAAGATTTTCCTCCAATAAACTTCTCATATATATGTTAAAATTATATACTATTCTGTGAAATAACAAAAAATAGGAGCAGGTAGGTGGTGCAATGGATAGACTATCATCCTTGGAGTCAGAGGAATCTGAATTTGAATTATGCCTCAGACCAGAGGCTAAACCCCAGAGAAGTCATTTAACCCCCAATTGACTTGAAAAAGAGAAGAAATAACAAGAATTAACTTTACCTGATGAGCCTCTGATTTTATTACCAAGAAAGGCACAAAATAATGAAACTTATGCATATCAAAGATATTTCCCACAGTCATGGAAGATATCCGGTGCAGGAGTACAAATGGAAGAGATTCTTTTTAGGTTATAAAGTCTTCCAATGGTTCCTTTTTTTGTGAATTGCACGATGATTATATCAAGTGGCAAAACTTTGTAGAACCTCTTAAATAAAATCCATAATCCCTCAAAAGAACTCACTCTCTTAACACTGGAAGAACCACATGCATGAAGAATTCATACTAGCCAGAAAATGGTTTTCAATTGAATAGACAATCTATAGAGCTGATCTAAAAGCATAGGTAGATGTTTTTATATATTTAAATATATTATTAAATATAATATGTATTATAAATATATATTTATATGTGTGTTGTGATACATATACACACAAACACATATATTGTATGTAATGTGTGCATATAAACATATGCATATGTGTATGCACATATACATATAGATATGTATATGCTACATGTGTGTGTTGTGTGCATATTTGGATATCTGTATATACACACACTATATATGCCTAAATATGTATGTGTATATATACATATATAATATATACATTTTAAACCAAATTTTACAAATGCCTAGTAGGCCAAAAACAGAATTTAATAGGAGTAGAATAAGTTATATGGCATGTAGGGAAATTGCACAATGCTTTCCATCACCTAAGTCTTATCTTTGAAGCAAAAGTTCATGTTCTTAATGTCAATATTCCCACAGTGATACTAACTGGATATGAATTATGGAATTTTATATCCTCCAAAGAATTAAATTGTGGGTCATCTAAGAACAATGAAGAGATGCTTGGTGAGAATGGAAAGGACATAGCATAGAACTAACAAAAACAAAGGCATGAGAGGAGTGACTTAAAAGGCATCATCAGAAAAACATACAATGGCAACTGAAAACAAACTTTTGTTTAGCAAGAATGAAGAGTAAGAGGTTGGATGCTTCACTGGTAGTCTTACAATATTAAGGGATCTAGGAAAGACCCCTAGAATTTTCAATGAACTTCACCCCTCAAAGAGAGACTATAGGAGATCATGAATGAGAATTTCCCAGGGGGGAAAAATGTCAGTGGCTTAAAATCTATGCCTTTGGAAGGAGTACCCAATTAATTGATGAGAGCACAGGAAAGATTGAAGTTCTTAAGCTTTTAATTCCCATTAGACTATGTGCCTGGGTACAAGAGGAGTGTGTCATTAGGACAAAAAAGAAGAAGAAAAGGAAGATAATAGTCACTGCTGGGTGGAAGAGGTCATAGAAAATAAAGGAAGATGCATTTATTAAGTGCCTACTAAATGCTACTAACTATGCTAAATGCTTTAAAGACCAAAAGGAGAGGAAAATGAGCCTGGACAGTATAGAAATAACTGCCAAATCAAGCATTATCAGAGATACACAAACTGAAACAACACAAAAATACAGAGTAAAAGGAGGATTAGAAAATACTAGTGGGAGCAATTTTTGAGTCATGACAAACAAGGTTTATTCAATGATGCTCTGAATTCCCACAAACATCATGAAACATGAGACTTGGAGATTATTTCCCAAATATTCTGGAAGGAAAAAAAAGAATTGTTAATATCTCCAGACTATGTATTATTTTTTGGTCTTCATTAAATGTTTTACTGTTTTTATGCTGTCTGTTGCATATTTGCCATTGAAATATTGGACAGAGGAATAATCAGTCTGGAGTAGAATTTCATAATCATAGAGATTCAGAGATAAGTAACACAAAAACATAGACACACACACACTCTTTTTCTGTGTGTTTCTGTCTTTGTCTCTGTCTGTCACTCTTTCTGTCTATCTGTCTCCCTCTCTGTCTGTCTCTCCCCCTGTCTATTTTTCTCTCTGTATCTCTCTGTGTCTCTGTCTTTCTTTGTGTCTTTCTCTGTCTCTCTCTCTGTCTCTCTGTCTCATCTCTCTCTCTCTCTCTCTCTCTCTCTCTCTCTCTCTCTCTCTCTCTCTCTCTCTCTCTCTCCCCCTCCCTCTCTGTTTCTCTCCCCCTCTGTCTCACTGTCTTTGTCTCTTTCTGTCTCTCTCTCTCTCTCTCTCTCTCTCTCCCCCTCCCTCTCTGTTTCTCTCCCCCTCTGTCTCACTGTCTTTGTCTCTTTCTGTCAATCTGTTTCTGTCTCTCTCTGTGTGTCTCTGTGTGTGTGTGTCTCTCTCTCCCCTCTCTCTGTCTCTCTTCTTTCTCTCTCTGTCTCTCTCCCCTCTCTCTGTCTCTCTATCTCTCTCTGTCTCTCTCTCTCTCTCTTACACACACACACACACACATACACACACACACACAATGTTTGGATTCATACAGATTAAAGTTCGAATGGTAAAGACATTTAAGTTCAGAATTTATCTCATTGAGGTCATTTTTCCCATCTGATTAAAAAATGGGAACTTCTAAGGTCACTGAAATCTAATAATTCAGTTGCCCATTCCAACAAAACACACTGAAATCATAAAATACTAAGTTGTAACTGAAACAAATATTAAAATAATGTCACAAATTCCTTTCTATGTATAATCTCCTCTTATCTCTACCCCATTCTTGAGTAAATATATGTTGGGTGTGTGTTTGCAGAAAGAAACAATGAAATTTAGACCTACAATTGTAGTAAGAAAAGAAATAATCTCACTCCTCCCCAAAAGAAAAGTTCATGTTACACAACTGATCTACATATGTCATTTTTAGGTCTGCAAATTCCTGTATATATAGTATTTTCTTATTTGATTCTAAATATTATCCTGTGACCTATAACTATTATTGTCTTAATGTTGAAGATGAAGACACTAAAGCTGAAAAAAAATTAAGTAATTTGCTTAGGATCACACAGCTAATATTTTTAAAGAATGGATAGGAATGAATAGGAAATAGAAATGAATAGCAAAACAAGATATTTGGCATATGGAAGACAGGAATGATTATTATGTTTACAAGAGTTCTGGAAGAGTAAATTATCAATGAGATAGGCAATTTGTCACCACACTTGGGCTTTGCTAAAAAATGTGACAGACGCTTGAGAAAAACAGTTTTCTATGAAATGCCCCAGTTCCCCCAGAACTCTTCCTATTCCTCCCCATGGCCTCGTTGTTTTGTATCTTTGTTACTGACAAGGTCCAAGGCTGTTTTTTCCTGTGCTTTCGGGATCTTTCACTCCTTCAAATGTTTTAGGACTCTTATCTCTCTATGTCCTTACAATTCTGTCACTTCCAGCACGCATCTCACTCCCACAAGTAACAGTATCTTCATCCTAATGGCCATCCTTCTTTTTTCCCTTCACATTAGAGAAAGTAGTGATCTAACCTCATCATGGAACCTAGAAGAAGGCAGGTGGGAAACAAATTAGGCCTACAAAGGCCCCTCTTTGCTTCCTGTATTTGCTTATTGCTAGTTCATATCTTTCTGAAGTAAGTCCCAAAGAATACTCCACTTATTCCCCACTACTCCCACTGTTTTTCTGAATTTTATCAAGGATGAACTGATAATCCCTATACATTCTCCTTTTGAGGCATCCCAACACTGGACAGAGACTTGAATCTATGATTAAACATCTTGTCTCTTATTAGCTTCTCCTTACCTTTGTAAATCAAGACCCTCAGAGTATCATCCCAATATTAGTTGGTTAGAGGAAGATGTTAATAGATCCTTTCCCTGGGTTTTTATTTTGACTTAAAGTACTAGATGGACTTGGGAGGGGTAAAAGGTTTATTCTTTTGAACTTGAGTTCAAGGAAAGTACACAGATTTTTGCTCTCATCAGAGCTGTAGTTAGCAACCTAACACTAAGGTTAAACATGATAAAAGTTACCCACAAATAAATTTTTGATCCCAGAATCTTCTTGAGACCACTATAAGTGACAAGAGAGAGAAGGAACAAGGCAGGCCCAGTTTGGGGAGAAACTCACGTTTGACAGAACAGGATGAGAAAACTTCTACTTTAACTATTCTTTGCTAACTAGGTGCTAAGCTCAGTTGTACCTTCCTTCTGAAGTACAATTTCTATCAACATCCTCTAAGCCTGGAAGAATGTCCAGATCCTCTGTCCTAGTTATTCTCTGACTCTAATCAAGGTTGGTCTAGTACCCTAATCTTTTAATCAAATGAGTTAGGAATGTGGGAGACTTTGGGCAATATTTGAGAAAGGGAATTGATGAGATTCTCCCATTCATATTGCTTTCTACATTCAATAATAACTGCCCTCTAAAGAAATAATTTTATGAAAAACTAATACTAAAACTAGAAAGGTTTCTGATCCCTGATTTCTCACTCCCCGCCAAAAAATAGCATTCCCTAAAGTATATCCCATGAAGATATCTTCTTCATAAGATAAGACTTATCCTAACTTTTTCGTCCTATCCCTTTCCACCTCCTCAATCCCACCATGACTACTGCCTCAATCGCCAAATCTTGTTCCTGTCTGTCTAGACTGGAATCTTCAATCCTCTGGAGTCAGATAAAACCATATTTTTGGAGATTGAAGTCTTTATCAAGCTCCTCTTTGTCTGAATTCACTGCCAAAGACACCTGGTGGATGCTAATCACAGCCAATCATCACTTTTCTCAATTTTGTTCATAAATTTATAGGAGCTCTTATTTAAAGTAATAGTGTTCATCAGAATAGGAAAAGATGTCAAACTGTGAAATTCTGGAACCATCACCCCTGGAAATGCTGTGTACCTTAGCTTTGCTTCTTCATCTCCTTTTCTTTACTTCTTTGATCCATGTAGAAGTCCTCAGAGACAGGTGAGTTTGATTTCTAGAAAGCAGAAAGTCTTGCAAGCTTTGGATAATGTTCTGAGCAGTGAATAGAACTGAATCTGTGAAAATGTTGAGTTTGCTCATCAGAATATAAAAATAAAATAAGACCTGTCTTGTTTTTATGATGGTACAGACTTATAACTCTTTTTAAAATCTCTATAAAGTTATCATCCTTTCAGGGACTGGTCTGGGAGATTTTTCCCTCTTAAAATTCCTATGTATAAAAAGTCACAAATCTAACAGGACAGGAACCCTTAAAACCACAGACATGATTAAGGCTCTATTCCCTAATAAATGTGCAACAAGACACTTGTCAGCCTTTTAAATAATGAGCTGTGATCTATGATAAATGTGCCAATAACACATTTCCCAGGACAGCGTATTTCAAATTGGTAGGCAATAGTTGAATCACAGCAGGATCTTATTTTTGCACAAATTACTTCTAAACCCCAAACACATCTAAAATTAATTTCTTTCATCACATTAAAGCAAGGCCGTTAATCACTGGAATGTGTTCTGGTATTTGACAGACATAAAAAATTGATTTGCATTTCAAAAGAGAAGAGGGCAAACATTAAAAAAAAGCATGTTTCTTCATGTAGAATGAAGACTTTGCATATTTTTGGTCTGTGGAAATTATATTGATAATATGATGGATGATCAGAAAAGAAAGTATGATGATTTCTTGATGGACTTCTACAAGAAGAACTGCCCTTTACTTCACTAGTCAGAACACTGTCTACAGGGTCATAAAAGTGTTTGACCAAAGTATAAAACTTTAAAAAGCATCCTTTGCCGCAACTTCTTTTTGGTATATAAATGACACTAGATTCTAAAAATTCTCAAAAATTATACTAAAAAAACTTAATAATATAAAAATATAAAATATAAATATAAAAAATAAACCCTCACAGATTTTATCAAAATAAGTACCAGACAAAATCTTGCTGGTCCCAAAAAACAAACTAAGGAAATTCGGAGAGGCTCTTCACCAAAAAAGGTGGCCATGTTTTAGCTATTGGATGTCATGATAACTCCTGTGATGCCATGGGGGGATATTGGAATAATAGATTTCCATTAAAAATGTACCTTGTGGGTGTTTAAGTCCAAATCTCTCATTTGCAACAAGTTAAAGTATTTCCCAAGGTTATCCAACTCATAATGTCTAAAGCAGGATTCAAACTTAGGTCTTCCACATTCTATCCATATATCATATAGCTTCCAAAGTAAATGCAACATACATTTGTAAAAAGGAATATCCATAGAGATGAAATGATGCATCTTTTAAAATATCAAAGCCATCTTCAAAGAACTCAGATATGCCTAAAATGTTCATACCCAAAATATATATATATTTCTCCTTATCAGCCAGATCTAAGACCCAAGTTCATACTCAAAGGGTCAAAGTTACCATAAAATAGGGGAATGATAGAGGATGCTCCTTCCTAATCCCTCATGGAGAAGTCCCAGGGAGAGAATTCTGCTTTCAAAGTCTGCTTTGGCCATTCACAAGTCATTTAACCACTTCCAGTCTCAATTTCTTAATCTGTAAAATGGGGATAATAATAACTCTCGCTCAGGGTGGTTTTGAGGTTCACCTAAGATAATACATATGAAGTGCTTTGCAAACTTTAAAACATTATATAAAGTTTGCTATTAATATTATTTGAAATTAATTAATTAATATTATTAATATGAAAAATTAATAAAAATGCTGTCATCATTATAATTATCATCATCCCCATTATTTTGCTATTAATATTGTTATTAATTCTTTTTTATATAATAACTTTTTATTGACAAAACCCATGCCAGGGTAATTTTTTACAACATTATCCCTTGCACTCACTTCTGTTCCGACTTTTCCCCTTTCTCCCTCCACCCCCTCCCTTAGATGGCAAGCAATCCTATATACGTTGAATATGTCACAGTATATTCTAGATACAATATATGTGTGCAGAACCAAACAGTTCTGTTGTTGCTCAGGGAGAATTGGATTCAGAAGGTAAAAATAACCCGGGAAGAAAAACAAAAATGCAAAGTTTACATTCATTTCTCAGTGTTCTTTCTTTAGGTGTAGCTGCTTCTGTCCATCATTGATCAATTGAAACTGAATTAGGTCTCTTTGTCAAAGAAATCCACTTCCATCAGAACACATCCTCATACAGTATCGTTGTTGAAGTATATAATGATCTCCTGGTTCTGCTCATTTCACTTAGCATCAGTTCATGTAAATCTCTCCAAGCCTTTCTGTATTCATCCTGCTGGTCATTTCTTACAGATATTGTCATTCTTTCTTGTTACCCCTGCCATTACTACTGTTTTGTCCTTTGGAAGGAGCTAGGTAGAAAGAATCTCCTGTGGCCAATAAGGTAGCAACATCTAGGCAGCAAACTGGAGCATACTAGTATAAAACTTGATAAGGTATATCTTTTTATCCCCTAATTTTCTCCCTCTTTAACATAAACTAGACATGTTATCTTAGGGAAAGAGGAGATGGCCTCTGAAAATCTCTTCCCAAAGACCGTGAACCCATTTTTGCCCTTGTTGTGAAAGAAGATGGAAAGTGACAACTCTGCAGCCCATCATAAATCAGGAAGAAAAGTAGCCTTTATTTTAACAATGAAAGTTCAATATTTTTTTCATTTAACATCACACAGTGAATTGTCATATTTTAATTTATATTATATTTGTCCATTTACTGTTCTAAACTCAATGGTCCCAGAAGACTTATGACCCTGAGACTTTCCGATGGTCTGGCTAATTGTCTAAGACTATAAATGGAAGTGAAGGGGTTAACCTGCATTAATAAAGGAAGTTTCCTCACTGGATATTCCCAATATTGATGGGAGCATCCGGGTTCTATTTATAGTACCTGGATACTGCGGACAAAAGATGAGATGAGATAAAACTTCGCACCTCAAGATGTACCTCATGCCAGGAAGATGATTTATGAGCTGTGCTTCCCTCTATCTTCTTTCCTGCAAGTTACTTCTATGGTGAGATGACAGGATGTTTTCATTTTGACATTTTCTCTGAGTAGCCCAAGATTTTTGTTAATTCTCATCCTCTCTGAAAGATATTGGCAGTTAAATAATTCTATTTATGGTAATCTTTGCAAATTCTCATGAGCCCTAATATGCCATAACCATTTCTCAAAAGAAAGGGCACCTTTGCTCAAAAAGAATGGGGAATTTGGATTCTAAAACCTCTAAAGAGAGAAGGTTATTGGAACATTATCATTATTAATGTTATTATTATTATTATTATTTGTGCCAAATTTTGTGCCATATCTGTGGCATGGCACAAATATTTGTGCCCAAACCTTATCCTGTAAAATGAAATTATCAAATGTCATCATTAAATATGGCCAGGTTCTTCCATTTCTCAAAAGAAAGGGTACCTTTGTTCAAAAAGAATGGAAAACCTGGATTCTAAAACCTCTAAAGAGAGAAAGTTAATGGAATGTTGTTTATTATTAATGTTATTGATATTATTATTATTTGTGCCAAAACTGTAGCCTGTAAAATGAGATTACCAAATCTCATCACCAAATACAGTCAGATCTTTTATTTATCTGCCTTTCCAAGGAGAGCTAATGAACCATCTTTCAATCTGGCTATAACTAATTTTTGTCCTCCAATTTCACTTATGATTAATTTGATATGATTCAGAAGCCCCAAAAGTATGGCTGCTGTGGGTCACCAAAAAAAGATACAACATTAGAAAACCAGCAGCTTCATTAATACTTGCACATTTTGTAAAACAAACAAAAAAAAAACAAAATAAATATAATTTTAAATGATTTTTCTTAACACCTTCTTTCTACCTTTTCCACTACTCTATAATCATCACTACAGAAGCAGAAGGGAATAGCATAAAGCTAATGGTTGGATAATTTTTTTCTTCATTTCATGGATTACCAGAGGTTAGAAAATTCTACCTTCCACACAAACTAGCTAGCCAACTCTTCCCTGAACTTAGATTCCATTTCCCAACTCCATCCCTTTGCTCAGATTCTATTCTCTTCCAAGAATACGTCCCCTTCTAATCTACCTGTCAGACTTTTGGAAAGGGGAAGAATTCATGGCCAAAGAAGAATTAGAGAAAATTATGAAATACAAAATGAATACTTTTGATTACAATAAATTGAAAAGATTTTGCACAAACAAAATTAAAGTAGCCAAGATTAGAAGAGACGCAGAAAGCTGGGAAACGACTTCTACAGCCAGTATTTGTGATAAAAGATTAATTTCTAAAATATAGAGAGAGCTGACTTAAATTTATAAGAATACAAGTCACTCCTCAATAGATAAAGGATATGAACAGACAATTTTCAGATGAAGAAATTAAAGCCATTTCTAATCATATGGGAAAATGCTCCAAATCACTATTGATTAGATAAATGCAAATTGAGACAATTATGAGATACCACTTCATACCTCTCAGATTGACTAAAAGAAAAATAATGATAAATATTGGGGGTCATTTAGGGAAACTGGGACATTACTGCATTGTTGGTGGAGTCTTAAAATGAACTGACTATTCTGGAGAACAATTTGAGACTATGTCAAAGGATGCTCTTTGATCCAGCGGAGTCAATACTGAGTCTGTATCCCAAAGAGATCATAAAAAGGTCAAAAGTCCCAGATGTGCAAAAATATTTGTAGCAGCCCTTTTTGTAGTGACAAGGAATCTGAAATTGAGTGAATGCCCATCAGTTGGGGAATGGATGAATATTGTTGTTCTATGAGAATATTATTGTTTTATTTTTTTTTAATGTGCAGAATGATTTCAGAAAAGCCTGGAAAGTTTTATGTGAACTGATACTGAGTGAAGTGAGGAGAACCAAGAGAACATTGTACTTAGCAACAATAACATTATGTGATGATAAACTGTAATGAATGGACTTGGCTCTTCTCAACAATTTGTGATTCAAGGCAATTCTAATAGATTCAGGATAGAAAATGCCATTCTCATTCAGAGAGAGCTTTGGAGACTGCAGGTAACTCCAAGTATAGCATTTTTAGCTTTTTTTTTGTTTATTTGTTTTTCTTTATCATGGGTTTTTTCCCCTTTTGGTCTGTTTTTTCTTGCACAACTTGATAAATATGAAAATATGTCTAAAAGAATTGTACATATTTAATGTATATCAGATTATTTGCTTGGGAAGGGGAGAGGTAAAAGGGGGAAGGAGAAAAATCTGGAACTCAAAGTCTTACATTAAAAACTATCTTTACATGTATTTGGAAAATTTTTTAAACTATTGAATTTTTTTAAAAAAAGGAATACATTCGGGGCAGCTAGCTGGTCCAATGGATATAATACCAGCCTTAAAGTCAGGAGGATCTGAATTCAAATCAGATTTCAGATACTTACCACTTCATTGCTGTGTTACCCTGGGCAAATAACTTAACCCCAATTGCTCCTTCCTCTCCTCTGCTTCTTAGAATCTTCATCTTCCATCGAAGTTCAACTCAGGTGACACCTGCTATCCAAATCCTTCTCAATGGTCTCTCCCTTCTCAGATTCTTTATACATGATACTTCACTTCAGGCAAATGTAAGTTCATTGAAGATAAAAAGTATTTCATTTTATTTCTTTAAATCTTCCATACTTAGCACAAGATCTCTACCTCATAGATTCTTAGTCAACATTTTTCTTAAACTTTATTGTTTTGTTTTAGTTTTCTCTTTAATAATGAATTGTCTATATGGTACATGGTGAAATATCACATATGTGATCCAACATTACCAACAACAACTTCCCCATACCCCAAAACAGATTTATTCCAAGATAAGAATAGAATATAGAACAAGGAAACAACATTCTAATAGCATTATTTAAATTTTAACATGAAAACTTTAGGTTACTTTTAAATATTGCTCAGAGCAAAACATTCCAAATACTTCAATGACCTATTAAAAGAATATATGTCATTTTTGTTCAGTCATTTCAGTCATGTCCTACTCTTCATGAATCCATTTGGAATTTTCTTGGCAAAATTACTAAAATAGTTTTCAATTTCCTCTAAGAAACTGAGGCAAAAAGGGTTATGTGATTTAATCTAGGTCAGACAATTTAAAAATGTTTGAGATTAGATTTAACTCAGAAAGATGAGCCTTTCTAGGACTCATCTAGGACACTGACCTAAAAGAATATATAGAGATGATAAATGATGTATTCTCCATCATTATTAAATGAAACAGCATGGTACAGTAGATCAGATTTGAAATCAATGATCCTAGGATTAAATCCCAGTTTGTTATTTATGAACTATTTTACTATGGGGACAAGATCTTCCACCTTTCTGGCTCTCAATTAACTTATCTGTTAAATAGAAAAGTTGGGTAAGGTAGGATTAAGGTCCCTTTCAATTCTCTGTCCTATCATTCACTTACAAAGATATATATATATATATATATATATATATATATATATATATATATATATACATATATATATATACACACATACATATACACATATATTTATTTGTTTGTTTGTTTATTTTTTTATTTATTTGTTTTTGTGTATTTACCTGGACAACAAACAAGACAAAAAAGTTGCACTGTTATGGAGGTGCTGTGAATATATTATATCTAGGTGCTGTGAATAGAGTGCAGGATGGAGTTAGGATGGTCTCAAACACTTACTAGCTGTGTGATCCTGGGCAAGCCACTTCACCCCACTTGTCTCAGTTTTCCCATCTGTAAAATGAACTGAAGAAATCAATGGCAAACCATTCCACCGTCTTTGCCAATAAAACCTCAAATGGGGTCACAAAGAGTCAAATTTGACTAAAAAAAAACCCCACTGGGATAAATTTACTCAGTCCCAAACTCACCACTTTAATTTAGAACCAATTTCATTTGTAAGATGGTTGCCTAGGATTAAGAGAGCAGTCTGGAACTGGAGACCAGATTTTTTTCCCTAATATGATGCTGACTGGACCTCAAAGGAATCAAATCCACTCCCTTGGCCTCATTAGCACGTTTCTGTAACCCACTGAGCTAAGCAGGTCAGACAAAAACAGGTGTTGAAGTTTTCTCTGGCTAGAGTTCTTAAATTCTCATGTGTCTGGAATAGTTTAAGGCAGGGGGTAAAATAAATCTTCTTAAGGTCCCTTTTAGCCCACTGAAATTTTGATTTGGTGATTTCTGGGAAAGTCTGACATTTTCTTTGCTCCCTAAAAGGAAAAGTTTATGTCAGCAGTGATCTGGGGAAACAAGGTAAGGAAAGGTAGCCTCCAAACACTTATACAGAGTATCAGTAAGGGGAGGTTTATTATTCTGTTTTAGGACATGGTTGTAAGATTTTCCCATGTGGTTTCTGCTGGTGAGAAAAGTGAAAAGGGAACGGGCAAAAGGGGTGTAATGAATATCAAGCTGCCGTCTGCCTTTACTAAACTATAAGATCTCCAAATATGGAATATGTCACATTGATAGTAACACAGCATCTGTTAGTAAAGCCTGAAGGCTTTAATAAGAAGAGATGAGAAAAAAGTAAGGGATTCTTTATGGATGAGAATATCAACAACACAACACTTTAAAAGTCACATTTCTTGGGAGACATACAAAAAAACAGAAGGTTTTTTTTTTTCATATCAGCCTTCTTCATCAAGATTTATTACATTTTACACTGAGTGGGTGTTCAAGGAAGGAGCACAGTGAATACAAGATCAGCCCTGTGAGTTTCTCCCACCTCCAATCTGTCCCCACATCTGCCAGAGTAATTTTCCTAATAAATAGATCAAATCATGTCATTTCCTTCCTCAAAAACCTTCAACAGCTCTCTGTTACTTATTAAATAAAGCCCAAGACCCTTAGCAAAGCAACCTGAACCAAACCCACATTTCCAGTTACTCCCCCTACTCACCTTTCTAGCTTGTGACATAGGGATCCATACTCAAGGTGGAGAAAACCTGAGTTCAAATCCTCCCTCAGTAACTACATGAATTTGAACAAGTCATTTGACTTCTCTGTACTCCATTTCCCTCAACTGCAAAATGAAGATAATAATAGTATCTATCTCATGAGGGTATTGTAAAAATCAAATTATGCAGTACAGGATGTCCCAAAAGTCTTAGCGCAGTTTTGTGCTTTAATGCTTTTGAAGTACCTTAGAGTACTAAGTAGAACAGGAGCTGGGACAGGACTAAAGTCAGGAAGACATAAATTCAAATATGGCTTCAGGCAACTGGCTATGTGGCTTTGAATAAATTATTTAATCTCTGTTTATCTCAATTTCCTTACCTGTAAAATGGGAATAATAATATTTACTTCCCAGGATCACTGTGATGCTCAAATGATGTAATATTTGTAAAATCCTTAGCAGTATCTGACACATAGTAATTGCTATAAAAATGTTAGCTAATATTATTACTATATAGGTAGTAGATGGTATTGCTATCTCTGAACACATCCACACATTCTACTTAAAGTGAACTATTCATTATTCAGTCAAATGTAAGCTGTCCTTTCAACTTTGGAACGTCTCTCCATATTGTCAACTTACACTTGAAGTGCCCGACTTGCTTCTCTCTATTTATGTTTCTTGAAAGCCTACCTAATTTCTTGACCCATTTAAAATTAAAGTTTTTAAATTATAATTTTTTTCTTTTATGAGACCATTCCTAATCTCACCTCCAATTTCTTCCACTTCACAATCCCCTTTTATACTTCTCTTAAAGCACTCATCATCTCCAGCATGATATAACAGTATTTGTGTGCTTGTATTATTTTTCCCTTTTAGGCTGTAAAGTGATAATATAATTAGGCAACCACCAGGATCAGTTTCAGCTCTAAATCTGACCCATGATCTGTATTTTCATTTCTGTATCTCCCAATGTCCCCAAAGCAAGACCCTGAATAAGGATGCATTTACTGGATGAATTCATTTAGGAGTGGTTGTTGCATTTTAAGTTGGTCAGATAACTACAATTATATTTAAAAACCATCACCAGCTATTCTGTATTCTTGCCATTTCCCTAAAAGCACCACATTGCTGTGACTTCCTAATCACAGCAACCCATCAATATCCCAAAACTCCCATAATAACTCTGGGCATTGGTCATTTCAGTGTATAATTTTGATGGAGGTTATTTAATTTCAAGACTCTACACCACATTCTACTAACTATAATGTTCAATTTATAGCTATAACTATAAAAAACACCACCCAGAAAGAGTCACGTTGAGCTGACTCAAGAATTTAGCTTGTCTTTAATAGATTTCAGAGTAAGTCAGAGAGACATATACTACTTTGAAATCTCAATAGCACTTCAGAAAAGTAACAAAATGAATCACCAGAAGTTCCAAAAATATTAAATAAATCAAAAACTTAATCAAAAGAGAAGTCACAGTATATATCTTCAGGAGTATTATGAGAACAAGATACATGAATGCTTAATAAATATTAAAGTTCCAAGTCTGTTATGTTGTATTTTTCTAAAAGCTCACACTAGAGGGAGCTCTTTCTCTACACTACAGATGGTTTCTTTGGAAAGGTCCATAACTTTCAAGGACTCGAGAGTGGCTTTTTAAAATAAATAAATTTTTAAAAAATAAATATCATTCCTACTAACTCTTTAGGGAATTCTAAAAATGAGAAGCCTTAAAGAAAAAAACTTTTCATGAGAAAGACCTCTCCACAAAGTTTAGAGAAATTGCTTTTCTCCTCAAAAGAAAAAGAAAAAAAATCAGTATTCCTTATCAGTCCAAAGGGGAAAGCAGGGCATCCTAGGACACGCTTTCTTATAGGCACAGGAGACTAAAATTTTTGCATGAAAAGTAGCAATATGTTGAAAAAAAAGCACTTGCTTTTATTAAGACTAAGGTTCAGTCATGAGTTTGGTCTTTACTAGCAGAGAATAAATGATGGGGGATGATGGAAGATGAAGATCTGACTCTAGTAGAGATCGTTGCATTGTTTCAGTTGTACAACTGAAAGAGTTGAGTTATCCAACTCTTCATGACCCCATATGGGGTTTTCATGGCAAGTATAGTGGAGAGATTTGTCATTTCCTTCTCCAGCTCATTTTACATATGAGGAAGCTGAGGCACAGAGGGTAAAGTGACTTACTTAGGGTCACACAGCTAGTAAGTGTCTGAGACTGGATTTAAACTCCACGTCCAGTCACTGTACCACTTAGCTGCCTCCTAGTATCAGAGAACTTTGATTCAAATCCTATGTCTACCATGTCTTACAGTGTGGTGATGGGAAATGTGTCTAAATTTTCTGGGCTTCCTTCCCCACAAAATGAGAGAATTGGACCAGATGCCCTTTGTATCTATACTCCATGTAATGCAGGAGCAAATCTCTTATTTTCTTTGAGACTCAGTTTTCCCATCTGTCTAAAGGAAGTAATAATATTTACACTAATGGGGTTGTAAAATAATGCATATAAAGGGCTTTCTAACCACATATACAATCTATGATTTTTATTTTAACCACACTAATTCATTTCTACATGCAGTTTTTCCCACTTTAAGAAGGCCTGTAATAAATGAAAACCCAGACTGAACAAACAGGTAAAATTAAGAGGTGATTTTACCACAGAAGAATCTCGTTTTACAAAAAAGGATTGGGGGGGGGGGTTCCCTTTCAATCTTGAGCTGCTTTGCTGTATTTAAAATAATCCCATTTCTTGTTGTGGTTTCAATTTACACATAACTTCAGGAACATTTCTGTTACATTAAGCCAGGTCCCATTTATACCTTGCATTTGCATCTACACATTGAATAAAAGTTGTTAGGGTCTTGGGGGGCTTAAAGTGGGGAGAGACCATCAAGGTAATCTAGTTTAACCTTCTTCATTTAACAGAGGAAGAGATTGAACCTCCTACTCCCTATAAAGTTAAGTGACTTGCTCAGAGCCACAAAGATAGTAAATAGTAGCTAAAAGTTGCTTGGAAGCCAGATCCAGAGAATGCACCACATCCCATTGTTTCTCATTGATTTTGTTAAGATACATTAGCAGGGGAGTCCTGGACATCTTTGAGAATTGGTTAAGCACATGTAGCCCTTCTCAGAATCATGTTTCTAAAGGTATAAATTAAAATAAACAAATTTACAGAGGAATCCAAAATTTAATCATAATTAAGATGATTTTCCCCCATCCAAGTTTGTGAAATCTAACTCTGGATTCCTGGTTAAGAACCCCACAGGTACAAATTTCTAGCCAAAAGTCTTAGGACTTCACTCTGATAATTTATCACAGAGAAAGGGAACTGGACTTATGAGTTCATTAGCATATGATTTCACTGGTCCCAACAAGGGGAATCCCCATCAATGCGGGAGGAAGAGCACAAGAAACATGTATATAGCACCTACCATATGTCAGGCACTATGCTAAGCACTTCAGTATTATCTCATATGATCTTCTCAATAATCCTTTGAGGTGTTATTATTTTACTGCTGGGGAAACTGAGGCAAACAGAGTTAAGTGACTTGTCCACAATCACCCACTTTGTCAGCGCCTGAGGTCAAATTTTAACTCAGATATTTCTGACTCCAGGTCCAGTGCCTCATCCACTGCACCCCTTAGCTGTCCGATGTAACGTGAGGGAGTTAGCCCATATGATCTTTCCAGCTCCAGGTCTATAATCCTAGTACTTCTGAGTACACAAATTAATTCTCCAGAATTCCATGATCTCCATTTTAGAATACAAAAGATTTTTAAGGTGCTGCTAGTTAGCATCTCCTAGGGATGCTCTATAATTTCTTTTTGGTTCAGACTTGACTTCAGTGATTCCAACCCCCTGGATTATATAAATTCTAGAGTCATCAAATTTTCTGTGATTTATAGGAATGGAAAATTACCAAGACTACTGAGAAATTAAGCTAGTAATAAATGAAATCAAATGTGCAAAGTGCCACAAAACTCTAAACTTTAAAATGTCAGTTACTCTTATTATTAGCTCAGTAATTCTGAGCAAGTCAACTAATTTCTAAGCTTCAAGCTTCTCATCTATAAAATGTTAGTCAACCAATTCTGATGGATCTGGCTATCCTCAGCAATGAGATAAAGCAAATCAGTTCCAATGGAGCAGTAATGAACTGAATCAGCTACACCCAGAGAAAGAACTCTGGGAGATGACTAAAAACCATTACATTGAATTCCCATTCCCTATATTTTTGCCCACCTGCATTTTTGATTTCCTTCACAGGCTAATTGTACAATATTTCAGAGTCCGATTCTTTTTGCACAGCAAAATAATGGTTTGGCCATGTATACTTATTGTGTATCTAATTTATATTTTAATATATTTAACATCTACTGGTCATCCTGCTATCTAGGGGAGGGGGTGGGGGGAAGGAGGGGAAAAATTGGAACAAAAGGTTTGGCAATTGTCAATGCTGTAAAGTTACCCATACATATAACCTGTAAATAAAAGGCTATTAAAAAATAAAATAAAATAATTGCAGACAATAAAAAATATAAAATAAATATATATAATGCTAATCAAAAACACCTTAGTCTCTGCTTCATAAAATCATTGCCAAAAAAGTGCCTTACAAAACTTAAGGCAACACATAAATATGAGTTGTTTTAATTATGACATCTTGGCATTTAGCACATTTTTAAAGACTTAGGGGAAAGAGCTTCCTGGAGACCATCAACACTGGCAGCTTTTAGCTCCTGATCAGTGTAACGTCCTGATCTACATCTGGCCACCGGACTCAGATGGCTCAGGAGGAGAAAGTGAAGCTGTTGACTTGACACAGTCCTCCCTCTCGAAAATCCAATTCACTTGCACGACATGGCAGCCCCTACTTGATGTCATGGGCCTTTTTAAGAACAGACAACAACATCAAAACATTGTGTTCCTGTGATGCAGTAGTTAGATGCTGACTATGGAAGCAAATCAAAGTCATATTCTCTACTCTCTAATGTAGAATAAAATACAATACAATATATAATACAATCCATATGATATACATACAATAAAATAGACCTGTACATGAAAAAGATACAGCAACATGGGAAGGAGCAGACATCCATCCATATAAGAAATGTGGTATTTTCAGTCAATACTCTATAGAAAACACTTGGTAAATCCATAAACAGGTAAATCCTGTTACTTTGCCTTTTTTCTCCATTTTTTTTTTCTATTCTATTGTATATTGGAAGCAAGAGAGTTGCTAACATAGGCAAGAATAGTGGAAGGAGCACCTGACTTGAACTGGAAGACCATAGTTCAAAGTTCTGATATTTATTAGCTATGTCATCTGTCTTTTCTCAGCCTTGGTTTCCCCATCTGCAAAATGGGAATAATGGCAACTGTAGAAACTACCTGTCTAGACTGCATAGTGTGTTGAGAAAAATCAACCTTAGTTCTAAAAAAAATTTGATTTAAGCCTTGCTTCCAATACACACTAGCCATATGACCTTAAGCAATTCACATGCACTTGCTAAAACTTTTAAGTTATGGAACAGATGAAATTCCTCACCAGGAATTCACTATACCTGTAATTATTACAGGTCTGTTTTTTTTTTAAAGGATTTACTTCCCAGAGTTGAGGTTCAAGGGAGGTAATGTATATGAAGTGCTTTGCAAAATTTAAAGTTTCATGTCAATGAAAGTTTTTATTATTGTAGAATTCATCTAGTTCAGGGATTCTTAACCTGAGATCTATGAACACTTTAAAAATAAGATTTTACAAAATATAAATTTTTTATCATTGGCTTCCTTTGTAATCATATGTATTTTGTTTTATAATTAAAAAAAACTTTTTTATAAAGGTTTTACCAGAATACCAAAAAATAGTTAAGAACCTGTGATTAGTCTAACTCCTTTATTTTTCAGATGGAGAAACTGAGAGACCCAGAGAGGAAAAGTGAATTGTTCAGTAAGAGGCAAAGCTATTACTAGGATCTAGAACTCCAAAGTCCCATTCATTTTTTGTCTGTCTCTCTCTATTTCTCTTTTTCTCTCCTCACTCCCTTTCTCTATTTTTTGCTGTCTCTGTTCTCCCTCTTTAGTTTCTTTCTGTCTCAATCTGTCTCTATCTGTCTCTGTCTCTTTATCTTTGTCTCTTTGTCTCTCTGTCTCTGTTTTTCTCTGTGTGTCTCTGTCTCTCTTTCTCTGTGTCTATATTTTTGCTGTGTCTCTGTCTGTCTCTTTGTCTCTCTATCTCTATATCTTTCTCTCTTTATCTGTCTCTCTCTCTCTGTCTCTTTATCTCTCTGTCACTGTCTCTCTCTGTCTTTGTCCTCCTCTCTCTGTCTCTGTCTCTTGCTGTGTGAGTCTGTCTCTCCCTGTGTCTCTGTCTCTCTCTCACTGTGTCTCTCACTGTCTGTCTATCTGTCTGTCTCTCTTTTTCCCCTCTCCCCCCCTCACTGATTACCTTTGGGTTAGTTATTGATATTTTCTGCATCACATTACACACACACACACACACACACACACACACACACACCATCACTGAGCTCATTTTTTTTTAACAAAGAAAAAGAGTTAAGCAAAATTGGTTAACGAAGCCATCATGTTTGACAGAACATATTGGATTCTTCACCCATGGACTCCTTTCTCTCTTCTGAGAACAGGGGTGCTTTTCTTTGGAACTGATATCGTTCACTAATATTAACCTCAAGTTAATTTCCGTTTATTTCATTAGAATTATCAGTGTCTATGCTGTTCTCCTAACCCCCTCTTCCAATGGTGAGGGAATGCCTTTCCTCTCTAATTACCTTATCTATTTAATTCATTCATTTTATATTTAGGCTGTATATCATATATATGTATGTATTTATGGATGGATAGGTGAATGGACAGACTTGTCTCCTGCTATCAAATGTAAGCTTACTGGGGAAAAAAGGACTTTTTCATTCTTTGAATTTGCACCCTCAGTGCCTGGCACACAGTAGGCCCTTTATGAATTCTTATTGTTTAATTAACTCTTCTCTGCTTGATTTCATACAGTCCTTCCCAGATTTCTCTTATTTTCTCATATCCATCTTTTTCCCTTTCTGCCACTTTGACTGGAAAAGCAAAAACCAATCTAACCTCTTTATTTTTTACAAATTGGGAATAGGGGGCATTGGGATTAGAATTTAAAATAAACCCATTGTAAAAAAATAAATGTTAAATCGATATGACTTTGTCTTACATGTCCACTTCTAAGCCCTCGATGATGGGCATACACAGTTGTTTCAAGAATTCACTGTATCTCTGCTCCCAATTTCATTTTTCTCCCCTTTCATCTTACTCTTCACTTCTCGGCAGGGAACTAACTGTCCCTGGTGAGATCAAACTGATCATGAAGATTCCAATTCTAAATCCCTGTTTAAGCTGAATCATGTGCTTGATTGATCTAGCCAGCAGAACCAATCAATGGATTCCTCCCTAATTTCTAGAATGACCAGATGAGAAAACAGGACACTTGTCTTGATGATTTTCTAGTATTTTCCTCCTTATCTTGGTTTGGTGATTGTTGCAGAAGGTCCATGACCCTTTCTCAATCTCATCCTCCTTGTTCCCCCTTCCAAGACCTTAACTTTTGGTTCCAAGGTGGGGTGGGAAGGAACTACATGGAAGACACCACAGATGGAGTTTCCTTACCAGAATTTTCTGGTCCAGGAGAAGAAACTTCAGCTCATATATTTGACTAAGCTTGACATTCCCTAGAAATGTGCCCAATATACCATGGGATAACCTGTTAGAAAAGAGAGTTTGAAGAAAGAACTCAGGTGTCCTTTGTTTCGGGGTTTCTGATACCCTCTATTCTTTTCATTGGGTTGCTTTTTCCTGAGCTCTTCTGCACGTTTTGTCACTGATCTCCCCTGGGTGTGCTATTTCTGCTTGGGATTTGCTTCATAGGTCAGACTGACCTACTGTCAGTAACTAGGATTTTTTTTTTTATTTCATTTCTTCAGTGCCACCTGCTGGTCATCTTGGTTCCCATTTATTAAATTATTATTCTCCCTGCTCAGCAGTCTAACAGTTCTATAGCCAAGATCAGTGAATCACTATATCCAGGAAAGGGGTCAATAAACAAGAACCAGAAATACTGTCCCCAGGCTAAAACTGGGTTGGGTTTGGTTTCCTTTTAACTCCCAGATTCTGGTGATAAATTAAAGTTCATTTTTTCAGGCAACTATTGTGACTCTGTTGGAAATCCCTTAAAATTCCCACTTAATCCCTCGTGCAGAATCCTACAATTCACTTCAAAGAAGTGCCCATTAAAGAAACCCCCATGTGGCTACCAGGGGAGCAAAGCCCACTTAGGAGAGGACAGGAGAGAAGGAAGAAGAGGATGAGGAGGAAGAAGAGGAAGAGGATAAAGAAGAGCAGGAGGAAGAAAAGGAGTAGGAGGAGAAAGAGGAGGAGGAGAAGAAAGAACAGGAGAAGGAGAAGGAGGAGGAAAAAGAAAAAGAAGAGGAGGAGAAAGAGGAGGAGGAAAAGGAAGGGGAGGAAGAAGAGGAAAAAGAAGAGGAGGAGGAAAATGAAGAAGAAGAAGAGGAGGAGGAGGAAGAGAAGAAAAGCACCAGTAGCTGCCTTCTTTCAGAGATGACCACAGAAATATAAAAATGAAAAATTATCTAAAGAAAGGTGACCCTTGCTGGCCAAAGAAAGGAAGTGCAACTCATAAATCCTTGCCAAAAACCTTAATAATAGCTTTAAAATAAAAATCCTCTTCACTTCTCTTTTTTCATTCTTCTTTCTTTTTCTTTTTTTCCCTTTTTCTCTGTCCCTTTTCATTTTCTTCTTTCTACCCTTCCCTTCTCCCTCTCCCCCATTTCCAAAACCTGTTCAAGCAACTTGCTTAAAAAAAAAGCCAGAACTTGCCTCAACCAGTTGAGTGGGAGTAAGACGACAGGGTGGGAATTTTGTTGCTGTGCTGCTCTCTAGGGTTTGTGAGTCTAAAAGGACTTGCTTTATGCAATCACATTCTTTTTTTGCCAGTTTCCACACACACTTTAATGTTTGAAGGTTAATCCAATAGTGAACAGAATCAGTAGTGATGGCAGCTCCCTTTAATTAAAGGACAAACAGCCCCAAAATATCTGAGCAGGGCAGAAAAGATAGCCCCAAGCACTTGAGGCTGACAGCAAGACATTAAATTATAGGGGTCTCCTTATGAAATGACATAGAGAGCTTGGGGCCTTGAAGTGTCAACAAATATAGATAGAAAAGTTGGGGGAGGGCAGGCCTAAAGGAAATCATGGTGAGATTGGCTGAGAGATTGGCTATATATATTATTAAATCCCAATACACAGATGGTATTTTGGAACTTTATAAACAAGAGGTCTGTAAAATAATCAAAATTGAAAAGAATATTCTTTTTTCTAAAACAAAAGAAAAAAGATTTTGGTCATGCTGGTTCTGCTTGAGAAAATTTCAAAATTATGTGAATTATTATTACATGAAAGGTTATAAAAGAAAAACCTAGACCCCAATTTTAGACCTCCTGATGAGAATGACGAGAATGGCAGACACCGTATGAAACCTAAAACAAAGTAGAAATTTTTGTTTGAATCTAACTCAGTACAATATAGGGGAAAGAAAGTCACTGGAATTTAAGGAACTGTTTTCAAATTCAGGCAACTATAATTTATGAATTGTGTTATCCTGAATAAATCATATAAACTCCACATGTCTCAAATAAGGAATCTGGATCAAATGGTCACTGAGATCTCTTACAGTTTTAGAATAAATATAAAAACAACACAAATAAGAACAACAACAATAATAACTGAGTCTAAACCAAAACTAATAATAACTGATATTTATATAATGCTTAAAAACCTTGTGTGCTAGATACAACAAGTTTATTAGTCCCACTTTGCAGTGAAGAAACAGGAAATCAGAGGTAAAGGGATTTCCCCAGATAACAGCATCAGACCCCAAATTTGAACACAGTATTTCCTAGTACCAGGTCTAGTGCCCAACTACACAAAAATCTGAATTTAAAAAATTGAACCAAGTGCCACACCTCAAATAAGGCTCAGATAATTTTCCAGAATAAATTTTTTCATCTTCTCTTTGTTAATAGACATACATCAATAAGACTTACCACTGATTGATGATCGACTGATGATTATTAAAATATAAACAATATTTTAGGAGGATTTTAAGGTTTTAGGTTTTTACTTTTTATACCAACAAGCAGCAAACTATTGTGGCAAATCATCCTTACTCTCTGTCAATTCGGGACAGTGACAATTACCTTAATCCTCATATTTGCTTTATGTAATCCTGGCAAATAGATGAAAACTCCATTTCTGATTTAAATCTCTAATCACAAAATTACTCATTTATCAGTCTTTCAACTGATTTGAAAAGCCAACAGACTATCCTAGATCCTATAGAATTCCTAGAAATTCCATTTATACTTCTATTGGAAAAATAATGAAATATTATGTCTTATGTCAGCTGGGGTTGTAAGCTATGTAAGACAAAGTTAGCAGAATACTTTCTGCTTTTTCCTATATTCTTGATCTTCTTCTCTCCAGAGCAAGGATTTCCTAGCAAAGGAGGAATAAGATAATTGATTCGTTTGTCCTTTTCTATATGTAGCAAGTAGAATATGAGGTCTTTAAAAGCAAAATTGTCATCTGGACCCTGAGTGACTGGAACAGTACTTAGCTCAGAGCAGGCACTCAATAAATACTTATTCATGGGGTAGTTGATAGGGGGTACTGTAATGAGTCTAACAGATCCTGTTTCAGCAACCTTAACAATATTTTAATGCCTTCAGTAAAGTTTAATCCACTCAACATGGAAAGCTACCTGGGGAGAGAAAGGAAAAAGGGGATGAGAAGGGAGGGGGAGAGGAAGGAAAAGGAAAGGGAGGAGAAAGGAGGGGCAGGATGTCAGGTACAGCTGTCCATGTCTCTTTATGGCAGCTGTCATGACTTGCCCCTTGGCTCTGCCTTCTCATGAGTCTATAGTAGATGTGCATTATTTCATCAAAAATATGAGTCAGCCCCCATCTTACTTAGAGAAACTCTCCTTCATTTTGTCCCTGCTTTATTTCAACTGAGGTCATTTACAAAGACATGGTTGTTTAGAGCTCTTTAATCAGATAATTATAAATAAATGAATGCATGGGTCCATCCAAGAATCAATTAAAGCAAATAACATCAATGAACCAGACATTGATCACTATCCCTCTAGCTTTGACCAGAGGCAGGTGAGATCAATTCACCTTAACTCCTCTGAGCATGGAGCTTGGCAAGGAGATAATGTCCAACAAAGGTTTCTCCACTCAGGGCAAAATCTCCATAGTGAATCAGTGTCTAATTTGTTGAGATGATTCAAGAACTCCTCATACATGGATTGGTCTCTTTCTAAACAGCACACATTGTGAAGGCTTCATGCACCTAACGTTCAGTTTGTCTTCAGGTATCCATAACTTCCACTTCTCGGTTTTAAGCCCTAACAGGTGTGCTCTTGAATTTGCATGTCTGCCTCCACAATACTTAGCATAAGGACAGGCTCATATAATCTGAGTCAGGCAGCCAGAAGGGGACAAATCTAACACCATTGTTCTCCATCCTCCCTAGATTTAAACAAATCCTTTTAAAATCTCCAGTCCCACCTGTGAAGGTCTAGGGCTACATGGACAAGATGACTTGGCTCCTGAGAGCCAATGATTACATTCTCAGGGCAAACATTTACATCTCAGAAACCAGTAGAAACTCCCAATCAGGACTTTATTTTTTGTTAATTATCTAGAATCAAGTAATGGAGAAAATGTTGTTTAACTTAAAAGCATATTATTCATACCTTTTTGAGGAACTGGTTGTTCTACATTTACAAACAATGACTTGGACAGAACCCAAATAGTATATTCAGCTGAGCCAGAAGCCTAAAAATGGCTGATGGTTCTAGTTCTATAAAGAACTTTTACCATCCCCAGAGCAGCACAGAAAATTTTCTATTGGCATGCTACTTACATTTTTTTTCTAATTGTATCTTCAATACAAAGCTCACTTCCCAGCCAGAAAAAAATTATCATTTTCACAAAATTACTGAATTTGAGAGTCACAAGGGATTTCAATAGCTACCCAATCCAACCATACTTGAAATGAATTTCCACTATAACATATCTAACATGTGGCAGTACAGCTTTCCTTCTTGAAGACCTCCAAGGAAGAGGAATCTGTCACCTCTGTAAGCAGCATATTCAACTTGGGGACAGCTCTAATTTCAATTATAATGCAATCTTTTTTTGCTTTTATATAATATTCCTGATTCTTCCCTCAAAATACAGAGAAACAAGCCTAATCCCTCTTCCATGTGAGAGTCATTCAAATATTTGATGACTATCATACATGATTCTTCTTAGTCTTCTTGTAATAAAAGATTCCCTAGTTTGGTTGCATTGTGTTACCATTTGTGGTTCAGTCATATATGTACAACTCTTTGTGACCCCTATTGGGGTTTTTGTTTGTTTGTTTTGTTTTTTGGCAAAAATACTGTAATGTTTTATTATAAATAAGCTTATATTACAAATAAGGAAATTGAGGCAATCAGGGTTAAATACAAAGTCACAAAACTGGTGTCTGAGGCCAAATTTGAACTCAGGAAGATGTTTTTTCTGATTCCAAGCCCAGTGCTCTAGCCACTGCAACACCACGCTGTCCCATGTTACCATTACAATCATTTTACTCTTCCCTCCTCCTCCCTATCATTGGGTCTAACTGGCTTTCAGATTTGGGGAAATGTATTTGTTTGTTTGTTTTTCCTTCCCTGAAGACATCTTCCTTTCCTTCTCATATGCAGCATTTCTCCTGTGTGGGTTCATGGATATACTCCAACATTCCATGCAAATCTAGAACCTCAGCTGGAGTCTTCCTCTGCAACCCTTAAAATCTCTGATCCAACTGAATTTAGCAGAGAAATCACAGTTAATGCCCATAATTGCATGCATGTAGTATTTCTGTCAACATATGCTTGGGCCACCTGTGCTCCCTGTCCCCAAATGGTAGCAAAAAACACCATAGACATGAACTAGTGAGCTGTGAAAGTCCCAAAAATTGGAGAGCAAATGAACATTTTAGGTCATTAGCTGACTTCTTTCCTGTAGCCTTGGTCCCTTCAGAACTAGCAAGTAGAATCCTAGAGCAATAGATTTAAAGGTGAAAGGGATATTAGAGATCATCTTAGTTCAGGTGCAAGTGAGAGAACCAAAGTAAGAGTAGAAAGATGGCATTCCTTGTCTATAGGCACAAATTCAATAAACCTTGGCAGAGCTAATATTTTGAACCTGGAGTTTCTGTTCCAGACCCAAGGCTTTTTACATTGTTCCTCAATAAAAATGTTCTTCCAGTATTAAATAAAATACAAAATCCGGTTCACCATATTGAAGGTGGAGACAATTTCATAAACATCTGTTTGGAATTAAAGCCATTAGTGGGCCAAGTAGGACTTTGATCAAAATATACTGATTTTTCCTCCACATATACATTAATTGCATAGCAATTGTTGGAATTTGACTTTTGGTACCATTCAAAAAATACTTGAAGTTTAACCACTTCATAGATTCCCTTTTTGCTGTTATGTCTTCAGATCTCTTCCTCCTGTCTTACATTCCTTGCACACAAGATTTTTTGGCAAACTCAAAGACCAATCAATATAAAGACATTTTGTGGATAAATGATAGACTAAAATATGTTGTGAATGATGACTTATGGTATCAATGGTGTTGTCTAGTCATTTCTCAGTTATGTCTGACTTTTCATGACCCTATTTGAGTTTTCTTTGCAAAGATACTGAAATGGTTTGCCATTCCTTTTGACAGGTCACTTAATAGATGAGGAAATTGAGGCAATGAGGAGTCATACAAATACTAAGTGCTGAGGTCAAATTTGAACTTAGAAAGATAAGCCATCCTGACTTCAGATCCAGCACTATTCCTATAGCATCACCTACCTTTCCCAAATGCATATTACATATTACATACATAAAAATTATATATTATTAATAGGAATAAGTCAACTATTATCTATTAGTTGATTTCCTCATATCTAGAACAATGTTTTGACTTTTTTAATGACATGAAAGACAAATGTGGAATTTGGAAATCATAAATATAAATTAGGAAGAAAATTCTTGTTCATTTGGAGGAACTACAGGAAATAAAATTTAAGTACAAAGTAATCTATCTAAAATGATATAACAGTGAGAATATTGATTCAATGTTAACTCTTAGTTTGTCAATAGCAAAAATCAAGCAAGATTCCTCTTAGTTTAGATAAATGTTGTCTTTATCTGTGATCTTGAAATCCAAAGGTGATGTTTTTGTTTTAGTGACGCTCTTCCGCCATTGTTAAAAAAATATATACATATAGCATTAGGGACAGGTATGATTTGAAATGGAAGTACGGGCCAATCAAGAAACAAAAGTGAAAGACAATACATGGGTGACCCAAGTCTTGTAATAGTATCCACAAAATATTCAGTGTTCTAGATAAAGACACCTACTATTGGATAGATTTTTCCATAAAAAATTGATGAAAAGAGTTATTTTGCTCAACTTTATGCCAATAAATTTGATAACCTAAGTGAAATGGATGACTACCTCCAAAAATACAGACTTCCCAGACTAACAGAGGAAGAAGTAAATTGCTTGAATAGTCCCATTTCAGAAAAAGAAATAGAACAGGCAATTAAACAACTCCCTAAGAAAAAATCCCCAGGACCAGATGGATTTACATGTGAATTTTACCAAACATTTAAAGAACAATTGGCCCCAATGCTATATAAATTATTTGATAAAATAGGGAATGAAGGAGTCCTACCAAATTCCTTCTATGACACAGACATGGTACTGATACCTAAACCAGGTAGGCTGAAAACAGAGAAAGAAAATTATAGACCAATCTCCCCTAAGGAATATTGATCTAAAATCTTAAATAAGATATTAGCAAAAAGACTACAGAAAATCATCTCCAAGATAATACACTATGATCAAGTAGGATTTATACCAGGAATGCAGGGCTGGTTCAATATTAGGAAAACTATCAATATAATTGGCCATGTTAATAACCAAATTAACAAAAACCATATGATCATCTCAATAGATGCAGAAAAAGCATTTGATAAAATCCAACATCCATTCGTATTAAAAACACTTGAGAGTATAGGAATAAATGGACTTTTCCTTAAAATAATCAGCAGCATCTATTTAAAACCATCAGTAAGCATCATATGTAATGGAGACAAACTGCAACCATTCCAATAAGATCTGGAGTGAAACAAGGTTGCCCACTATCACCGTTACTATTTAATATTGTATTAGAAACGCTAGCTATAGCAATAAGAGCTGAGAAAGAGATTAAAGGAATAAGAATAGGCAATGAGGAAGCCAAATTATCACTCTTTGCCGATGACATGATGGTATACTTAGAGAACCCCAGAGATTCTGCTAAAAAGTTATTAGAAATAATCCACAACTTTAGCAAAGTTGCTGGTTATAAAATAAGTCATCAGCATTCCTATATATCCTATATATCACTAACAAAATCCAACAGTCAGAGTTACAAAGAGAAATTCCATTTAAAGTAACTACTGATAATATAAAATATTTAGGAATCTATCTGCCAAGGGAAAATCAGAAACTTTATGAGCAAAATTACAGACCACTTTTCACACAAATTAAGTCTGATCTAACTAATTGAAAATATTAAATGCTCTTTGGATAGGGCGAGCAAATATAATAAAGATGACAATATTACCTAAACTAATCTATTTATTTAGCGCTATACCAATCAGACTCCCAAAAACTATTTTAATGACCTAGAAAAATAACAACAAAGTTCATATGGAAAACAAAAGGTCAAGAATTTCAAGGAATTAATGAAAAAAAATCAAATGATGGTGGCTTAGCTGTACCAGATCTAAAATTATATTATAGAGCAGCAGTTACCAAAACTATTTGGTATTGGCTAAGGAATAGATTAGTTGATCAGTGGAATAGATTAGGTCAAAGGATAAAACAGTCAACAAATATAGCAACCTAGTCTTTGACAAACCCAAAGATCCCAGCTTTTGGGATAAGAACTTACTGTTTGATAAAAATTGCTGGGAAAATTGGAAACTAATATGGCAGAAACTAGGCATTGATCCATACTTAACGCCGTACACCAAGATAAGGTCAAAATGGGTTCATGACCTAGGCATAAAGAATGAAATTATTAATAAATTAGAGGAACATAGGATAGTTTACCTCTCAGACCTGTGGAAGGGGAAGGTCTTTATGACCAAAGCAGAACTAGAGATCATTACTGATCAAAAAATAGAAAATTTTGATTATACCAAACTTAAAAGTTTTTGTACAAACAAAACTAATGCAGACAAGATTAGAAGGGAAGCAATAAACTGGGAAAATATTTTTACAGTCAAAGGTTCTGATAAAGGCCTATTTCCAAAATATATAGAGAATTAACTCTAATTTATGAAAAATCAAGCCATTCTCCAATTGAAAAATGGTCAAAGGATATGAACAGACAATTCTCAGATGAAGAAATTGAAACTATTTCTAGTCATATGAAAAGATGCTCATTATTAATCAGAGAAATGCAAATTAAGACAACTCTAAGATACCACTACACACCTGTCAGATTGGCTAAGATGTCAGGAAAAAATAATGATGATTGTTGGAGGGGATGTGGGAAAACTGGGACATTGATTCATTGTTGGTGGAGTTGTGAACGAATCCAACCATTTTGGAGAGTAGTTTGGATCTATGCTCAAAAAGTTATCAAACTGTGCATACCCTTTGATCCAGCAGTGTTACTACTGGGATTATATCCCAAAGAGATTATAAAGAAGGAAAGGGACCTGTATGTGCACGAATGTTTGTGGCAGCCTTTGTAGTGGCTAGAAACTGGAAACTGAATGGATGTCCACTCAGTTGAGAATGGCTGAATAAATTGTGGTATATGAAAATTATGGAATATTACTGTTCTGTAAGAAATGACCAACAGGATGATTTCAGAAAGGCCTGGAGAGACTTACACGAACTGATGCTGAGTGAAATGAGCAGGACCAGGAGATCATTATATACTTCAACAACAATACTAGATGATGACCAGTTCTGATGGATCAGGCCATCCTCAGCAACGAGATCAACCAAATCATTTCTAATGGAGCAGTAATGAACTGAACTAGCTATGCCCAGAAAAAGAACTCTGGGAGATGACTAAAACCATTACATTGAATTCCCAATCCCTATATTTATGCACACATGCATTTTTGATTTCCTTCACAAGCTAATTGTACAATAATTCAGAGTCTGATTCTTTTTGTACAGCAAAATAATGTTTTGGTCATGTATACTTATTGTGTATCTAAGTTATATTTTAATATATTTAACATCTACTGGTCATCCTGCCATCTGGGGGGGGTAAAGAGGTGAAAAATTGGAACAAGAGGTTTGGCAATTGTTAATCCTGTAAAGTTACCCATGTATATATCCTGTAAATAAAAGGCTATTAAATAAAAAAAAAATTGATGAAAAGATTAGGGCAAGAATTATTCTGAATGAAATGATATGAAGTTGATTAACATAAATATAGCAAAATGCTAACATTCAACCAGCTATATAATCTTGAACAAGGTGCTTCTCCCCCTTAGGGCTTCAGTTTCCAAAAGAGGCAGCATGGTGTAGGGGAACGAGTTTTGGACTTCAAATTAGAAGAAGGCTAATATGAAAAAAAAATACATTTTTCTGGAATAATGATAATTGCATTTACATAGTACCTACTGTGTAGCAGGTACTATACTAAGCACTTAACAATTGTTATTTCATTTGTTGCCAACAATAGCTTGGAAGGTAGGTGCTATTATCTGAATTTTATCATTGAAGGAAATTAAGCAAATGGAGATAAAGTGATTTTTCAAGGTTACACAGGTAATAAATATATGAAGTCAAATCTCCAGGCCTGGAGTTCTAACCACTGCATCCCCTTGCCACCTGAGATACCACCTTGTGGTTTATTCTGCTTGCCACTTCAGTGAAGTTAGAAAGTAATTGTAGCTTTCAGTGACATAAATGGTCCCTTTTCAAATAAAGAATCCAAGGAAAGAAGCCAAGTTAAATTGTTGTCAGTAGTGAAGACAATTTTAACAATCTGAGTAAGCTGTACTCTGAGTTTCATATGTGTGCTCCAAAGGGATAAAATCTTTTCGAACTAGCAATAATAGCTTTAGAGATAATTTAGTCCAACCACAAGAAACTGAGACCAGTGAAGGTTAAATGCCTGCCCCAAGATAATGCAAGTAATTAGTAATAGAGCTGATATTCAACTCAAGTCCTCTATCTAGTTCTAATTACATTATACTTCTCTACCTTTTGCAATAATAATATAACAACACTCATATTTTCAAAGTGATATATATGCATACACATGATTATCCCTCTTAGAAAAAAGAAAATTAGATACTCTCTATAATGTATTCCTACTCTAAGACAAATTGTTTGAATGAAATTCATTTAGGTTTTGAAAGTATTAGATATGCTTTATTACATTTCCTAAATGCAATACAGCCTGATTTCCTATTCAATTCTAGATTGAGCTTTGCCCATCTGTAGCCCCATCTAAGATATATTCCAATGGATTAACACAATGGCCTGCCCATTCAGCATGTCCTGATTTGTGTGTGTGTATGCAAGTAGACATATATGCACATGTACATGCACATGTACAAATACACATGGATGTGTGCATGTCTGTGTATATTACATCTATGCCTAGACATACCTATCAATATATACATGTATGTTGCATGCACATGTATGTTTGCCTCTAGTTTGGTTTTTCCCTATATGAATGGCCAGGCAGATGTCATTAAAATGATAATTAAGGAAATTCTGTCATCTTCATTTCTGAGTGAAGTGTTACAGATAAAGAGGAAGTTAGAGAACCTTACCACTAAAAAAGAATCCTACCTTCTGGACTCTACAGGACAATTTGCATTACACTAGCAAAAATGTTAAGGGAGCACATGTTTCTAACTAATAGTATCATTCAGAAACTATACAGTAAACTTCTCTCTGTGGTTACATTATCATGGAATCTTGCATGATTCTATGATTCTCAAAGTAGAACTTGTTGGAAGAAACCACATAAAGTCAGATATTTTAAGGGTTGTTGCTGTTTTTTTAATCACCCAGTAAGAGATACAGAGAGATCTTCTAGGGTTCTATTCCTCTTAATCAACTGTTTCCCCATGAAAATGTAGTTTACTATTGAACTTGTCTGTGAAAGCTCACTCATCCCCATTTTATGTTTCTATCAATGCATTAATAGATCAATTTCATAAATATATTATAAGGGTGTGGTGGAGAAAGCAGTGTGGAGAGTCAAGAGGGAAACCCTCAGAGGGAAAAGAAAAAGCAAACACAATGGTTCAAGGCATTTTTCTTTAAAATGGAGGTTCCAAAAGGAACTGTTCAATAACAAGAATGACCAGCAGAAGTGAAGAGATCTTCAAAAGGAAGAATCTAATGAGTCACAATATTCTTTCTTGTTAAGAAGGCTACTGGGTCATTGTAGAGAAGGATATCTAAGAAATTAGACATAAAGCCCAGAAAGAAATTAAGAAGTCAACATAGCTGGCTTGGCTACTTTCCCTAAAATGAAGGTTCCAGGAAGAATTGTCCAGTTGGAGGAAGAGGCTGTGGAGGAAGAGGGATCTTCCAAGGTAAGAAGGGCTCTGTATAGTGATGGGGAAAAAAGTCTGGCAAGGCAGGAGGAAAGTTAATAAAGGAATGAAGGAATGAACTGATTTGAAAATGTTTGCTTGAAACAGTGGTTTCCTATCTGTAAAGACTGAGTAAATTTTCATGTTTTAGGATGGTCAATGTGAGCCAGTCACCCTTTTCAACCATCTCCTTGAAGACAGTGTTCTTACTGTCTGTCCATAAGGCTCCCAAGTAGTCTGCAAGCATTTATTAATGCCAGATAGTCTTCTGCTACAAAATCCCATCTTTTTTTACCTCCAGTATTTTCTCACTGATATCATAGGGTTACAAAATACGAAGCATCATAATCTCAGAAGAACTAAAATGACAGATGATTCAAAGGGCAATGAGAAAATACATGGTGGGTGTAAGATATCACTAGGGGCATGAATGCTTAGAAAAAGTGGGCTGATCATGTAGTAAAAATCAAGAATTACCCATAGACAGCTGCTGCTCGATATATGTGAACTATCAAAAAAAATTTAGAGAAAGACCTCAAGTCCACTGACTTCTCTTTCAGTGGATGACGAGAAAGATACCTAAAGAGACAGTCAGTATATAATAATGTTATATGTATGCTGGGCATCAATTCAAAAAAGACCTGGGTTCAAATTCTTTTACACTTTATATTGTTGAAATCAGAAACAAATCAGTTAACCATTCAACTTTTGTTTCTTTAATTGAAATGTGGAAATAATTATACCTGCAGTTTCTACCACACAAAGTTATCACATAAGATTTTATGGATATAAATGTACAAAAACATAATGTACATACATGGATATGTACATATTACAGTGAGGTTTTGTATTTACATAATTTATATAAAATTAATAACAATAATTATAATAATAAATATGTATAACAATAATATAAAAGTATATTTTAATTTGGCATAATTAGTTACAATTAATGCCACAGGAATGCAATTGTCTTTATTTAATGCAGCCAGATTTGATAAAAATTTCTTTTTATTTTATTAAATTTTATATAGATATAAAATCTCACATGAATTATATACATGTATGTGTACAGATATATACATATAAAAACTCTAGAGTCATATAAATGTCTGCTGTGGTGAGTTGTGGTGGTTATAGTGGTGGTTTGTTTGCACTTTGTTTTTGAAGAGAACATTACATCAGAGAGGTGATGTTATGACATGCAAATGAATTGGATTGAAGTGAGAGAAGGCTGTTGTAAGGTCACTTATCTCACTTTCTTCTCCAGAGCCTTCTGGTTCCAGTGGCAAAATATAGATCAGAATGACTGGAGATGGTCCTGGATGCAATGGGAGAAAAGAATCAGAGAGGATAAGATGGAGAATGGTGGAAAATTGCCACCGATGAGACTATAAATCTTTCTGGGTTAAAGAATTTTTTAAAATGAAATAGCAAATCATTACATTTTTATTTGTTGCTAAAAATAGAACATAACTATGTTAAAATACTGTCATTTATCTCTACCTGAATTTTTACTTTCAGATCAATTAGTTTAGCATTGGACATAAAATACAAAAAAGAAAGAAAAAAGAAATAGAAACAAAGTACATAGCTTAGAAAGAGTAGACAACATTTTGAAATAAGGAATATGAATTATCTGAGAGGTTCTTGATAAACTACAGAAGGATGATTTTTATCAATCAGTATGCATTTATGAAGCTCCTATTATATGCCAGACACTATGCTAGGCACTGAGAACATAAAGACAAAAATGAATCATTCCCTATCCTCTAAAATAGATGTTCCTTAAGGATTAAACATAATTTTTAAAAAACACAACATTTTTTATTTCATGGTCCTCTTTGGCAGTCAAGTAAAGTTTATACACTCTTCAGTATAATATTAAATGCACAAAATAAAATACATAGGATTAAAAGGGCTACCATACATATATATATATATATATATATATATATATATATATGCAAAAAAGAGGTAAAACATAACCTTGTGAGTGAAGGCTTCTGGCGGGACCAGAAAAAGACCTTATGAGGAAAATTGTTCTTGACAATAAACAACAGTTCTAAGCGAAGAAAATTAAAAACATAGGAAAAGCTAATACAAAGCCATAAAAGAAAGAAATGGTACTTTTTAGTGTGAGGAACAGCAAGAAATCCAGTGTGACTGAACCACAGAGGGAAGAGGGGAATATTGAGGGCATAGACTGACCAGGTAAAATAGATCTAGGTTTTAAATGATGGAGGAGAGGTAATAATCAATCACTGGTATTTCCTGAGAAGGGAGTAACATGGCCATATCTTTGCCTAGGAGGTAACTGCAATATCCCCAGTGGAAGATGATAAGGGCTTGAACGAAATTATCTATATGAGTAGAGAAAAGAAAATGTATGAAAGAGAAGTTCATAAAACAAAGGAAGAAAAATGTTTAAACTGTATTTTAATAATAGAGATGTGAGGCAGTCTTAAGTTGAAACCCATTTCCAGATATTATCATTTTAAGATATTGTGATATTAAATCTGGTTGCATTTCAAAAAAAGACAATTGCATTCCTGTTGAATTAATTATAACTAATTATACTAAATTAAAATATTATACTAAATTTTATATTATTATTATACTAAAAATTATACTAGCTTGAAATATAACTAATCAACTCGTTTGTAACTACTAGAATCAAAAGCAGAATTCAGTTTGATTTTCTATGCCTATTGTGAAAAAATGAGATCACTGAGCAAAATAAAATAACAAAGAAAAAGTCAGTGATTCCATTTTGTGTCTGCCCAAAAGTGCATGCATACCAGTACTTTCCAAAAATCATTTTTCTATTACAGCATTAGCCACAAGGGGGCTAGCTGGAAGATTTTTTATGTTTTAATCAGCTGAGGTCCAGCAGACATTAGCTTGCAAACAGGCAGAGTGTGCAGTTTAAAATCAAGGAAAAGTTTTCACAAAACTTTGCTAATCTGGGCATTTTTCTTTCCTATTCAAGCCAATAATGAATTTAGAGAGGTCAACCTCATTTTCTCAATTGTTTTTACTAAAGCATCCTTAGTTTCTTTTTTTTTTTTTTTTATGTCTGTAGGTTTTTATCATCCTGTTCCATATTTCAAGCTAAGTAGCTACAAACATTTATATGGAAAACAGTCAAGAGAAAAAATGGAATTTTTTTTACTTAATTAGATGTAAAAATATGGAAATTAAACATTTGCTTTCTTTCTGCCAATCCTTTGTACAGTAAGGTATCATGAAAGCAAATGTCTTGATAAAATTTCACGGACTGTTTCCTCCAGAGAAATTTATATTACAAAGGCAGCAGAGATGTAGATGGGGAAGAAAATATATCATAGCCTCACTATGTTGCTATTTTGCTTGAATTTATTTTTAGGACTATGTGAATAAGATTTTCAAGAATTGTGGTCTTGATCTTTAAAGAAAATTGATTGGTATACATTTCACAGTCCCCTTCCTGACTAAAGTCCCAATGTTTCCTTTTAAAAATAATAACAGTTTACTTAATGGTTTTGAAAAAGATCAGCAAAACAAAATCCTCAATGTGTACTCTTAGTGTATTTATGTTGCTTTTGTATTGGTCCTCAGAAAGTCACTGACTACTTTTGGTCTCCATGTTCTAGGATAATCGGCTCTTAACTCTTAGTAGCATCAGGCATGATCCCCCACCGGTTTGTACCCCACACCTTAACAATGAGACAAATAAGTAGCTCTTAGAAAGGGTTTTTGTTAGGATGGAATAGTAAGAAGAATTAATGTGAAAGATTCCTCCAAAACCTTGAAACACACTCTTGCACAAGGATATAATCAGTAAAATAAAAATTTGTTATTCTGTCATATCCCAGACACTAAAATAAGTACCAAGGAAAGACAAAATAATCTGGTGATAATAGTTATTATAAACAAGAAATTCTTTTAGTGTATCATTAAGCTACTCCCTTAAGTCAGTGTAACCCATGCACATCCAAATCTTTGAGTTATTTATGAGGTAAATACCTTCTGTACCAATGTTCCCCCTGAGAATTTCCTCTTTGGAATATTAAAATTTGGGTCAGGTCTAATTCTTTCCCAAAAACAGGAAGCTTCTTATGCTCCCTTGTAAGAACTTTGATAATAGGTAATAAGAGAAAACACAATATACATACAGTGATTAGTCACTGAATTAACAGGGTAAACTAATTATTAAGAAATTTTCTCATCGTGAAGTATGAACTCATGATGATTTATGGATAAGCGCTTTTTTCACTCCAAAAGAACTACAGAACTTTGTGCCATTGAATGAAAGACAGATAATAGTTATGCATTTAATCTAATTAAAGTTAAAATGAATAATTTTTGTGATTAGTTGAAGTCAAGTAAAACCTCAGGGTCTATGTATTTCTTGTTATTAAGTGACAGGCTAGCACAGTGGTAAAGGACTCCAAATTCAGACAATTTAGAGGGCCTAAAGAAGGCCCTCTCTCTTTTCTCCTTTTTCCCTTCCCTTTGAAAGCTAGTATTCATACATACATGCACATTATATAATATGTATACATATGTATATGTATATGTATATGTGTGTGTATATATATACATATATATATATATATACTTTTCTCTGTCCAGTCTGTTCCTTTACCTTATTATCCTATATCTCACATTAATTTTCAAAATTATCATTGACTTGCTCCTCCAGGAATAGCTGAACATTTCTCTATCATTTTCTCTGCTTCTATATTTGACTGCAAGTAGATCATACATTGTTAAAACCATTCTGTGCTTTTGATTTACCATGGTTCCCTACATTTTCCCATGAGAAAAGAGCAGGGAAATTTATATTAGGGAAGATTCGTAGGCATAATTGAAGAACTTGACCAAGCAAAAATTCTCACAATTCTAATTATCTGCAATAAATCAACTTGGCTCCATAGTCCCCAGAAATACAGAAGTTTCTGCCATTTGTATAACTATCTTAATTCTCTATCTTTGAGCAGAACTACTTACTTTCAGTTTATCCAGCTGAAATGTTGGACCAGCCTCAATGAGTGGAAACAAACCAATTTAACATTTTATGAGCTCTGGGCACAAAGATCACAGCTTTAGAGATGGAAGGCATTGTAGAAGTCATCTATTCCAGAATTATCAAATTCAGGACTTGGTCTGTTTAACAAAATAAATTTTAAAATACAACATAGATAATGCTAATTTGTAGGGTTTTTTTAATTGACATGCAACTTATCAGGAATCTTTTTCTGAGTTTGACACCACTATCTAGTCTAACTCCATAATTTTAAAGGAGGAAACAAGCTCAGAAAGTTGCCCAAATTTTGTGACTTGCTCAAGTTTACACAAGTAGAAAGAAGCAGAATCAAGATTCAAAACCAGTAGTACCCAGTAGAATCACTCCCCATCTTTAATGTATCTCCTGGATTGAGTTGCCTCAAGCAATACTAAGATTTCCTGGTAACCATCATCTTAGTAATGCCCACTAAGCTCATTTCTTCCTTCTTGTAGTCATGAATATCACCAGAGACATCCAGGATAATAGGATCATAGATCTATGGCTGGAAAGAGAACTCAAAGAACAGCAAATCACCTAGATTATTGGCTGGTGGTTTCTCAAAATTGTTTTAATTTCCATATCTCTAATTATTAGTGATTTTGAATATTTTTCAAGGTAATTGTTGATGAGTTTCATTTCTTCTTTTGAAAATAGTTTATATCTTTTGATCAATTAGCTATTGTGAAACTGTTTATGCTTTTGTAAACTTATAGTAATTCTTCATAGATATTTGATATCGATGTTTTCAGAGATTTTTTCTAATCTATATATTTTCTCTTTATTCTAGCTTATAATGTTTGTTTAAAAACTTTTTAGCTTATTATCAAAATGACTTGTTTTATCCTTTATAAACTCATTTTTATCCCTCAACTGGTTATATAATCTTCCCTAATTTTTTATTCTCTTCTAATATTTTTAAAGCATAAATTTTAGAAGCACCTTGTGAAAGGTATCTCCTCACAAATTGTTATTTTCTCAGTACTCATTGTCAAATGAAGACTCTTTTCCCAAGTTATTTGTGTTATTTATTTTGTGGGACATTAGACAACTATACACATTTGTTCCTAGGTCTTAGCTATCTAATTTATCCCACTTATAAACTTCTCTATTTTTTATCTTTTACCAGATGGTTTTGATAATTTATCCCACTTTTAAATTTCTCTATTTTTTTATCTTTTGCCAAATGATTTTGATAGCTGTAGCTTCATAATATAGTGTGCAATTGTGCAAGACAAATGTCTTCTCTTAAGATTATTATGCTGTTTTTTCCTAGGTCTCTGCTTAGCTACTGTATACATCTTTTTCTCCACTAGATGCTATGTTTCTGCTACACTCTGTCTTCTTCTGGGCACATAACTCCATTTGTCTCATAGTCATTACTGGATATGTCTTCCCACCACTAACTTCTGAACTTCAATTCTTTAGGATCACCTCCCAATCATCTCAACTCCAGTCTACTAGGGTATGATGACTAGAAAATTTCTTCCTGAGAAATAATAACTAAGTCTGATAAGGCTTTAGTTATAGAAACTATGAGACACCAAATTCAGCTAATAAAAAAAACAGATTGAAAACTCTTTATCCAAGATTAAGTCTTTTCTTTTAAATCATATATCTGAGATTGAGATCACAGGTTTTTGATCCAGATAACTTTCTGATTTAGGATTAAATTCTCATTTTCTAATCAAATTCCTCCAGTTTAACATGCAAATTAATTAGAATATAAGATAAAGAAAATGAAACAAGATCGTCTTCATCCATCCACCTGGCTCAAATTCCTGCCTTTCCTTATATTTCTGTTGGTGACAAACCTCCTAGCTTTTGTGCTACATATTTGGGTCAGGAAAATAACTCATCTTCCTACATATTTCAGAATCACACAATATATATATTTATATTCATATTTACAAAATATAGCTTTGGCTTTAAAATTAGGCCAATAATTTCTAGAATTTCATTCTGTCAAAACATGCATAGTGTTTTTCTCCAGTACAGCACTCACTTTCTTATCTTAGCATAGAGACCTTGGATAATTAAAGGTTTTGCCCATGAAGCACAAATCCTGGCCCTACACTTGCTACCTTGTGTGGCCTCTCCCTCTCTGGACCTCAATTTCCTCATCTATAAAGTGAATTTGTTTGGATGATCTCTAAGGTACTTTATGGCTAGATTTTCCCATAATATTATACTCTAAAGCAGTGGTTCTCAAACTTTTGTTTTCAGTATCTTTATCCTATTAAAAATTATTGAGAATCTCTCCAAAGCATTTTTGTTTATCTGGATTATATTTATAGACATTTACCATATTGGAAATAAAAACTATTTTTGAATTTGTAGACCCTCTAAAAAAGTTTCAGAGATCCCCAGGATTCTCTAGACCATACTTTGAGAACCACTGCGAGTCTAAAGTCTCCAGGTATGGGACCAATCATATTAAATAAAGGTTAGTCTCACTTAAAGTGCGGAGAAGTTTATCACCAGAAGTAATAATTAGTTTATAGCCAAATCAATTTACAAAGACCATCTATCTACCTTTTAGAACATTTCTGAGTAAAGTTGCGGTTGTTAATGATATGGAGTATTTATAGCTTCAGTTTCAGCTGTGACAAAATATCACAAGGACAATTCTTCTCTAATTCCCATTGCCTCCATCTCTATCTCTTACTTGACCTGTGTAGTCCTAGAGCATAGGTACCCTGAAAAAAATCATTTATAAATCCCAGAAAAATATTCAACAGAGGGCTTGTTGAAGGTTCAAGATTTCTCTGAGGCAGCTGGCCCGCCCTTGTGGAACACCTGATCTAAAAAATGTTGGAGGCTTGCATCAAGCAGGTATTGTTGTCTCTGCAGCCTCCTGGGTAATTCTCACTTATTTTGAGCGTTCTTTGGCACTTCTTCCATGCAACTGACATCTAAACAATTGTGTAATCTGGTTTTCAGTAAGGCAATTACCCATCAAGTCTGAATGAACTAAAGAAATAAACAGCACGTTACAACACATTGTACAAAATGCTGCACCTGAGTAAGCTAGCATTCCAAAATAATTATTATCTGTAATCACAGGAACATGCTGAAATGATGGTTTTATTTGTATGGAAGCTTAGGCCACCTGCTTTAAAAACCACACTGGAGGTACATGCAGAGAACATCTTGAAAGTGTGTATATTTTGTGTTTTGTTTTACTCATAGGTTCAGTTCATCAAAGTGGGTATATGATCTGATCCTTTCAGATCATCAAAAGACTCCTTGAGGGTTGTTGTGAGGATTAAATGAGATAATACTTGTAAAGTGTTTTGCAAGTCTTAAAATGCTCTATACATACTAGCTATTATGTCTTTTTAACTCCAATATTCTATCTACTACTCAAAGCTGCCTCTCACATTGTAAACTGATTAACACAATAATAATACTAATAATTAGTATCATATCTAGATCACTTTGAGGTATGCAAAGCACTTTACAAAAAAAAATTATCTCATTTTATCTTCACAGCAACCCTGGGAAGTAGGTGCTATTATTATTTTTATTTTATATATGGAGATACTTGAGTTGAGAAATTAAGTGACTTGCCCAGGACCATACAATTAGCAGTATCTGAGGTTAGATTTCTTCCAGATTGAAAAAGAAATAAAATAGAGGGTTAATAGATAATGTGTCTGTATCACAAGCCAGAAAGAACTATATTCTTAATTGGATAGATAGATAGATGGATGGAAAGACTGATAGATGTGTACACATGTATACAGTCTATATAAGCCCATAGATATATACTCATATAGATATATAGCATATACAACATTATACATGCATATAGAGCATACATACTACTTATACATAAGGATATATATGTATATATTAATATATATATACATATATATGTCAGAACTCTTAAGGTTACAATTTATATACACATGCATGCATACACACACGCATACCTTTGTGGATAGATAGATAGATAGATAGATATCACTAAAGAACTTATTCCTTTGGTCAATGATCATAAAAGAGTAAGTGATCAATTATCCTTATATGGGAAACAAACCTTGTATGACCCAGATAGAAATAGGGACACTAGTATATATATATATACAAGAATCCATGTATTGATTTAGTTTTAAAATGTTATGTTTTTTGTATTTTTATTTATTTTTTAAAATATTTTCCAATTACAATTTAACCTGGTTCAGGTTGCATTTAGGATTTTTGTGCACCCCAAAGGGAGCATGTTAACCAAACCTGCTCTACAATATATACATTAATAGAGAGGCAGCTTAGCATAATAAATAGAAAGATACATGTTGGAAGATGCATATTGACTCTATGACACTGGGCAAGTCACTAAACTTTTTAATGCCCCATGACAAGTCCCTAAGATCATAAGTAATACCATATGTACCAATATGCATTAGAAGAATTTTTCCCACTGGGAATTTCTTATACTAATGAATTTAGATCACATCTATTCTAAATTCTTTGGTTATTTTTCTGGTCCACCAATTTAGACATGGACTTAAAAAAAAGACATTATATATGTGCATTATATTTGATATATGTGAAAAGTACCTCAGTACCTAAGAAAGTCAAAATCCCTAGGTTTGCAGGTTTCTAGCACTATTTCTTTGATCCCTTAGTTAATGCTGAATACAATTTCTTCAAAGAAAATAAAATCTCATCATACCTCCTAAGTACTATAATGAAAGATGCTAAATAGATCAAAATGTTTCATGCAGAAAGCACAGTTTCTTATGCAAGTGATACTTAAGACTTAAAAAAAGGAGTTTTAAGACAAACTCATCCAAAGAGGTAAAGAATTTAAATTAGTCCAAAAAAGGATTAAAGTCACTTATTGATGATGCACATTAATAACTTCATTAAAGTAAAGTTAGGGATGCTTGGGGTAATCAGTGAAGAAATTTTTTCTAGAATATAACTACCATCTTCTTCCACAAAGTATTTTCTGAATGTCATCATGAGAAAAAGATGAAATTCTTTTGATATAGGATCATACATTTTAATCTGAAAGAAATATCCAAAGACTTCTTTGATGTACAGAGGGGAAAACTAAGGCCCAGTCATATTAAGTGACTTGCCCAAGTTAATGTGGGGAATAAGGAATAAAAGTGGGGTAATAATTTACCTCTATTTGATTTTAACCAACCTTTCTAACTCTCATTTCCTCCATTTGTGTTATGAAAGTAATAATAACTGGGATTCAGGTGGGAGGATCACAAATACAGAACTGGGAAAAAAAAACCTTAGAAATCATCTCATATTTCGTCCTCATTTTTCAATTGTAATAACTCAGGCCCAAAGAAACTATCATTTGGCTAATATCCTACAATTATTGTCAGAATCAGGATTTGTCATGGTGTAAACTTCCCAAAGTGTTGCAAGCAGGAAATAGGGACTTGATTTAAATTTCTTATTCTTTTCATGACATCCCAAAGTATTTTCCTTCAGTAACATGAAATTGCCTCTTCTATCTCAAAACTTAAAGAAAATTCTAAGGAGACTAAAAAAAGATTGAAGAATATTTAACACTGACCAGCTCCTTCCTAGCCTTCATCTGGGACAGGATATTCATTTCCTCCAGTGAAGAGAGAATCCTATACCATTGGACTTTGGGACTAGAGTTACAATTGCAAGGTGACATTTGTTTGATGAATTACCCCAATCAATTCAATGAGATTATAGACTGTAGACCTTTCTGAGTGTAACTCCTAAGGATTTAGGTATGCTGACTCCTTGCTGAGAAGAATCAGGGAACTCTTTTGATTGATTTCCAGTGACCAGGGATGCCTCTAAGATATTTAGCAACTGAAAGCCAGTTCCAAACTCAGAGTAGTTGCTTTAAGGTAAACTGGCAGGGGGCTCATTTACTCCTCAGGATATAGGAACTCCCTCTTATCTGTTCCCCTGTACTTTCTTTCAGAGTGCTTCAGAAGTTGGGGGTTTCTCTTAACTTCCCCTCCTGCTTCTGCAGCAGTAGTTAATGGCATCTTTCAACAGATGCACATGGCAGAGTCAATCATGTATGTCCACTCAGTATGAGAGAAGAGCTGTTGGACAATTTTGCTGAAGCCCAAACTTTTCTACAGAGAGAGGAGGAGTAGAAAAGCCTGAAGCAGCATGATCCCATAATAGTCTCTTAGCTCAGAAGAAAGGTTTACTGGGCAGTCAACAACTCTGAGAATAGTCTTATTGGTTATCCCAAGTGTTACAGTTCCTAAATTTGAGTACCAGCCTGCTAGAAGTTTTCTCAAGGCATCCTTATTTCAACTAACCCAAAGGAGCCAAAAATATGAAGTAATTCAAAAAGGGACTCTATTTATTCATTGGTGATCTAACAGTCTATTAAGATAAAGATAAGGATTCTTGGGATGATCACTGAGAGAATTTTCTATAAAATTCAGCTCTTACAAATTTTTATAGAATGCACCTCTAATTTTCTGACTGTCTTTGAGGGGGGGATATGGGATTCTTGTCATAGGAAGAAATATATCCCTTTGGAGTAAAACACTCCTTCACAGAGAAGAAAAAAGATTATCAGAAGAGAAATACTCTACAATTTAAGGAATAAAGTCAGCCCAGGGGAATCAAAATACCTGGATCTCAGCACTACTGGGCTTTTTTGTTTTTGTTTTTGTGTTTTGTTTTGTTTTGAGGGTTTTTGTTTGTTTGATTTTTTGTGGGACTGAGCTGCTCTGATGTGAAGGCAAGTACTTGCTCAGCAGTCCTCAAAGTGCGTTTGCCCTACAAAGACTGTCTAATAGATATGAGCTATATATATCTGGGTCTGTGGACTCCTGTGAATCTTCACTCCTGTGAATTAAGACAAATCATTGTCTTAAACGATTTTTCCATGTGGATAAAATAAAACTACCACATACCTTAGCCATAGCTGAGCTTTGTTTTTCAGTTTTCTTTAAAGTAAAACTTTGGGATGAGGGTATAAGGAATGAAGGAAGGAAGAAAAAGAAAATAAGAAAGAAAGAAAGAAAGAAAGAAAGAAAGAAAGAAAGAAAGAAAGAAAGAGAAAGAGAGAAAAAGAAGAAGGAAAGAAAGAAAGAAAGAAAGAAAGAAAGAAAGAAAGAAAGAAAGAAAGAAAGAAAGAGAAAGAGAGAAAAAGAAGAAGGAAAGAAAGAGAGAAAGAAGGAAAGAAAGAGAAAGAGAGAGGAAGAAAGAAAGAGAGATAAAGAAAGAGAGAAAAAGAAAGAAACAAAGAAACAAAGAAAGAAGCTGACTCCTATAGAATCACTCCTAGGATCAAACCTTTGGATAACTGGGTCATGGGTTATTATATAAAATAGGGGAATTGGGGGAGATATTTTGGGACAAGTAGTACTATGCAGAACTCATCAAATCATAACCAAAAGACAGCTTTTCCTCCTAAGGCTTAATCCATCCAAGATGACATATTTTATATGTAGGCTTCTCTTCTGGCTCTTACAAAGTAGACTAATGCTTATTGCCACCAGATATCATCTCAGCTGCAGGGAGAGGAGGAAAAAAATATGATAGGAGGACAGAAAGATGCTAAGCCCTCCCACCACTAAAAAATTACATGCCCAGAAGGCTTTTCTCTAGAGATCCTTCTTGAATTCAAATAGTAAACTCTTCACTGAAAAATATGAAAGAGATTACCAGGAGGTGGAAGTGGGGCACAGATAATGGATAGTGGCATCCAAAACCTAGCTTCAAAATTTTCCCTAGGACTAATTTGCAAAGTCAGGCCTCTCTTTCTTCCCTTCAGAAAATGGGTATCCAAAAGGAGAGGCCTCTGTTATCCCACAGTTGTGCTATAGAAAGCAATGATTAGGAAGCTTGGATAGTAGGGGAGGAGGGCAAACACATTTCTTATGTACAAGCACATTTTAGGAATTAAAGGTTTTTTTTTTTTGTTAACACATTTCTCAGTTAAATACAAATATCTCCTGGAAGAGTAAACCTGTCATTCATTTCTTAATGTCAGTGAATTACTTATGTTTATGCCTTTCACTTTGACATCCATCACAGTAATTTCCAAAAATATTCCACCCTTCAGACTCACCCGATGAGATTTCCCAATCAAAAAAAAATTAAGTTAAAACCAACAAATGCAACAACCTCAACAAATAGTTATATGCAATGTCAAATCAAGAGGTAGGTTGTGAATGGCTAGGTTTTTGGACTTTAATCAAGAAGAACTGATCTCAAATCCTTCCACAAACACTTAATAGCTGTATGACTGTAGGCATATAACTCTCAACCTACATTTCTTTCCAAAATTGTTGGGAAGTTTAAAAGAAATGGTAATATGTGCAGATCACTTCACAAATGTTAAAGCACTACACAAATATCAAATAATATAATTTTAATCCCTTTCCCCCAGTCAAAGGAGGGAAATATATCTCTCCATCTCTTATCCAGGGTAAACTTCATCATTATCATAAGACATTCTTTCCTTTGAAATGAGATAATATATCTAAAGGATGTATGCTATAAATATTAGCTATTATTATTATTCAATTCATTGCTTTAGTTCAATAATCAGATTGGATTTTAGCTAAAATTTCCAGTTTGAAGTTTCGTTTCAAGGAAATAAGGATGTGGTAATTTTTGAAAATGGGATTTTTTTCCAGAAAGAACAACATTTAGTTGGAAGAGGGCAGTATGGAACTTTGAACAATCAAAAGGAAATGAGAAAACCCTGGGTTAAATAGAGGCCAGTGGCTCTGGTGGCCTGCAGAAGTGTTCTCAGATTCCACTCTTAAGTTGCTGGTGTTTGGCTTATACGTTTGAAGCATTGGTCACACAATATAAAGCAGGTCAAAGGTTGTGCAATTTAGAACTATACGTGACCTTAGAGATCACCTAGACCAATACTCTCATTTTACAAAAGAGGAAACTGAGCCTGAAGATTAAGTGACTTGTACAAGATCACTCAGAGTATGTGACAGAACTGGGATGTGAAGCCAGGCCTTCTGTTTGCAAATCCTGTTTTCGCTTTCTAACATTTTGTGTGAATTGGTGTAACTTGAACTCATGTAACTTAGGAATCCAAATAAAATACCCAGATGGCCTGAGAGAAGGAAAATAACTTTTGAGAGGACCTACAGAGACTACCTGAGGAATAGGGGACTGGGCTTTTTGTTTGCTTTCAACACTGTGACCGTAGGCCCAGAACAATGAAATAGAGACATCTGTAATAATATCTGCTTACATATGCGTGTATGGAGAAAACGATTCACAATTACACAAGTATTTTCCATATATTTCTTAATTTTATTCTTACAATAATCTTGTGCTACAGGAAGAATTTTATTTCTCAAAGGAGGAAACTGAGGTTCAAAGAGAGATTGTGTCACCTAAGATTGCCAAGCAATCAAGCCAGAACTCAAATAACAGGATCACAGGATTTCAGGCCTAGAGGAGTCTTAGGGAATACCTGACCCAGCTCCTTCTGCATCAAGAATCCTCTCTACAACTTCCCAGATGAGTGTTCATTGAATTCTTGCTTGAAAACATCTGGCGATAGGGAAGTAATGGGTTACCCAAGTCAACCTCTTCTGCTTTGGACAACTCTGATTATTAAACAGTGGATATAGTGCTGGACTTGAAATCAGGAGGAAGTGAGTTAAAAGCCAGCTTTAGACTCTTACTGGGTGACTTTGGGAAAGTCACTTACCTAAGTCTGCCTCAGTTTACTCATGAGTAAACTGGAGAAAATAATAGCATCTGCCTCTCCAGGCCAGTTGTAAGGATCAAATGATTTAATAATTATAAAGGGTTTAGCACAATGCCTGACACATAGTAAGCACTAGTAAAAAGTTCTCATTGTTATTACTGTATGACAAACAAAATCTTTCTAATTGGCTGCTGAGGTAAAAGGGCTGACTCAGTCACCTGTCATTTGATTGCTTCTTCTCTCCCAGCTGCTAGATATGATTCTCAAAAAAGATGAAAAATAATGGACTTTCTCCTGATATCAGCAGATCTTTGCCACTATTCCCCATGTGATTTGTGAACTGAACGAGGCAGGCTTGCCTCAGGGATTCTCTTGCTTTCTTTTCATGCTCTTTCCTCATCTCAAGCAAATGGTTACTCCAAGAGGAAGGTGTAATAAGGAGCTTGTGTGTTTGGAAGATGTGGAAGTCATGTCAAAGTTGAATGGTGATATTAATTGACTATGATGGGAGGTGGGGACAGAGACAGACAGAGAGACAGAGAGACACAGACAGACAGAGAAAGAGACAGAGACACAGAAAGAGAAAGGTGGACAGAGGGAAGGAGGGAGGGGGAAAGAGAAAAGGAGAGAGAGAGAGAATATCAAGCCAATTAGCCTAAAGCATGCCCAGTGCCCAAGTGAAAGAGAAATGCTTAATTAGCAGTCTCACATGACTGCCAAATAAGGTGATGAAGCTTAAAATATTAGCTTCCCCATTGATTAGAGCCATATTTATTAGATAAGTTACTTAATGTTCTTCTAATAATTCTGCTAATGGGCACTGTGGTTCATAAATGCTCAGAATTTTGCTCCATGTAGAAATAAATAATCTAAAATCTTGAAGGGTATGTTATATATATCTAATTTATATTGTGTACTAGGTACTTTTAGAAAAAAACACATTCTTCTCTTTTGGGAAAACTTAGTTTTTTGAAGCTATAACTTTTGTAGTAATTAATGTTGTCCCTAGAACTCTATAGTAGAGGTTTAATGAACCAGTGAGTATGAGAATGGGGATTCTAATCCTCTTAATTAGAGGCAAGCTCCCCTAGTAATGAATCCAGTCCATTAACTAGCACAATGCCTGGGCATCGAAGAGGGAGTGGTACAAGTCTTAGCCAAATAGTGCCTCTGAGGCAGATGAAAATACAAATTATGGTATCACAAAGGAAAATGACTTATTATGTTATATGCATTCTAATTAATATGTGTTCATAAAAAGTCATGGAATTTCAGAGTGTGAAAGATCTTCAGAGATCTTCTCAGTCAGCCCTCTCACTCTACAGATAAGAAAATTAAAACCCAGAGAAGGGAAGAGATTTGATAACGTCACACAGCTATTCACAAACTGATTTTTTAAAATCTCAGAGCCCTGCTTATATTTTCATAAATAAATTAAAGACAACCCCCCCCAAAAAAATGGGAAACATCACACATAAAAGGAAATGTGAAAAAGTATTGTTTTCCACTATGTGTACAACTGAAGCTTTCATTTAATGAAGCATTTATTAAGCACTTAGTGTCAGACAGTGTGCTAAATTCTGGGCATACAAAGAAACACACAATCCTCTCTTTTCAAGGAATTCAAATTCTAATGAGAAAACAACATGGAAAAAACTGCATGCAAAAAAAGAGGGGGGGAAGGGGAGAGAGAGAGAGAGAGAGAGAGAGATCTGTGGATAGAGACAGAGACAGACATAAATAGAAATAGATGTGGATATAGAAAGATATAAATATGGATAGGCAAAAACTTAGAGATATAGGTAGAAATATAAATGTGGATAGAAATAGAAATAGATATGGAGATAGAGACAGATATAAATATAGCTATAGACAGACAAATGGATAAACAGACAGATACATAGATATAGCTTAACATAGAAATATAGATATTGATATACATCCAATATTGATTGGATATAAATAGAGATAAAATACATAAGGAAACAGAAATAGATATAAAGATAGATGTAGATATAGATAGATAAATATAGTTAGAGATAAACAGAGATTTAGATACAGAAATAGAGATAGAGGTAGAGATATATGTGGATAGAGATAGAAATGGAGATAGATATAAATCTATAAAGAGACAGATTTAAAACAGAGATATGACATAGATCAAGATAGAATTGGACATAATCAACAGAGGAAAGGCAGTAGCATTAAGGGGGATCCTGAAAGTCATCTTGGAAAAATGAGATTTTGGCTGAGACTTGAAAGAAACCTGGAAAGGAAGGAAGACACAAAGATATGAAGTGTTTGAAATGCTTAACAGAAGATTTCATACTTGACCTTGAGGCCAAAAGCATTTAAGTTCCTACCAAGTACCAGACACTTTGCTAAGTGCTGAGGATACAAAGAAAGGTCAAAAGTAGTTCCACTCTCAAAGAACAAATGTCTAATGGAGCAACCAACATACAAATGATTATGTAAAAGTAAGCTAGAGTGAGGATAAATGGCAAATGCAAGATAATTTAGGGCAACTAGAAAGCACAGTGAACCCAGTGCTAAACCTGGAGGCAGAAAGATCTGAGTTGGAATCCCATTTGAGACACTTATCAGTTGTATGATCCTGGACAAAGATCATACTTACCCTTTGTTCACTTCAGTTTCCTCATCTGTAAAATGGGAATAATAATAGCACCTACCTCCTAGGTTGTTGAGAATCAAATAGGAAAACAATTATAAATATGCTTAGAACATAATAAGCAGTATATCAACGTTAACTGTCATAACTATTTGTAGATAAGCACATAGTAGGTTCTTAATTAAAGTTTATTTGAATCTTGACTATAATGTTCTATTATATGTATGTATCTTACCTGCCATAGATAATTGTTCTATAAGATTAGCTAGAAAATACCTTTTAGCATTGTTTCTTTTTTCAGCTTTTGGCTACTATGAGATTATATTATACCTGGCAACCGGATTTGAGTCCCTAGAAAGCAATCAAAAATTTCTGATTACTTTCTAGATGATATAAACTTATAACAGAAAATTATTGAATGCAAGCCATTCAGTTCAACCCTCTTGTCTTTCAGATGAAAAAATCATCAGCCCAGAGAGGCTGAATGCTTTAGTCAGTTTTATCAGCTGAAGTATATTCCACAAGTTATTTTTGAATGAAAAAAAACCACTTACTAATTATTTATCATGAGCCTTCGTGATTAAAAAAAAAAAAAAAAAAAAGGCTAAGATTGTCTCCTACCTTCCAAGGGTATTGGAAAGGAGGTAGAAAATTCATGTACAGGAGTATTATCCAGGGAATGGTATTTTGCAGGGATGATAATAAACAGAGCCACAGGAGATTAGGTCAACAGACAAATTATTTCCAGCCTTAATGGAAGTACTGTGTTCATTTTGTTATGTTTCCAAAACTAGAAAAAGGAAAGGAACAACAAGATTATTGGTGAGAATATGAAGGAGAATTAAGTGGTGAGAAGCATGGCTGGAATATCTAGCCTGATTCCTTTCAAGAATTATTTTGTAAATTTGTTTTAAATTTTAAATTTTGCAGCAGAATTTCATATATATTAATATTTGACCATTAATACTCTAATTTTACACAGATCTTTTTGTGTAATACAAAATATATACACATGTATGTGTTGTGCATGATATATATGCATGTCTAAAATATATGCAAACAAAAACCACTTATATGGGATAGACAGACAGGCAGACAGACAGATAAATAGATAGATAGATATTTATAAAGTATTTGAAATGCCTAACAGATTTTATACATGATCTTGAGAGCAAAATCATTTAAGTTTCTACTATATATTGGATACTGTGCTAAATGCTGGGAATACAAAGAAAGGTCAAAAGTAGTCCCATCCTTAAATAAAAAATAAGATATACCAAAAGTCTTAGTGCAAATTTAAGCCATGTAAACCTGAAATCTGACTTAAGACTTTGGGGACATCCTTTATATAAACTGGTTTGCCATTTATTTATAGCTGGTTCTGAATTCCCCCTGACATATTCTGCCTATATGAAGTATGAAGCATTTTAAAAAGAAGATATTTTCTAAATCTAAAAACTGTTTAATAGCTTTGTGATCACAGGTAAATCAGTTCTTTCTAGGTTGCTTTTTCCTTATTTCTAAAATGAGAAAATTGAACTAGATCATCTCTAAAATCCCATACATGATGAAAACAATTATAAATCTCAAAGTTTAAAAACATTTGTAAAGTGACATCTATTAACTGTAATGAATATTTTTCTAGATCTATTTAGTAATAGTATATATGGAAACAGTAACTGTTTCCATAACTTTTAAGGCCCTTTATAACCTGAATAACCCCTACTGTATACATCAATTTTTCTGGTATTGAAGTTCCAAAACTTGAAGTTTGGGCGGGAAAATGGGGAAAAATAATTGTGTTCAAAAGATGAATTTTTTACAGTGGTACCGGAGAAATTTGGGATCACTAAAATTACCTGCACACTGTATACATGGTTTTGGTCATGTATTTATTTAACAAGTAATGAGTAATGGCCATGACCAGTTAGTTCATTTGAGTTATTCATCTGAAAACTTTTTTTTTGGCCTAAGAGGCACTAGATGGCGCTAAAAGTTTGCCTTTTTTCCTCCTTCAAGACCTTTTGGTTTTGATTTTTTTTAATACAGATTCTGAGATACTTGAGGGTCTTTCTGAAACTCCTGGCTGTGTATACTGATAATTAACATCTGATTTAAATCTTTTTTATTTATTTTTCATTTCATTTTTACAAGAACATTCTTTTGGTTCTGTTCTTTCTCCAAGGGTATCAGAGTGATTTCTCCTTGAATTGTCCAAGTGTTATTTCTCCCCCCATGGCCATGGTTGCATATTGGGGCAATGTGGTACAGCGGGTAAATCACTGGATTTGGAATCCAGTTCTAAATCTAAATTCTATCCTGACTCGGCCTGTTGCCACCTGTGTGGCTGTAGTTAAGCTATTTTCTGCTCATCAGCTTTCCCATTTGGGAATTCCATATCCAATGGCTTTGACTTTGTCTTTTATGTCACTTATCATGCACACACCATCAGTGGCAAAGTGTGCAGTCTGTCTGGCAGCCACCATGCAATTTTCCACTTCCTTTCAGTTTCCTAGTGATGATTCTTCTGGTATTGAGGTTCCAAAACGTGAAGCCATTCAAGACTTGCTCATCATAATGGTATTCAAAAAAAATATTTTTTTTACCTTGGTAAAGGAGAATTTTGGGATCACTGAAAATACCTGCACATTGGGTGGAGGATTTAAGGAAAGACGTAGATAAGAATCACTCACAATGAGAAGGGGTGGAGAGGTTAGGTTCTGCATGGGTGGAGGGAGTACCTACTCTGATGAAATCTGGATCCATTAAAGTGTCAGAGAACATTGCATCACTTTTCATTCCCCAGAGCTTCCAGAGGCTGTTTCGTGTCAATTAGAGCTTCAGCAATTCAAGATGTTTCACACTAATTAGAGCAACCTTCCCTAAAACACCCGTATCTCCCTTTAGGTTATATACAAAAAAAAAAAAAAAACATATTCATGGAGGCAACAGGACACTCATTTTCAGAGAAGCAAGAAGTTAGGGAATTATATACCCACCACTGTAGCAGCAGGAGCTTCTAGCTTGGCACTCATTGCTGCTCGGTGAATTAGACACTCCATCTTTCCGTTTTGGGCATTTTCTCTGACTCTTCCCATTTGGAATGCTCTTTCTTCTCAAACCTGACCACTGATCTCCCTAACTTTCTTCAAGTCCCAGCTAAAATCCCATCTTCTACAGGATGCCTTTTCCAACCCTTCTTAATTCTAGTGCCTTCCCTCTTTTCATTTTTCCTATTTATTCTGTGTATATCTTGTTTTTGCTTGCTGCTTCCCCTCATTTGATTATGAGGTTCTTGAGAGTAGAAATTATCTTTTGCCTCTTTTTTTGTATCCCTAGTGCTTAACACATGCTAGGCACACATTCAGCACTTAATGGATGTTTGTTAAGGGATTGCTTCAAATAATCCACATTTACTGGACTGTTGTTTCATTTCTAAGTAACAAACAGTATATGTACTTGTCTTGAATAAAGGTAGGACCAATCTATTATGTAGTAATAAATTTCTAAAAAGCATTTTTAGCATCAAAAATTAAATGGAGTCATATTTAGAGCACTGACTTGTGCACTTTAATTTTCTTAGGTGCAGAAATCAGGCCAAAGTCACATATAACAAGCAGTGGCCTGAATATATATTACTTAACGCTTATAAAATATAAGCTCTTTGAGGCTATTGTTCCATGTTTGTCTTTGAATGCTCGGTGCCTAGGACATGGAAGGTGTTTAGAAAATGTTTGCTGATTAATATTGTCAACAATGCTGACGTTTGTTGAATTGAGCTGAATTGGATTTTAAGCCTTTGGCTTATAATGCTTACTGTATGGGATTTTGGATGACCTCATGTATTGAGTTCAGAACTCCAGGTGCCCTTCCTAAAAATAAATAAATAAAAAAAAATCTGTGTGAACCACTGGTATTCCATTTATAGTCTCCTCCTAATTCCCAAGGCTAATATGAAGAAATCTGAATCGAACGCAATTATCATAATCCTTAATGGAATACCTAACATTCCCACTGATTGGAAAAGAGAGCTTCTAGAGTATCTTGGCAGAGTATCTGCATCCATTTGAACTCTGGTTGGTAACCCTACATGCAGGGTGTAAAATTAGATTATTCATACGTACTCTGAATAATGTATATAACTACCAAATCTACAATGCCAGCCCTGAAGAGAGGCTGGATAATCTCAAAGGATCTCTGATAGTCTCTGATTCGAAGTCATAAAAATGTACAAAAAAAAATTTGAGAAAATGTTACTAGGAAATTAATAGCATCGTGAATAGTTCATAAAAACTGGGTCTGAATTACAGTATTGTCCTTCTACCACTTTGTTAGGTAGCATTTGGAGGTATTATTTAGGTCCGTGTTTTTCCATTTGTTAATCAATTACAACTTACTTTGGATAGTACTTGAAAAATTATTTGCTATGTTCTAAAGATGGGATAGTTCACAGCCCCCAGCTGCTCCATGTTGGGTGGTCTACCCAAGTGAACGAACCTAGTGGGCTGAGCTGATGGTACCAGAATTTTTCAGCACTACTTTTTTTTATCATGGTCAGCTGAACCTGTGAAATATTGTATAATCAGTCAGAGAATTCAATGCGGAGTCTCTCAATTCGATTTCTTGAAAGAGATTGACTCATTTTCCACACAATAGTTGAATGACTATACTCATAGTAAGTTGATGCTAAATCTTGATCAGCATCTTGTATCATTGCATATATATTGTATATATATTTAATTGTTCATTTTGTTTCCTCTAGCTAGACTGAGAACTTCTTTTGGATTTGTGTTTACAGGCCCAGCAGTTAGTATAATCCTAGAATTTAGAATTAATTAATAATAATTAGGATTAATTAATGCTTTTTGATTGACTAATTAGAAAAATCCCTAATGACACGCCACAATTCTCTGTTGCTATATCCCTGCCCCAGGTATTAATTTAGTCAGTGATTTGAGTCAATATATAGCAAATGTGTTAATCATATTTTCATATAACACAAAACTGGAAGTAATAGTCAATGATCAAGATTCAGAAAGATCTTAGTAGGATTGTAATGTGGGCCTGGACTAACGAGATTAAATTTAACAGAAATAAATGTCAAGTACTTTCCTTAGGTCTAAAAATTCAACCTCCCCCAATCCCAACATAGGATGATAGGGAGATGACTTCACAATAGTTTATTTGAAAGACAGGGAGGTGTGTGATTGACGGCTCAATACAAGTTAAGATCTTTAAGATACTGCAGTCAAAGACAACTGATGTAATTTTAACATTAAATAGAAGTCAAATATTCTGTAGGAGGGGAAAAATAGTTCCCTTATGTTCTATGCCTGTCAGGTCACCTCTAAGGTGCTCCATTCTGGGCAACACTTTTTAAGGAATATATTTATAAAATTGGAGAATATCCAGAGGAATGAGACCAAGATAAGAACCATCCTGGGAAACTGTGTCATTTGAAAAATCATTGAAGGAAGTAGTAATGTTTAATCTGGAAAAGAAAAGATATAGAGGGGACATGAGAGCTGCCTTCAAATATTCCAAGTACTATCACATGGCTCTATAAAAGACAACAGTGGAACAAACAAGTAGAAATTATGGGATTATAGGTAGGTGGTACAGTGGGTAGAGCACCAGCCCTGAAGTCAGGAGGACCTGAGTTCAAATCTGGCCTCAGACACTCAACACTTCCTAGCTGTGTGACCCTGGGGAAGTCATCTAATCCCAATTGCCTCAGCAAGAAAAAAAAAAGTTCTAGGTGAGGGCCAAAGGAGTTTTCTCTATTGTTACTGTCTCAAGTCCCCATTTTGAGGTAATCTAAATGTTAACCAACAATGATTAGCATCCAAGTTTCATTTAATATCAAATTTTATCCCCCCAAAAATTGAGAAGATAGAAGAAGACACATACAAACTATTCCCCCAAACCACTCTTCTATACCACTTTGATCCCTAGGGAGAGTGGGTTCCCATTATTTTTTTTTCTAGGAAGGAAGGAAGGGAGGAAGGAAGGAAGGAAGGAAGGAAGGAAGGAAGAGGAAGGAAGGAAGGAAGGAAGGAAGGAAGGAAGGAAAAGGAAGGAAGGAAGGAAGGAAGGAAGGAAGGAAGGAAGGAAGGAAGGAAGGAAGGAAGGAAGGAAAGAAAGAAGGAAGGAAGGAAAGAAGGAAGGAAGGAAGGAAAGAAGGAAGGAAGGAAGGAAAAAGGAAGGAAGGAAGGAAGGGAGGAAGGAAGGAAGGAAGGAAGGAAGGAAGGAAGGAAGGAAGGAAGGAAGGAAAAAGAAAGAGAGAAGGAAATCACTTTTCCAAACTTCTGAACTTCTCATAATTAAAGTTCTCTATTCCAACCTTCTGAACTTCCTAAAGTTAGAAGAAATTTTTTCACCTAAAAACATGAAAGGAAAGAAAAGAAAAGAAAGAAAGAAAGAAAGAAAGAAAGAAAGAAAGAAAGAAAGAAAGAAAGAAAGAAAAATAGAGACCTGTATTCACCAACTATATATCCACTCCAGATGGGGAGAAGCCACCCTGAGGCGTACAACATCCCCCCTCTTTCTAACATAGCCATGGAAGAAAAAGAACTTTGCTGTGGCCACTTACTGCCTTTCAACTCTTCCATAGTTCTGACTCAACCGCCAATCAAAAATCATATCTTTACCACATGGTTAGTGGACCAAAACCAGTTACAGAATGTCTGCATATGTTCCAAAGTCCACATGGGAATTGCATTGGCCATGTGCACTGAGCATACTCAAATGGACTGGTCCTACAAAGTTCCATCATTTTTAAAAATTTATTTTATTCTGACTTAAAGAAATAAAACAAGCATTTTCATAAAATAGTAGAAGGGGGAAGGGGAAGATGATTGCACATAAAACCACAAATCTATTATGTACAAGTTGCTCTTCCTTTTAAATATGTAATAAAATTATCATATAACTTTCTTTTTTATTTTCCCTCCCCCCACCACCCCGGAGATGAGCCCCATTATTTGAAGAGACAAGTTGGGGATGGCACCAAACACTCTTTTCCCTTCTACTTTACAAATGTATCATGAGTTACCCTCCCTGTGATTCCTTGAAAGATCTGTGATTTCATAATGGCGGATACTCCCTTTACCGTTTAGATCTCTAACTTCCTAACCCATGCTATTTTTATGCATATTTTCTCATATCTTTTAAGAATCCATGCAATGGGCTGTTAAGCCTTCTTCTTCATTTGAATGTAATGAACATTTATTAAGCAATTACTGGGTGCACCCAGATGTGTCAGATATAGCTAGACACCAGCAACAGGAAGTCAAAAATAAAACAGGGCTGGTCCTCAGATAGTCATTTTGCTGAAGGAAGATAACCTAAACGCCTTTCTGGGATGGGAGACATTAGTGACAGGTGAGAGTTGATGCACATCAGGGAGGACCCCAAAGAAGTTGCAGGACTTCAGTTAGGCTCATTATTACTTCTCAGAGTAGCATGGGAGACCCCCACAGTTCTGTTGCAACCCATTTTTTCAGGCTTTTACTCTTTGTTCACTTTTCATTCCAACCAGGCTAGGGTTCATGTTGTTTTTGAACTTAGAATTCCATCTCTGTGTATTTTATGCAAGCTATCTGTTCAATGCAAGCTATTCAGATACCTGAGTGAGCAAAGGAGAGTTAAACCCTGGAAAAAACGGGTTGCAACAGAACTGTGGGAGTCGCCCATGCTATTCTGAGAAGCGTATATTTTATACAAGTAATAATGAGCAAGGTGTTTGAGAATCTTGAAAGGGAAGTGACATAGTCAGACCTAAGCCATAGGAAAATTACTTTGGCAGCTATAGAGGGAATAGTAAAGAATGGAATGCTAATTAGTTTCCCTGATTATATTTTCTTCCTAGAATTTTTTTTTTCTTGGAGGAAATTTCTCAGAGGAAGCAAATTAAAAGGTTATTGTAA